>NW_027363947.1:0-373727 GCF_046119375.1 Phyllobates terribilis
TTTACTTGGAGTTATATTCTGTTGTTTAAGTGTTCCCTTTATTTTTTTGAGCAGTGTATATTTTCTCATGTCATGTATTTACTACTAAAAGTAAGTTTTTACATTTAGGTTTCATTAAGTGTTTTACACCGACTATTACAGACTTATTGTTTCCCTGCACATTCAAGTTTTGTGTTTTCTTTGGGCATAGATCAGCTAATAGGCACTCAGGAAAAAAAAACAGATTAAAGATCTACAAACTCTCCCTTAAGACTAAGGAGCTCACTGATAGATTCTCAGTTAGCTAATTTTGCAGCCAGCAATAGACAGTGCAGCACAGGTGCTACAGAAGGCAACATTTTTAATGTTACAGAAATCGATTTTAGCCCCAAATACTTGCATTAAAGTAAAAATAATGGCCCCAAAGCTGGACAACCGCTTTAACTCCTTACCAACATCTGCCGTACATGTATGGTATAAGTCAGTAGCGGGTGTATGGAGCAGGGTCAGCTCGCCCCGTACATGGCAGATAATGGCTGTGACAAACAACCAGGACCTGCCTCTAACAGCTGCGAGTGGAGCGAAGATCTGCCCACCACTGTTAACCTGTTCAGTGCTGCTGTCAATCTCTAACAGCAGCATTAACAGTGTGCCAGCATTGGGACGCGTCGTTCCATACGCCCACCGGCACTCCTGTGACGCGATCATAGGGCGCCAATGGACTGCTATGACATCCGGGGGTCTGCTGAAGCCTCCGTGCCTGTCATCATAAAGCTTCATTTGGGCTGTAAACAAGACCGTGGTTTTGCTATATGGAGCATTACTGTGGTATCGCTGTATATAGCACAAGCAATCAGATGATGTATACAAATACAGTGAAAAAAAGTATATATATATTTATTAAAACCCCACACGTTCAACTCACCTCCCACTAAAAATAAAGATAATAAAAATATACACATTTTGTGGTATGGTCTCTTTCAGAGAAATACAATCTATCAGAATATAAAAAAAAAAAAACAATCAGTGAACACAGAAAAAAATTCAAAAAGACAAAATTGCATTTTTTCGTTCGCCTCAATACTGCAGAAAATCCTGTAAGAAGCGATGACCATGACATATGTGTCCCAAAATGTTATCAATAAAGTCCTCTTGCCCTTCAAAAAATAAGGCCCCACACAACTCCATCAACCCGAAAACTGAAAATGTTACGGGTCTCAGAAAAAATGGTGACAGCATAAAAAAAAAGTGTTTTTCTTTTGCCAAAACTATTGGAGAAGTTTGGTCTTGCTGTAATCACACTGAGGAGTAGGATCCTATTACCAGGTCATTTTTACCACACAATGTGCGCCGTTAAAACCGTTCCCAGAAAAACAATGTCAGGCTTTTTTTTTCGCACTTTTACTGCACTTGGAATGTTTTTACCGTTTTCTAGGACTATGTGGTAAATGAATGGTGTCATTTATAAGGACAGCTCATCCTACAAAATAACAAGACCTCACACTATGTGGACAGATATCAAAAAGTTAGAAAAGTTGGAAAAAGCGGAGGAAAAAACAGAAAAAAAACATAAATTGGTTATGTTGGGAAGGGGTAAAGCTGAAGAAACGCATGTAAGAGCAGAATATGGAGGAAGGTCAGATATCACAGACTGGTGGATACTACCTGCTCCATCGCTGGCAGAATACTCCACCCCCATGGTGTCCGCTGATATCTTCTCTTGTAGAAATGTCTCCAAACTCTATAAAACATCGGGAACAGTCAGCAGAGGGTTTGATGATTGGCTCATATTGGCGATATACTCAGGGGCATTACTGGGGCCAGGGAAGATTGGGAATGAATAGCGTATTGAGTGTTAGAGATGTGATCTCTTCCATTAAAGGGGATGTCTAGTTGGAACAAGTTATCACTGATCTCTGGATAGGTGATGACCTGTCCCAGTGGGAGCACCCCTTTATTATGTGGTATATATGGAGGATGTGATATCATGCAGAGTTCTAGCAGTATTACACTTCGGTCCGTTCTGCGTGCATCTGGGACATTCCCTATGGAGGAGCGGAGCTGGGGGGAAATATCAGGATCTCGTCGCTGGATCCATCCAGATGGGAGATGTAACGAGTGCGGCGCCCCCCACTGGTGTCTCAGCGTATCATGTGTTGGGGAATAATAACTTATTGTCTGGTAAATGTGCTGATTCCTGTCAGTTGTGGTCGCTGAGTGCGTGTGATGGGATGTGGCTCCGCCCGTTATATTATATCACGTCTTATACCTATAATCTCTCGCTGATCGCAGGTGTCTGTCTTCACACTCAGATGAGAAGGAACAAACTGACGATATAGGACTTTTTTTTTTTTTTCCAAATTCAAACCGAGCAATCCTATTGGCTGAGTATGAAAGCAGTTACCATGGTGACAGAAGTAGCAGCAGATTTAAAGGGACAAAACACTAATATTGCACTAAAGTGTATTTTATTATATATTTCACATAACTGACTGGGTACACCTTGGTGCGGGTGGGATGGCTTTTTTTAAATCAAAAACCATGTTTACTAAGTACCCTATATTATATATATTCACTATTGCTTTTTACTTACTTATAGCAGGGTATATGCTCATATTGTTTCTATCCTAAGTTTGTCTGTTTTCTAATAGAGACATGACCAGTCCCCTTTAGAATTTTATAGTGACCCCATTGAGGTCATGGACTGATATTGGGGATTGCAGAGTTGGGGCAAGGTGACAGGTGACAGTAAGTGACATCAAATGAAGGCTATGGTGCATACACAGTAAATCAGTCGTGTTATTCCACAGAAATGCTGTTCTATAAGGCTGTGTGCCCACGTAGCATTTTTCAAGCGTTTATGCTGCGGAATTTCCGCAGCGGAAACGCTTGTAAAACGCTAGGTAATCCGCACCCCATGGTCCCCAAGGGGATTCCGCATGTTCTATGCACATGCTGCGGATTTTTCCGCAGCGTTTATGCTGCGTGCAAAAATCCGCAGCATGTCATTTAATTTTGCGGAAGCGCAGCGGAACTCCCGCCATTGACTTGCATTGAGACGCACAGAAACCGCGACTGTACATTTTTACAAGCGGCTTCTATGCGTCTCTATGTGCGGATGGTACCCAGTTCTGGAGGAGAGGAGACTCTGATCCAGACCTGGGTACCATTGTACCTGTAAAAAAAAGAATAAAATAACAAATAAAGTTTATATTCACCTGTCCGGCGTCTTCTCTCTGAATGCCAGCAGCGCTGATGGAACTTCGGTGACGTCACAGTCATGTGACCGCAGGCCCTTCACCGCTCTGTCTCGCGATATGCCGGCAGCCGGGAACCAGACAGGAACGAGCGCTGCAGCCACGTCGGGCATCAGGGGTGAGTATAGATTTATTTGTTTTAATTTTTACGGTTCACACTGTATAAATCCATGCTGTTTCCATGGATTTATACAGTGTGACCTAGTTGTCAAGCACTTTCCAAGTGATGCTAATCGCCTGGAAAGTGCTTGTCAATCTGCATGCGGAAATGCATGTGAATCCGCATGTGGATCCGCATGTATTCTGCAGGAAAAACGCATGCACAATCTGCATGTACAATCTGCATGCGTTTTTTTCTGCCAGGGAGATGCAGAAATGCTGCAGAAATTTTCTGCTTCATTTCTGCATCGTGGGCACATAGCCTAAAACACAAAATATCTTCATATGGTGAGGAGTTGTGTTGTGTTTTCATCATTTACATTCTAGCGTGGTGATCACATAAAATGTAAAATTCCTATGAAATAATTACTGAATGACAGCAGCCTGTATCCCTGGAGGACAAGTCATTTACCGCTTCACCAGGTTTGATGTTCTAATGCATTTAGATGTTTCAGTATTTGTATATATGTATATATATATTTTTTTCCCCCCTTAAGGGTATTCAAGCGCAGACGGTGACCAACTTCTTCCTCGCCTTTGAAGCACAGCTTTCAACTATTCCTGTCGTAAACAGGTGAAAAGCTTTGAGCCGAACACTATCAGACTCCTTCAGTCCCACAGCAGGTAAATCTGTGAACATCGCCGGCACTGCTGCTGTTCCTAGTACCAATCCCTCTATGAGCGGCTGTGCAGTAATGAAGGCAGGATTCACCCCAAACTTGCTCGTCGTTTTTTTCGATTTCCAGTTCTGGTAATTAGTTATACACATGTATATATCCAGTGGTCAACTCAAAACCTGTGTATGGAAAATGAATTGTTTGCTGTATGCATCGCATTTGTAGGATGCACACTGTTCATTTCATTATGGAGCGGAGTAGGAGGAGACTTTCATTACTGTTCCCTTTACTTCCTCCCTGCTGATAGGAAATGCCATGCTGTTTGCTTGTGTCCTGTGATTACAGCAGCCTGCAACAGTTTTCAAGCGTGCACTTCCCGGCTCAGGCATCAAGCAGTAAATGATAAAATTAAAACGCTGCTATCCCTTTGTTAGTCACTTTTTTTATCTTCTTCCCTCTTCTACGAATGCTGTAGTCCATTATTCTAGAACTGCTCTGAAAATGGTTCTCTCTGGAGTGTTGGGATTTGGGTTTAGGGTGGGTTAGGGAATTGAAGTTCAGATACTTTGTTCATGTTTTATACTATGGAATTACTATGTCATGTATGTTATTTGAAAGATGGAAAATTTGTATTTGGAGTTTTTCAATAAAAATTATTTGATTAAAAAAAAATCATGAAATTAAAATTCCTCCCGTTCTTGAGAAAGAATAGGATTTTTACTAAGAGGTAAATTGCACGTTCCTTGTTTTACAGGCACTTTACATTTTTGCTAGTTTTGTGCGATTACACAATCCCTTTTAAAGGCCAGTGCCAGTTGTACATCTCTCCCTAAACTCTTGCTCAGCACTATATTTTATGCCAGTTTTATTATATGGTTTCTAGATTTTGTCCAGCTTTGATAAATAATTAGTATTTATACTTTTGCTTTTAGGCTGCGTGCCCACGTTGCGGATTACAAGCGTTTTTGATGCGGAATTTCCGCAGCGGAAATGCTTGTAAAACGCATGGTAATCCGCACCCCATGGTCCCCAAGGGGATTCCGCAAGTTCTATGCACATGCTGCGGATTTTTCCGCAGCTTTTATGCTGCGTTCAAAAATCCGCAGCATGTCAATTAATTTTGCGTTTCCGCAAGCGGAATTGCCTTGTGCAATGCATTAAAAACGCAAGGCAATTCCGCATGTGGAATACGCGAGATAAACGCACGAAAAACGCGCGATAAATGCGTGCGGAATTCCGCATGCGTTTTTCCGGGAGAGGACTTGCAGAAATGAAGCAGAAATTTTCTGTTTCATTTCTGCAACGTGGGCACAAAGCCTGAGGCTGAGTTCACACGATGCGTTTTTCATGCGTTTCCGCGGCATTTTTACAGTTGCGTAAACGCCGCGGAAACGCATGAAAAACGCATGGTAGAAGGGCAGCAATGTTCCCCAATTGAAATCCGCATGTGCAGGTTTGCCTTGGTTAAAACTGCACAATCCTTTAATGGACTGGTCTACTAATGAGATTAAGTCTTGGAGTCCTAAGTGCTATGATAAATGTTGTAATGGTCGCATTGCGGCTGTGGAAAAAGGGGAATTACCTGTACCTATTCAGGATTTTTGGAAGGTTTTTTCAGAGGAGGAGTCGCAAGTTTTACCTCCTCATAGGGACTATGATTGCACCATTGAGTTTGTTTCTGGAGCTACTCTTCCCAAGAGTCGCTTATTAAATCTGACTATCCCTGAAAGAAAGGCCTTGGAGGAATACATACAGACGAGCTTGGCTGCTGGTCACATTAGACCTTCTAAGTCGCCTGTGGCCGTTGGATTTTTCTTTGTTAAAAAAAAAGACGGTGGTTTACGTCCATGTCTGGACTTTCGTGAAATTAATAAGATTACCGTACGCAATTCCTACCCATTGCCGTTAGTTCCAGACTTGTTTAACCAGTTAGTGGGGACCAAGTGGTTCTATAAAATTGATCTCCGGGGGGCATACAATTTGTTACGAATGAAGGAGGGTGATGAATGGAAAACTGCTTTTAACACTCCGGTAGGTCATTTTGTGAATCTGGTGATGCCCTTCGGTCTTACCAATGCACCCGCGTTTTTTCAGAACCTTATTAATGACATCCTGAGACCTTTGATTGGCAAGAATGTGGTTGTGTATTTGGATGACATTCTGATTTATTCACCAGATCTGGATTCCCATTGGCAGAGCGTACGTGAGGTGTTGCAGTTATTGAGTGATAATTCACTTTTTGCTAAGCTGGAGAAATGTGAGTTCGCTGTGCAGAGAATTAGTTTTTTGGGCTACATTATCTCCAGCGAGGGCTTTGAGATGGACCCGGTGAAAGTTCAGGCTGTGCAGGAATGGTCTAGGCCTATTGGTTTGAAATTGATACAGAGATTTTGGGGTTTCGCCAATTATTACAGGAAATTCATTAAGAATTTTTCTATAATTGTTAAGCCACTGACTGATCTCACCAGGAAAGGTGCGAATACGGTCCAGTGGACTACTGAGGCCATTGAAGCTTTTGTGTATCTCAAGGAGAGGTTCAGTTCTGCCCCTATCCTTATGCAGCCTGATGAGACCAAGCCTTTTTTGGTCGAGGTTCATGCTTCTTCGGTGGGGGTCGGTGCAGTTTTCTCTCAGGAGAACAAGGATGGAGTACATCCCTGTGATTTTTTTTCAAAAATTTTTTCAGAAACTGAACTTAATTACGATGTTGGTAATCGGGAATTGTTGGCTATTAAACTTGCGTTTGAACATTGGCATAATTTCTTGGAAAGTGCTAAATTTCCTGTTCAGGTTTTCACAGATCATAAGAATTTGATCTATCTGGATGCTGCCAAACGCTTGAATGCCCGTCAAGCTAGGTGGGCACTTTTTTTTTCTCGGTTTAATTTTTCTGTTACCTATATCCCTGGTACTAGGAATGTTAAAGCCGATGCTTTATCTCGCAGCTTTTCCCCCATGGTTGGTACCGAGGAGGAGGAGAGCATTTTACAGGAAGGAGTTGTGGTAGCAGCATTAGACTCTGTTTTGGAAGAAGGGATTCTGAAAGCCCAAGAGGATGCCCCATCTAACACTCCTCATGGGAGATTGTTTGTGCCTAGAACCTCTAGGAGAGATTTGTTTGTGGGGTATCATGAGTCTCGGTTGGCAGGTCATCCAGGAATTTCTGGGACTAAGAGATTTATCAGTCGCAGTTTTTGGTGGCCCGGGTGGCAGAAGGAAGTCATCAAGTGGGTGCGTCAGTGTACGGTGTGTGCTAGGTCAAAGGCTTCCCATACCCCTGCTGCGGGGTTGCTTTGACCTCTGGAGGTTCCTAGTGCGCCTTGGACGCATTTGGCAATGGATTTTATTACTGACCTTCCTGTGTCTGAGGGTTTCACTGACATCTGGGTGGTCGTGGATCGTTTTAGCAAGATGTGTCATTTGGTTCCATTCATTAAGCTACCCTGCGCTAAGACACTCGCTAAGGCGTTTGTTAAGGAAATTGTCAGGCACCATGGCGTTCCCACCGACATTGTTTCTGATAGGAGACCTCAGTTTGTGGCTCGCTTTTGGCGTGCTTTTTGTGACAGGTTGGGAGTCCATTTGTCATTTTCGTCTGGTTATCATCCTGAGTCTAATGGACAGACTGAAAGAAAGAACCAGGATGTGGAACAGTTTTTGCGTTGATTTGTGGCAGACAATCAAGAGGGGTGGTCTGAGTTTCTGCCACTCGCAGAATTTGCTCTTAACAACCATACATCCTCCTCTGCTGGGTGTTCTTTTTTGTTGTACTGGGAGACATCCGTCTTTTGGTTCGTTCTCCAAATTGCGGTCAGCGGTGCCGGAGGAGGAGAATTTTTCCGGTGATTTGGAGAGAGTTTGGACTAATGTACGTTGTAACCTTCAAGAGGCTAACAAAAAGTCCAAGAAGTATTTTAACAGGAAATGTAAAGAGGTTTTGTTTACTGTGGGTGACATGGTTTGGTTGTCCTCAAAGAATCTGCGATTGAGGATTTCCTCTAAAAAATTGGGTCCGAAGTTTGTGGGGCCTTTTAAGGTGCTTCAGGTGGTTAACCAGTCTGCTGTTAGGTTGGAGGTTCCCTCCTCCTGGAAGATTAATCCTGTGTTTCATGTTTCCTTGTTCAAAAAGGCTGATGTATCGGATAGGGAGGCCACTGTCACAGTTCCTCCGGTGGTGGAAGACGGCGAATATGAAATTTCTCGTATCCTGAATTCCAGAGAGCATAGAGGGAGATTGCAGTATCTCGTCGCTTGGAAAGGTTTCGGTCCCGAGGAATAACTCCTGGGTTAAGGCGGATGATGTCTCTGCCCCTAGACTTGTCAGAGCTTTCCACAGGAGATTTCCAGATAGGCCTGGGCCTGGAGGATCCGGAGGATCCTCATAAAAGAGGGGGTACTGTTAGAACCCTCCTGTTTGTTTTTGTTTCTATCTTGTGTTTTGCGGTCACGTGACCATCTTCCTATTTATTACAGCTCCGCCCTTCTGGCCTTGCTAGACTTCAGTGTTGTTTAGACTGTCTTTCTAGCCAGGTGCTTTTGTGCCTATCTATCTCTAGTTTGCTTGGTCCTCTGGACCTCTAGTACTTTTGTCAGTTTTTCTTTTGCTCTGCAACAACTTGTGTTAGGAGGTGTCCCATTTTTGTCCCAGTCCTTAGTTCTTTTAGGGACCCCTTCCTTTCTCTATAGGTCTCCGTTCAGACTAGCCGAGGACGAAGGCGGGTCTGTTCACAAGGAACAGGTTGCCTGCTACAACGTAGGGACTCAGCTTAGTCTTACTGTGGGGACAGCTCTCCCCTTCTTTCCCTAGTTTATGTTGCAGATCAAAATAATCTTGGATCTACTCATACTTAACAGACAGAACCTTCAGTGTTTCTCACTCACACACCACCTCCTCATCTCGCATCCTATCTGTCAGTGTTCCCCAAGGTTAAGTCATAGGACCCCTGCTCTTCTCCATCTACACCTTCGGCCTGGGACAGCTCATAGAGTCCCACGGCTTTCAGTATCGTCTCTATGCTAACGACACACAGATTTACCTCTCTGGACCTGATATCACCTCCTTACTAACCAGAACCCCAAAATGTCTGTTCGCTATCTCATCCTTCTTCTCTGCTAGATTTCTAAAACTTAACATGGATAAAACAGAATTCATCATCTTTCCCCCATTTCACTCAGCCTCCCCATCTGACCTATCCATCAAAATCAATGGCTGTCCACTTTCCCCAGTCCCACAAGCTCGCTGCATCAGAGTAACCCTGGACTCTAACCTCTCCTTCAAGCCACATATCAAAGCCCTTTCCTCCTCCTGCCGACTCCAACTCAAAAACATGGATCCGCATATTCCTCAACCATGAATCTGCAAAAACACTAGTGCACGCCCTCATCATCTCCCGCCTCGACTACTACAACCTCCTGCTCTGTGGCCTCCCCGCTAACACTCCCGTACCCCTCCAATCTATCCTAAACTCTGCTGCCCGACTAATCCACCTGCCTTCCGCCTACTCCCCGGCCTCTCCTCTCTGTCAAATGCTTCACTGACTCCCCATTGCCCAGAGACTCCAGTTCAAAACCCTAACCGTGGCATACCAAGCCATCCACTACCTGTCTCCTCCATACATCTGTGACCTAGTCTCCCGGTACACACCTACACGCAACCTACGATCCTCACAAGATCTCCTTCTCTACTCCCCTCTTATCGTTTCTTCTCACAATTGCATACAAGATTTCTCCCGTGCATCCCCCCTACTCTAGAACTCTCTACCCCAAAACATCAGACTCTCGCCTACCGTGGAAACCTTCTAAAGGAACCTGAAAACCCACCTCTT
This sequence comes from Phyllobates terribilis, assembly GCF_046119375.1. Lineage (NCBI taxonomy): Eukaryota > Metazoa > Chordata > Amphibia > Anura > Dendrobatidae > Phyllobates > Phyllobates terribilis. The sequence continues at coordinate 9,838 of NW_027363947.1, forward strand.
CCGAAAAGCCTACAACCTGCAGTAATCATTGCTCCACCACACCGCTGCATGACCAGCTCTACCCTCACCTACTGTATCCTCACCCATCCCTTGAAGATTGTGAGACATCGCAGGTAGGGTTCTCTCTCCTCCAGTACCAGTTTGCCATTGCGTTTTTGTTCAAGATTTTTGCAATTGTGTTTGCTATGTATACCCCCTTTTTCACATGTAAAGCACCATGGAATAAATGGAGCTAGAATAATAAATAATAATAATAATAAAGTGCCACACACAGTGTCCTGGTATCTCATCCATGCTCTTTCTATTTTATCTTTCATTTGCAGAGATATTAGCAATGAAAGTATTTGGCGCCTAATGAGTTAAAAAAAATTAAGTCCAAGTAGATGTTATCAGAGTTTTCACTGGGGGTGCGAAATTCTTCTCCCTGCATGATGCTGACCAATTATAAGCAGACGACAACACTGAAAAGAAAGATGATCACATCCCCACCATAGCTTAGAGCAGATTTCTCAGTGTCTAAGATGTAAGGATACAGACCTGGTCTCCTGGGCTAACCTCCTGCATGATTAGAGCACACAACTGACTAATACCTTTCAGTTAAGGTCTCTGTGGGTGAAGGGACAGCACAAGAGAGTTTAGTTGTGCAACATTACAAACCTTTCTAACAGCTTTCCTCCTCTTATGGCACTCTCACCTATGCTGTTCTGCGCCTATCCCAAACTGCCTGTCCAGAAATGAGAGCACAGTGTCAGTATCACACTTAGATCCATTGTGCTCAACTTGTACTCATTCTGCAGTGAGATTAGAGCAGACTGTCATTGCATTTCACCATAGAAGTAACCCAGAACACACTGCTCCTGTGTGAGGTGTAATAACAGCCTAATATCACTGCAGAAAGAATACAAGTTGCTTGAGCACAGAAGACATAAGTGTGATACTGGCACACTCCATAATCAGGAGAGTCAATAAAAGGGTTTGTAATGTAACACAGAGAAACTCAGCTGTGCGGCTCCTTCCTTGTCTAAGAGCTGTTACCTCTGCTTTCTAATCATGCAGAAGGTTAGACCAGGAGATCAGGACTCTCCATCATTACACATCTTAGGCTAGGTTCCCACGATGAGCTTTTGGTGAGTTTTTGATGTTGCAGAATTTCTGCACCCATTAAGATAGGTTACTTGCATTATTTCTAAAATATGCAGCGTAAAAACTCACTAAAAACTCATAGTGAGAACGTGGCTTTATACCCTAAGAAACCCGCTTTGAGCTATGGTGGGGGCATGTTCTTCTTTTCTTTGAGTGTTGCTGCTTGCTTATGATTGGTCAGCATCATACAGGAGAAATCTGCAGCATATTTAAGGATTTCTCACAAGCCTCATTCGGGTAAGGCTGAGTGCCCACGTAGCGTTTTTCAAGCGTTTATGCTGCGGAATTTCCGCAGCATAAACGCTTGTGAAACGCTAGGTAATCCGCACCCCATGGTCCCCAAGGGGATTCCGCATGTTCTATGCACATGCTGCGGATTTTTCCGCAGCGTTTATGCTGCGTACAAAAATCTGCAGCATGTCATTTAATTTTGCAGAAGCGCAGCGTAACTCCCGCCATTGACTTGCATTGAGACGCATAGAAACCGCGACTGTACATTTTTACAAGCGGCTTCTATGCGTCTCTATGTGCGGATGGTACCCAGTTCTGGAGGAGAGGAGACTTTCATCCAGACCTGGGTACCATTGTACCTGTAAAAAAAGAATAAAAAAACAAATAAAGTTTATATTCACCTGTCTGGCGGCTTCTCTCTGAATGCCGGCATTGCTTGAGGATCTGCGGTGACGTCACAGTCATGTGACCGCAGGCCCTTCACCGCTCTGTCTCGCGATATGCCGGCATCCAGGAACCAGACAGGAAGCAGCGCTGCAGCCACGTCGGGCATCAGGGGTGAGTATAGCTTTATTTGTTTTCATTTTTACGGTTCACACTATATAAATCCATGCTGTTTCCATGAATTTATACAGTGTGACCTAGTTGTCAAGCACTTTCCAAGTGATGCTAAAATCGCCTGGAAAGCGCTTGTCAATCTGCATGCGTTTTTTCTGCCAGGGAGATGCAGAAATTTTCTGCTTCATTTCTGCATCGTGGGCACATAGCCTAAATGCAAAAAGGTAAATAAAATGACCAAAATTTCCACAACAAAAGTGTAGCTCTACCTACAGCTTATTCACACCCAGACTATAAGATTATGGCCGGTCTCTGGGTGGGTGTTTTATTACACAGTAGTCAGAACCTACAACATTGTGGTGCCGTGCATTACATGAGCTATACTAAGGGAGCGCCTGTCAGCATAGAGCGAATACGTCCATATACCGACCAGCAGAAAGTGTAAGAGAAGAACTATAGAAGGATGGACCATAGTGGAGCATTCCGGACTGGAGCAACATAAGGAGCCAGAAGGCTTCCCCCCGGTATTCCATGCTATGTGCTCCTTATAAAGAGACATCTCTCCATAGACCCCTCTGTGAAGACCACCCCCTTATCCAGATGATACATTCCCACTTCCACCATATATAATGCAGACTGGCCATTTTTTTTTTTTTTTCAGAAAATCACCAATTTTGGGTCGTCAGCTGTAAAAGAAGAAATGCTTTACACCAGTGCTGGGAACCTATGGCAGCGTGCAGAGGGGGCAGCAGAGCCCTCCTGGGGGGCACCATGGCCGCAGCACTAGCGCTACTGGATCGGGCCGGCGGGGAGAACTCTGAGCCGCCGAGTGCCGGCACCAGCTCCGCTACTGCAGCTAGATGTGCGATATCTCTCGGACGGAAACACATCGAGCTGAAGTGTATTGCAGCGCACGAACTAGCCAGGTCCGAGCGCTGCAATACACGCTGCCGGCCAATCAGAGGCCAGCATGACGTCGACCGGTCAATCAGAGGCCAGCGTCTGCCGGCCAATCAGAGGCCATCGGCTACCGGCCAATCAGAGGCCAGCATGACATCGACCGGTCAATCAGAGGCCAGCGTCTGCCGGCCAATCAGAGGCCAGCATGACGTCGGCCGGCCAATCAGAGCCCAGCGGCTTCCTACCAATCAGAGGCCAGCATGACGTCGGCCGGCCAATCAGAGGCCAGCGGCTTCCGGCCAATCAGAGGCCAGCATGACGTCGGTCGGCCAAAAGAGGCCAGCGGCTGCCGTCCAATCAGAGGCCAGCATGAATTCGGTCGGCCAATCAGAGGCCTGCGGCTTCTGGCCAATCAGAGACCAGCATGACGTTGGCCGGCCAGTCAGAGGCTAGCGGCTTCCGGACAATCAGAAGCGGCTGCCGGCCAATCAGAGGCCAGCGCCCGCGGACCTGGCTAGTACGTGCTGCAATACTCTTCAGCTAGATGTGCCGACTACAGGAGAGGACGCTGCGCGGGAGAAGAAGGAAGGTGAGGAGGAGGGTTTATTATGTGTTTTTTTTTTTTTAATATGCGATGCACAGTGACTGGGGGGGGGGAGAGGGAGCATGTATACCAGGATTGAGGGGAGGGCCAGCATATATACCAGGATTGAGGGGAGGGCCAGCATATATACCAGGATTGAGGGGAGGACCAGCATATATACCAGGATTGAGGGGGGGGGCAGCATATATACCAGGATTGAGGGGGGGGGCCAGCATATATACCAGGATTGAGGGGAGGGCCAGCATATATACCAGGATTGAGGGGGGGCAGCATATATACCAGGATTGAGGGGAGGGCCAGCATATATACCAGGATTGAGGGGAGGGCCAGCATATATACCAGGATTGAGGGGAGGGCCACCATATATACCAGGATTGAGGGGAGGGCCAGCATATATACCAGGATTGAGGGGGGGGGCCAGCATATATACCAGGATTGAGGGGAGGGCCAGCATATATACCAGGATTGAGGGGGCCAGCATATATACCAGGATTGAGGGGAGGGCCAGCATATATACCAGGATTGAGGGGAGGGCCAGCATATATACCAGGATTGAGGGGAGAGCCTGCTTATATACCAGGATTGAGGGGAGAGCCAGCATATATACCAGGATTGAGGGGAGGGCCATCATATATACCAGGATTGAGGGGAGGGCCAGCATATATACCAGGATTGAGGGGAGGGACAGCATATATACCAGGATTGAGGGGAGGCCAGCATATATACCAGGATTGAGGGGAGGGACAGCATATATACCAGGATTGAGGGGAGGGCCAGCATATATACCAGGATTGAGGGGAGGGCCAGCATATATACCAGGATTGAGGAGAGGGCCAGCATATATACCAGGATTGAGGGGAGGGCCAGCATATATACCAGGATTGAGGGTAGTGCCAGAATATATACCAGAATTGAGGGGAGGGCCAGCATATATACCAGGATTTAGGTGAGGGCCAGCATATATACCAGGATTGAGGGGAGGGCCATCATATATACCAGGATTGAGGGGAGAGCCAGCATATATACCAGGATTGAGGGGGGGGGCCAGCATATATACCAGGATTGAGGGGAGGGCCAGCATATATACCAGGATTGAGGGGAGGGGGAGCATATATACCAGGATTGAGGGGAGGGCCAGCATATATACCAGGATTGAGGGGAGAGCCAGCATATATACCAGGATTGAGGGGAGAGCCAGCATATATACCAGGATTGAGGGGAGGGCCATCATATATACCAGGATTGAGGGGAGGACCAGCATATATACCAGGATTGAGGGGAGGGACAGCATATGTACCAGGATTGAGGGGAGGGCCAGCATATATAACAGGATTGAGGGGAGGGCCAGCATATATACCAGGATTGAGGGGAGGGCCAGCATATATACCAGGATTGAGGGGAGGACCAGCATATATACCAGGATTGAGGGGAGGGCCAGCATATATACCACGATTAAAGGGAGGGCCAGCATATAAACCAGGATTGAGGGGAGGGCCAGCATATATACCAGGATTGAGGGGAGGGCCAGCATATATACCAGGATTGAGGGGAGGGCCAGCATATATACCAGGATTGAGGGGAGGACCAGCATATATACCAGGATTGAGGGGAGGGCCTGCATATATACCAGGATTGAGAGGAGGGCCAGCATATATACCAGGATTGAGGGGAGGGCCAGCATATATACCAGGATTGAGGGGAGGGCCTGCACATATACCAGGATTGAGGGGAGGGCCAGCATATATACCAGGATTGAGGGGGGGGCATATATACCAGGATGGAGGGGAGGGCCAGAATATATACCAGGATTGAGGGGGGGCAGCATATATACCAGGATTGAGGGGAGGGCCAGCATATATACCAGGATTGAGGGGAGAGCCAGCATATATACCAGGATTGAGGGGAGAGCCAGCATATATACCAGGATTGAGGGGGGGGGCCAGCATATATACCAGGATTGAGGGGAGGGCCAGCATATATACCAGGATTGAAGGGAGGGGGAGCATATATACCAGGATTGAGGGGAGGGCCAGCATATATACCAGGATTGAGGGGAGAGCCAGCATATATACTAGGATTGAGGGGAGAGCCAGCATATATACCAGGATTGAGGGGAGGGCCATCATATATACCAGGATTGAGGGGAGGACCAGCATATATACCAGGATTGAGGGGAGGGACAGCATATGTACCAGGATTGAGGGGAGGGCCAGCATATATAACAGGATTGAGGGGAGGGCCAGCATATATACCAGGATTGAGGGGAGGGCCAGCATATATACCAGGATTGAGGGGAGGACCAGCATATATACCAGGATTGAGGGGAGGGCCAGCATATATACCACGATTAAAGGGAGGGCCAGCATATAAACCAGGATTGAGGGGAGGGCCAGCATATATACCAGGATTGAGGGGAGGGCCAGCATATATACCAGGATTGAGGGGAGGGCCAGCATATATACCAGGATTGAGGGGAGGACCAGCATATATACCAGGATTGAGGGGAGGGCCTGCATATATACCAGGATTGAGGGGAGGGCCAGCATATATACCAGGATTGAGGGGAGGGCCAGCATATATACCAGGATTGAGGGGAGGGCCTGCACATATACCAGGATTGAGGGGAGGGCCAGCATATATACCAGGATTGAGGGGGGGGCATATATACCAGGATGGAGGGGAGGGCCAGAATATATACCAGGATTGAGGGGGGGCAGCATATATACCAGGATTGAGGGGAGGGCCAGCATATATACCAGCATTGAGGGGAGAGCCAGCATATATACCAGGATTGAGGGGGGGCAGCATATATACCAGGATTGAGGGGAGGGCCATCATATATACCAGGATTGAGGGGAGGGCCATCATATATACCAGGATTGAGGGGAGGGCCAGCATATATACCAGGATTGAGGGGAGGGCCATCATATATACCAGGATTGAGGGAAGGGCCAGCATATATGCCAGGATTGAGGGAAGGGCCAGCATATATACCAGGATTGAGGGGGGGGGCATATATACCAGGATTGAGGGGAGGGCCAGCATATATATCAGGATTGAGGAGAGGGCCAGCATATATACCAGGATTGAGGGGGGGGGCATATATACCAGGATTGAGGGGAGGGCCAGCATATATACCAGGATTGAGGTGGGGGGGCATATATACCAGGATTGAGGGGAGGGCCAGCATATATACCAGGATTGAGGAGAGGGCCAGCATATATACCAGGATTGAGGGGAGGGCCAGCATATATACCAGGATTGAGGGTAGTGCCAGCATATATACCAGGATTGAGGGGAGGGCCAGCATATATACCAGGATTGAGGTGAGGGCCAGCATATATACCAGGATTGAGGGGAGGGCCAGCATATATACCAGGATTGAGGGGAGGGCCAGCATATATACCAGGATTGAGGTGAGGGCCAGCATATATACCAGGATTGAGGTGAGGGCTAGCATATATACCAGGATTGAGGTGAGGGCCAGCATATATACCAGGATTGAGGGGGGGGGCATATATACCAGGATTGAGCGGAGGGCCAGCATATATACCAGGATTGAGGGGAGGGCCAGCATATATACCAGGATTGAGGGGAGGGCCACCATATATACCAGGATTGAGGGGAGGGCCAGCATATATACCAGGATTGAGGGGAGGGCCAGCATATATACCAGGATTGAGGGGAGGGCCAGCATATATACCAGGATTGAGGGGAGGGCCAGCATATATACCAGGATTGAGGGGAGGGCCAGCATATATACCAGGATTGAGGGGAGGGACAGCATATGTACCAGGATTGAGGGGAGGGCCAGCATATATAACAGGATTGAGGGGAGGGCCAGCATATGGGGGTGAGCACATTCTTTATTTCTGCAGTCTCTTACCCCTGCTCCTGTCTGTGGCTACTCTATGCTGCCCTCGCCTGCTCTTTGTATCAGTTGTTTGTATCAGTAAAACCTCAATATTTAGGATAAATTGCCGTGTTGGCACTTGGCGATAAATAAGTGGGTTTTGGATTGCAGTTTGGGCACTCGGTCTCTAAAAGATTCGCCATCACTGCTTTAAACCAATCAATGTGCAAATATCAACATTTTTGAGAAAATACAATACATTTGATCAGATGTCAAAAAATATTCCATAAAAAAGAATTGTGATCAGAAATCATAAAGAAAAATTAACTCTTTAATACCATTTTTACCAAAAATACATTGTAAAAAAAGAAGTGTAATTTTCTACATTACAATATTTATTTGTATTTTTCTCAAAAGAATTGTCATTTTAGGCCCCCCAAAAATTGAAAATCAATGTAAAAAGTGTATTTTAGTGCAATAAAAAAAATCAGGGTAATTGTTCAGTTGTATTGCCAGTTTTACAGCACGACCCGTAGCGATTTACGATCCCACAGGCCAATGAGCTACAATCTTCCTGAGAAAGGATTCATCAATGTATCAGATGCTTTCTTGCATGTTTCTACATGGAGCAATACACATATGTTCCATGTCCCTTCCTCTAAGAAACCTTCAATGAAACCTGATAGGATCTACAGAGAATAGACAAGACGTCCTTTACAGTGTTACACACTTACTCGATACTCAGTCTAATTTCATCATTCAATTTACTTTCTGCTTATAAATGCATTCATTAAAATAATGAATATCTGCATTGAGGACAGTAGAAGAACGAGTTTGTGTTTGTTCATCAAGATGCATTATCTTGGTTTCGTCTTGGCCCTGTAACTGTTGGTAGGTAGGCAGAGTACTGGAGAGGTTGCTTCCGTCGTTCAGAGAGTTGCTCCGGTGCGGTGTTCTGTTGGTAGACTGACCGCTTTGTTGGTTTGCTATCAGGTGGTGAATCATATCGGTTATGAGATTGAGTTTATCATCCATTTGAGTTACCTACAAATGTATAAAAAAAAATTCAAACAAAGAGAATAGCATAGATACAGACCACACTCCATACACATTTCACACTACCCGTGAGCGCTGCCTGATATTGTAGCTTATCCCTAACCAAATCAATGGGGCACTGAGTTGCAATACCAGACACACCCCATGGACAAGAGAGGCACAGTTTTGGGGAGAAATAAAGTAGATAGATCCTTTAATGCAATATTGGTTAGCCATTTAGTCATTGTTGTTTTATTTGAAAACTAGAGTTGGTGCGATTCGTTTCGCAGCACTCGGTCCATCGGCCACGTCAGTAATGTTTGGATGCTGGACAGGAGCCTCAAGACCTGCCTTCTACCTTCCAAGATTCCCTGCTTCTCTTCTGATTAGCTGCATCTTTATGGTTACAGCATGATGCATATGTGACATTGCATCAGGCCGGCTAATCAGTAGAACAGCTGTGGATGCCGGGATGTAGGAGGTGGTTCTCAGGGCTCCGATGCAGCGGTCACAGATTATGGATGTGGCTGATGGACTGGGTCCTGCGAATTGACTCGCACCAACTCTATTGGAAACCTTTGTCAGATTGAACTACTTAATGAACTCAGAAAGAGCTTTCTGTCCACATCCATGAAAGTAGTAGCCAACACTTAAAGGGGTTTTCTACTACTCGGACATCTCCTTCTCCATAAATATATTTTTGCCCTCAGTAAAATAATAACACCTATACTCCCCTCCAGTGTTCCAGCCGTGTCGGCATTGGCTCTCCTTGGGATCACGTGACATTGTTATGTCAAGTGATCCCAAGGACAAGCGACATTCTAAAATATGTAGATCTATATTCTTTCTATTTGAACAAAGGAAATGTTTGATGCCTAAAAGGAGTTTTCATAAGTGATCTCTTGAGCAGCTCAGAGCTGTGCAGTCTCCTTACTTCCTGATTTCTGGCAGGACGGGCTCTTCTCCCTGAGTGATAGCTCTGATGAGCAGCAGAGCTGTAGTATTATTAGAACTATAAAGCTCAGCACAAGTTCTGCTGTAACACATTCAGCCATCAGTGGTTGGTTCTGGAATGTACTCTACCACTATCACTATTTTTACACATAGAGACAACAGGGTATTTGAGCAAGCACACAGCCACAGACAATGAGAGCCTAGATACTGGGTGCCAGGAATTGTGATTCTACAGGATGGATAAGAGCATCTCGTCAAAAGCCTAAAGGGAGCAGCTAACTGATGTATAGAAATGAATGGGCTGGACAGAGATAACGGTATGTTAGGAGTTAACTTTTCTCCTGGAATGTGACTACTGCACACTCTTTACCAAGGTATACTAGTGGCTGAACTCCATGGAAATGAGCTTTACACTATGTAAGATAAAAGCTCTCATTGCAGGAGAATGACAGCAGATAGAAAAAGCAAGTCAGTGGCAAACTTGCGTATTTTCATGCTGTTTAACTAATTAAAGCAACTTAGTAATTTGAGAATACCTGTTTATTGACAAAGGTGTTATGAGACTTAATGAGGTTGTCTGGTTTAGAAACCACTTGCACATACTTGGGGCACTATACTGGTTAATAGTGGGGATTCTCCGTTGTAAAGCTGAACCCATTTTATGCAGACTAGAGAGCAGTTACATGGAGTCATTCCCACTTTGAAGGTCCCAGTACTTCATTCATTACATAGTCAGCTTATTGATTTCACTGGATACTGTGCAGTACCTCCTGTTTCCTTTGGTGGCAGTGCAGGAGAATTAAATGCTTGTTGCCATATTTTTCAACAAATGGCTTATTGCTGAGATTGCCAGCAACAGATCATCCTTTAGTCAGCATATTGGGGCCCTTCTAACAAAAAGACATTAACTAATGCAGACATTCCCTTTAAGTACAAAGCATATGCCAGTATACTATCTGCAAAGTAAAAAATAAATACATTCTTAAGTGCTTAAAAGGAACGTGTCCTCTGTTGTTTAACCCCTATCTGCCCTACATGTATAGTGCATGTTGGGTGCGAGTGTGTGGAGTGGACTCTGCAACTCAACCCGCAATATACCTGCAGATTCCAGCTGTGTTATACTGCCGGTATTTGTCTGTAAAAGCCGCTATTAGAGCAGCTCTGGTTGCTGCTGTTAACCCCTTAGATGCTGCAGTAAATCCCTGACCGTGGTAGTTAAGGTGCGATCTCCCAGAGGTTCACCATTTTGGATGCCCATGGGATGTTGCCTTCCACCCCCCTTCACTAAGTGAAAGTGCTGCTTATGGATTTCAGTGGTAACCATGAGCCTGCTGACCGCCCCCATGGCTGCCATGTTGGTATATGAAAAAGTGGGATTGAAACATCGTATATAACCCAAAAAATGTTATTAATGAAAACCTCAGCAATTAACAAGCCCTCATAAAGCTCTATCCACCGAATCGCTGAAATATTTTCACCGTCAAAATAAAACTACAAGTTTGATATCTGGTTTTTCAAGTTTGCTCGACGTGAAGAATCATGTTCACAGGTCATTTTCACTGCACAATGAAACCTTAGAAACAAAACCCAAAAACAATGAAAAACGCAATCCCATTTAACTTCACTTGGAATTTTTGTTCCAGTTTTCCAGTATATTGTAGGGTAAAAAAAACAGCCCTCATACAGCTATGTCACACGAAAGGGGAGAAAGAAGGAGAGGAACAAAGAAAAAGCCCAAAAACTAAAACTGTCCATGGTGAGAAGGGATTACATTCAATTTACTTTAAATGTCATTTTTTTTAGATTTTCACTTTTTAACATCACAATCAAAAAAAAAACCAATCCTGAAGTCTTACAATTTTCACACTGGCCACTAGTCCTAAGAATAGACTCATTGTGAAGGAAGGGTGAGGAGGTGAGCTGTGACTATCATTTCTTGTGAATGGTGGCTACTTTATCTGCTTTATATAGAGGTGTCATCTTTCATTGTCATTTTCACTGATGATAATAAAACTGCTGAAAAATCTTCTGCATACAACAGGAAATATGAAACTAATTTTGGCCAGGGTGATAATTGCAGGATCTGTGGGTGTGTTTTTTTAGTTTAGATGGTTACTATAGTGGAAAAAAAGTAAAATAAAAATAATAAATTTCATGTAAAAAGGTAATTTAAACAATTGGTTATTGTTTGATAACACATTCTCTTTAACTGCTCTTCTCTAATAAGATGGCAATATTGCACCGCTGCAAAAATAGGAAGAAGTAGTTTGTCAATTTTAAAGCAGCTTCTTGGAAACTAATGACTTAGTCATTGATATAACATCCTGACAAAATGACTGTTCACTGTCTGTTTCTGAGAAATGAATTCAAAGGTCACAACCGATATGGCTGCACTTCCTATTATCACTTTTGGAAAGACAGACAGTGGATAATGATTATTTCTATTATATATGATCTACGGTATATTCTGATTTGCTAAAAGTGAGATAAGTGACAAGTCTATTGGAAGTAGCAATCCTAAAAGTCAATATCGACCCTTTAACGAGCCTTGTCACATGACTTGGGATAAAAGCCAAACCAGAATCTCAATTTGCAGCCACGGTGTTTCAGGGTATTGCTCCTCGTCAGTACAAAGCATGAGATCCGATTTGACTGTATGAGAGGCTTCTCACTGGGATCTAAAGGGTCATTTTTCTCCTTGTGGAGATTGACATGCCTGGCATGCCAGTGTATATATAGATACTCGGCACTCAAATATTCAGAATGATAATGCAATTCTTTATTTCATAAAGAAATCCCAAAATTCAATGTAACGTTTCAGCCTTATGCAAAAGGCCTTTTTCAAACACTGAGACATAAATGAAACAGATAAAGAAATCAATATTACAAAATTAACACCACAATAGAATTTTTTATTTTAATTTTTTTATTATAAGAAAATAACATCCTGTTGTATTGTTGAAATCACTGAGATTTATTTAAATATAAAGACATTATTATATAATGTCAAATTAATGTGGGAATTCACTTACTTCATTCAAAATAAATGACAATATGACCAATTACATTTCAATATCTCATATACAGTTGAAACCAGAAGTTTCCATACACTATATAAAAAGACATACAGTATCTGCATGTTTCTCTCCATATCTGACATGAAATCAGAATAAACCTTTCCTGTTTTAGGTCAATTAGGATTACCATCATTTGTAATATTTGCCAAATCCCAGAATAATGAGAGAGCGAGAATGCAGTAAGTAATAAAAATGCTTAAAACAAAGTCAAAACTTTCCATCCATTTCATTAGTATTTGGTACCATTGTCCTTAAAGTGAATGACTTGGGTGAAACATTTGGGATTTCCTCCCACAAGCTTCTCACAATATAAGGCTATGTGCCCACGCTGCGGAAATGACGCAGAAAATTTCTGCTTCATTTCCGCATTTCCTCTCCTGGAAAAACGCATGCGGAATTCCACGCGGGTCTATCCTGCGTTTATCGCGCGTTTTCCACATGCGGAATTCCACGCGGGTTTATCCTGCGTTTATCGCGCATTTTCCACATGCGGAATTCCACGCGGGTTTATCCTGCTTTTATTGCGCGTTTTCCACATGCGGAATTCCACGCGCGTTTATCCTGCGTTTATCGCGCGTTTTCCACATGCGGAATTCCACGCGGGTTTATCCTGCATTTATTGCGCGTTTTCCACATGCGGAATTCCACGCGAGTTTATCCTGCGTTTATCGCGCGTTTTCCACATGCGGAATTCCACGCGCGTTTATCCTGCGTTTATCGCGCGTTTTCCACATGCGGAATTCCACGTGCGTTTATCCTGCGTTTATCGCGCGTTTTCCACATGCGGAATTGCCTTGCGTTTTTTATTGCATTGCAAATGCAAATCCGCTTGCGGAAACGCAAAATTAATTGACATGCTGTGGATTATTGCGCGCATCAAAAACGCTGCGGAAAAATCCGCAGCATGGGCATAGAACTTGCGGATTCCCCTTGGGGACCATGGGGGGCAGATTACCTAGCGTTTCACAAGCGTTTACCCTGAGGAAAGTCCGCAGCATATACGCTTGTGAAACGCTACGTGGGCACATACTCTTAGGTCGGAATTTGGGCCCATTTCTCCTGACACAACTGCTGTAACTGATCCAGGTTTGTAGGTCGTCTTTCTCGCACCGGCCTTTTCAGCTTTGCCCATACATTTTCAATAGGACTAAGATCAGGGCTTTAGTAACAAAGAAAATGACGGCACTTCCACTACAAAAACTAGGTGTGAACAGGTGCTTACTAAGAGCAGCTACCTCCATATATAATGAGCAAATAAAGTAGCACACTGTAACACTGAGTATATAGATATGAAATATGAATAGCTTAACTGCTGTAGAAAATAAAAATAAATGAAAAAAATTTTTTGAAAATTTTTTTTGCGCATGTAAATATGAAGTATGGAAAATGAATAGCATTACTGCTGTAAATAAATGAGAAATCTTAGCGCATAAATTGGCCAATTCATGTGTACCTGACAGCCGCGGTAAGGCGTTTCTCGATGTCAGGACCTATAATGTGAATACCTCTCTAAGAGACCTCCGTCTGCTTATGTATGGGAAAGACAGATCCTGATGCATTTAAAACCACCTGCGGCATGGGGGTGGGGGTGGAGTGCTCAGTCAACGCTAAATCTAGTAACAAAGAAAATGACGGCACTTCCACTACAAAAACTAGGTGTGAACTGAGCACTCCACCCCCACCCCCATGCCGCAGGTGGTTTTAAATGCATCAGGATCTGTCTTTCCCATACATAAGCAGACGGAGGTCTCTTAGAGAGGTATTCATGTAGCACCCTGAGGATTCGGCTGCTACAGGGGTATTGCACCTCAACCCAGAGGTGTGATATTCCACTCCCGGGTAAGGATGGAGTGTGGAACTGAGCTCGGTAGGCTGCATGCACTACATACATCCCATTTCCGAGGAACAGGCCGACGGTACTCCCACTTAGAAATGTGCAGGTACGACCGAGTCTGTTCCTGGCTGGAGTGGGAGGGGGGTGGTACATCCCAAGTAGTGTAGGGGCAGATAGGGGGAGCAGCCTGGGTAAAGATAGGAGCTCATTGGGTGCTGGTCGCCTGAGCTCACACATAGAGGGTGTATATAAGGTGGGCACCATCAGAGAACAGGGTCAGTCAGTCAGTCAGTCTTTGCAGAGAAGTCGGAGGAAGAGGAGCAGAGAAGCCCCAGAGAGAGAGAGGAGAAAGCCAGAAAGACCCAGAGGGGGAAACAGAAAAGGAACTCTGAGAACCCAAAGTCCATCAGCGGGTGAAGAGTTGGCAAAAGGGTACCGGATCCCAAGCTGGTGGGGGCAAAAGCACACCCTAGCCAGAGACCGGAGGCCGTGGGCAGTGTCTGCCACGGCCACCCACCACATCCACCCCGAAGGCATACCACGTGGAGGGTCAGGGAACCCAAGGCCAAGGGTCTCCCAACAGAAGGCCCGAGGGAGCTGGACCTGGGTGGATCACTAGTGGGGACGGCCAGAGGAAAGGACAGAAGGAGAGCTCAGGGTCACGCTCCGGACTTGCTTGGGGGTTGGCTGGATCCAGGACCTGGTGGACGCAGCACGGCTCGGGTGGTCACTTGAAGCTGGAGTGACCGGAACATCAGCAGTGAGTAAATACCCTAAACTGCACAACCCGACTCTGTCTTCATTTTACATCTACGCTGCACCACCACAACCCCCATCCTCTGCACCTGACCCCCTGAGGCTATACCCCACCCGTTGGGGGTTATACCATCAAAAGCTGCACCTACACCATCAGCCTCAGCGGACCCTGCTGCAGCGGCGGCCATAGTGACCGCAATACAACGGGTGGCGTAGTCGACATTAAGAACTTAATAACATCTGTAGGACTGCCACATACAACTGAGTTTGACACCCTGGGCACGGACCGGGTCACAGCCACTCGGAAGACTACAACTCCCATCTGATCCGGCTCCGGATATTCCCCCTAAAGAATATGGCCCAGGGGGCGCGTCAACTTTGGCGTAGTCGGCAGGATTACGTGCCCGCAACACCCGGGTACTGCGTGCCTGAAGAAAAGAACAAGTTTACCTCAAAAAGAAGTCTCCTGCCGGTTCCGGAGGGTCCCCGCCATCGGACTCCATCACAGGTCGATTCCCGCCGGTTGTCCGCCATTAACAGCTTTTTCCCGCCATCTGCAGAGTTTCCCGCCACTGGGAGACGATTCCCGCCATTTCCAAAGGTTTCCCGCCTTGGAAGAGCGGACGCCATTATGGGCGTGCCAGAGGATGGCAAGAGGCCACCTCCCATCGTGGGCCAGGACCGAAAATGGCGCCAAAAGTGGAAACCGCCCCCACCAACAGAGACTGTGATGCTAGAGGTGTCTGTCAGCGTGAAAGAACCGCCCCTGGAGCTGACAATCACCAAGTGGCCCTGGGACCGCCCTCGAAGTGGGAGGACGGAGAAGAGGAGAGAAAAATGATGGGTGTCGCTTGGAGCAGTCTGGAGCGAGCGCACCCGGAGGCAAGAAGCCTGGAGAAGAATATCGGAGGAGCTTACCCGGAGATGGCGAGAAAGCAGAGCAGCACCGGCCCGTTGGCCAGGAGCCTGCTAGAAACAGAGGAGGGAGAGCAGAGCAGCACCGGCCCGTTGGCCAGGAGCCTGCTGGAGACAACAGTAGGAGAGCAGAGCAGCACCGACCCGTTGGTCAGGAGCCTGCTGGAAACAACGACCCCACTAGGACTAGTGGAGGTCCTAGCACAGCTCCCCCGAGACCGGGAGTGTGCACAGACCGCTCTGGAGGGCCTCGCAAGGAGGATGGCCCGGGTGCAGCGAGAGACGTTGGCGGAGTGGAGCCGTGAGATGGCCCAGCAGACCGAGACCTGTCAGCGGAGCACGCCACCCGAGACGAGGAGACAGACCGCCTCTGAGGATGGCGCGGGAGGATTGAAGGCCGGAGACGGCGCCGAGAAGGGAGCCGAACGAGTGGAGGCAGGTAAAGGGGACGTCTATACCCCAAACCGGGAAACCGCGTACCTGCCCCAGCTCCCCGTCGCAGAGCCCGAAGTCTATCCTGCCGTGCCCGTCGCTGCAACGTCACCGCCGCAGACTAGGCCTCAAACGGGAGCCGCGACCCCTGTGACGTCACACGCCTCGACCCCGGGCGTGACCAAGCAGGAAGTACCACCAGCCTGGTCGCAAGGCCTAGTACCCCCGGGCGCCGCAATACCAACAGCGCCCCCTACCTCCGCGGAGCCCCCGGCCTGGTCGCAGGGCCAAGTAGCCCAGGGCGCCGCCGTCCTTACGGTGCCCTTCACCTTCCAGATGCCCCAGGCCTGGCCGCAAGGCCCGGGCAACCCGGGCGCTAACACCACCGCGCCCATAAGACCAAGAGTGCCGCATCTGGGAGAGGACCTGTACGCCCAGCACACGTGCCCGGATGGGCAGCCATTTATATGGCCACCGGAGTTTCACCATCCCCGACTCCGGAGAGAGAGACCCCTGGATGAACCCCTGATCCCGGCTCCAAAGCCCGTAAAGAGGATCTCGCCCCCGCTAGCAGAAGCGCAGTTTGAGTGGGACCCCACCGGAGAAGATCTCATGGGGTTCACTCAAGAGACTCGGGCAGCTGCAGCGGAGCGTGCTGAGTGCTGCCGCCAACAGCTCGAGGACTTTGAGAGGGAGCGGAGAGAGAGGCGGGTCCGGGAACAGCAAGCTCAAATAAGGAGCACGGAGCAGAAGAGCCGGGCCAGGAGAGACCCCCGTGCAGCGCATAGTCCCCGCACCACCGGGACTGTGATAAAGTTTAACATGCAGCATGGGTGGGGCTTCATCCGAGACCACCGCACCCTAGGCGACGTCTTCGTGACCAGGAGAGACGTTGAGTCCCACCTACCAGAGGGACACAGAGGTCGTGACCTTTACATCGGGGACGAGGTCACCTTCACCCGGCACAAGTGTGCCAAAGGACCCTACGCCCTCCATGTGCATCGTCTGACGGAGGAAGAGCTGCGGTGTGAGGAGGAAGAACAAGAGGACCCGGACGGGTCTGAAACTAGAGTTAGAGGTAACCATAAAGAAAGAGCAGGAGGACGCCGTCGTTAAGTACAGCGGAGCCGAAGCTGTATATAGTTGCCCGTCGGGGCACAGTGAACTGTTACAGTTGCTAATGTAGTCCCCGTTGGGACCAGAGAATTGAACTGTTTACCCGTTTAACCCCTAAATCCCACTGACCGAGGACTGAGAGCGGTCATTCCTCCCTAATACCTGGCCGAGGACTGAGAGCGGCCATATCCTTGTAAATAGTTGCGCGTCCTAAAGCGCCCCTACTGGTTTTATAGGAAAGCCACGAGTTCCAAAGAAAGTGACTACGAGAAAGTTTTATATGAAAAGTTTTATTAATATATATATATATGATGTTTTATATGTTTATGCAAAAATTTGTATGTTTTTGGTGTTTTGTTCTTACAGCCCGAGGACGTGCTGTGATTTACCAGGGGGGAATGTAGCACCCTGAGGATTCGGCTGCTACAGGGGTATTGCACCTCAACCCAGAGGTGTGATATTCCACTCCCGGGTAAGGATGGAGTGTGGAACTGAGCTCGGTAGGCTGCATGCACTACATACATCCCATTTCCGAGGAACAGGCCGACGGTACTCCCACTTAGAAATGTGCAGGTACGACCGAGTCTGTTCCTGGCTGGAGTGGGAGGGGGGTGGTACATCCCAAGTAGTGTAGGGGCAGATAGGGGGAGCAGCCTGGGTAAAGATAGGAGCTCATTGGGTGCTGGTCGCCTGAGCTCACACATAGAGGGTGTATATAAGGTGGGCACCATCAGAGAACAGGGTCAGTCAGTCAGTCAGTCTTTGCAGAGAAGTCGGAGGAAGAGGAGCAGAGAAGCCCCAGAGAGAGAGAGGAGAAAGCCAGAAAGACCCAGAGGGGGAAACAGAAAAGGAACTCTGAGAACCCAAAGTCCATCAGCGGGTGAAGAGTTGGCAAAAGGGTACCGGATCCCAAGCTGGTGGGGGCAAAAGCACACCCTAGCCAGAGACCGGAGGCCGTGGGCAGTGTCTGCCACGGCCACCCACCACATCCACCCCGAAGGCATACCACGTGGAGGGTCAGGGAACCCAAGGCCAAGGGTCTCCCAACAGAAGGCCCGAGGGAGCTGGACCTGGGTGGATCACTAGTGGGGACGGCCAGAGGAAAGGACAGAAGGAGAGCTCAGGGTCACGCTCCGGACTTGCTTGGGGGTTGGCTGGATCCAGGACCTGGTGGACGCAGCACGGCTCGGGTGGTCACTTGAAGCTGGAGTGACCGGAACATCAGCAGTGAGTAAATACCCTAAACTGCACAACCCGACTCTGTCTTCATTTTACATCTACGCTGCACCACCACAACCCCCATCCTCTGCACCTGACCCCCTGAGGCTATACCCCACCCGTTGGGGGTTATACCATCAAAAGCTGCACCTACACCATCAGCCTCAGCGGACCCTGCTGCAGCGGCGGCCATAGTGACCGCAATACAACGGGTGGCGTAGTCGACATTAAGA
Organism: Phyllobates terribilis; assembly: GCF_046119375.1. Lineage (NCBI taxonomy): Eukaryota > Metazoa > Chordata > Amphibia > Anura > Dendrobatidae > Phyllobates > Phyllobates terribilis. The sequence goes on from NW_027363947.1 coordinate 28,697, forward strand.
ACTTAATAACATCTGTAGGACTGCCACATACAACTGAGTTTGACACCCTGGGCACGGACCGGGTCACAGCCACTCGGAAGACTACAACTCCCATCTGATCCGGCTCCGGATATTCCCCCTAAAGAATATGGCCCAGGGGGCGCGTCATTCACATTATAGGTCCTGACATCGTGAAACGCCTTACCGCGGCTGTCAGGTACACATGAATTGGCCAATTTATGCGCTAAGATTTCTCATTTATTTACAGCAGTAATGCTATTCATTTTCCATACTTCATAATTACATGCGCAAAAAAATTTTTCAAAAAATTTTTTTCATTTATTTTTATTTTCTACAGCAGTTAAGCTATTCATATTTCATATTTCATATCTATATACTCAGTGTTACAGTGTGCTACTTTATTTGTTCTTTAAGATCAGGGCTTTGTGATGGCCGCTCCAAAACATTGACTTTGTTATCCTTAACCCCTTATTGACCAATAGACGTCTTTTTACTGATCTGCAATATAAGAGGCTAGCGTTCCCCGACAGGTGACTATCCTGTAGCTGTCACCTGTACATTATAGCTGACAACTTGCTGCATCAGCCATGATCAGTGTTGGCACAGACCATGGACGTTTAACCCCTTTGATTCTGTTGTCAATAGTGATTATAGAATCTAAATAGTTAACACAGTGTGGGGGCTTCCTTTTAACTTTATCGGCACCTTGATATCTTGATTGTGTGGTCCTGATGTTTGCCTTGGCAGCTCATGGCCAAATAACTACCTTTAAAGTATGCCGGCTATAATTGCCTGTTCAGAAGTTATCAAAATCTAGATTGTAAAAATAAACTTTTTCATTCTTGTCATTCCACTTTCCATTACTTCCTGAAAAGAACCAGAAGGGTTAATGAACTATATGAAAGCAATTTTAAATACGTTGAGGGCTGCAGTGTTTAAAATGGTAACACTTTTGGGTGGTTTCCAACATATAAGACTCGCAGGCTAAGTGCCCACGAAGCAAAAATGCTCCGGATTTTTTCTGTATCTCCCTGGCAGGAAAAATGCATGCGGATTTTACATGCGTTTTTCCCGCCAGGTAGAAGCGTTTGTCAAGCGTTTTTGCATGCATTTTTGCATGCGGGTTGTCAAGCGCTTTTCCAAGCTATTTTAGCATCACTTGGAAAAGTGCTTGACAACTTGGTCATACTATATAAATCCATGCAACCGGCATGGATTTATATAGTGTTACCAAGTTAATAGTTAAAAAAAGAATAAAAATGGTAAACAAAAAAAACATTCTACTCGCCTTCCGATGGCCCCCGGTCTCCTTCTCCGGTGCGTCCGGTGTCTTGGGCGGCTCGCGATGGTGTAAAAGGACTTTCCATGACGTCATTTAGTCTTGTGACAGGTCAAGCGACTGCCGACATCAGTGGTCACGTGACCTGTCAAATGACTAAATGACAATAATTAATAAAGACCAAGCTCAACTATTGAAAAAGAAGGGTGCCAGGATTACAACACATGCATCCATATAGATAAAGATTCCGGCACACCAAATAATATAGAAAAGTCTCATATAGGTGATAAAATAGTAGATGCTTTATTTCTCCAATATCAACTGGTTCAAATCGTGGTCAGTATACAGTTGCCCAACGTTTCAACCCCAACAGGGTTTTCCTCAGGGGCATCAGAAGAGCTTAAAAACCAGAGCATAAGCATAAATAAAGACATAAGTGAGATACAATATAGTAGATAATACAATGAGTAATATATACAAAAATAGGTACATGTTGATGGAACAAGACGAGGGGGAAAAAAGGGGGGGGGGGAGGGGGCTAGGGGGAGGAAAAGGAGGGGAAGGGAGAAAAAAGGGAAAGTATTAGGGAGAACAACGGGAGTAAAGAGAAAAGGGAGCGTATACACTCAAAACAAAAGGAGCGGACCGTTGTAAAGTGAAAGAATTTCAAGATACCTAGTTGCTATGTACTGCTTAATATCTGGGAATCTATCCACGTTACTGCAGAGAAGGTCAGGATAAATTACAATAAAGAGAACCAGTCGTTGTTGTCGTAAGGGAAAAATGTCAGCCGGCAATAGTAGCTGTGGATAGACAGCAAAGGGAAAATGAGTCACCAGTATCCAGATATAACCTGTATCAAGCCACGAAAATACTTGCCTTAAGCAATAATAGTGGTAATGGCCGAGGAGGTATGCCTACGGGGTATGGTAAGTGGACCTAAGACCAGAAAAAGTGGGTAAATACCGAAGTCTACATGGGGTCATGATGATCAGCCCAGAAGGCTCTTACCTATGTGCCTCTTGGAAAGTGTATCCTGCCGGTGGTGGTGTGGTGTCAGGAGCGGTGACGGTGTTTAAATAGCGCTGTGTGACTTCCTGCTTCCGGAGTGCGATGACGCAACATCTGGTCTCGTGGAACGCAACTTCCGGTTGCATGGAATGCATGACAGCGCATGCGCGCGACACAATGGATGAGATATACATAGAGGGAAAAAAACAACAACAACGCGTGCGTAGGATGCGTACTGTGGAGCTGAGTGAACCTAAAGAAAGCCATTAGGAGCTCAGGGAGCGGTAGCTAAAAATGGATAAGGGTAATATAGATGAAGGGGAGGACCATATTGGGGAAATGTTAATGTATGCCTGGGAGAAGGAAAAAATGAATAAACATATACATAAGAGGAGAAAGGCTGGGGAAACATATACAGATAGTATATGATGGTACATGCAGGGAGAAGGGGAAAGACAGGGGGGATGATTGATAAATAGACACATACATATCCATGTGAGAGGGGAGAGGCAGGGGAAATATATATTATATAGAGTACATGTAATATAGCATCCGCAAAACATTATAAGCAATACAGTGTAACATAGAAAATATTATATAGGGTGACAAAAAGGATATATCCGGTTCATATATGTAGGATCTGTGAAAAAAGTAAAAACATAATATAAGAAATACAGAACAAAGCAATAATAATGGGCAATATGTCATGGTATGTAACAAAAGACCTCTGAACCTTAGGGACAGACTGGTACAGGCCGACATTGGGAGTTTTAACCCAAGGACACACCAGACGACATTATCTACACCACGATTAGGCAATTTCCCGTGCCTAGGCTGCCGCCAATGTTCAAACATCCACAGGTGTGTCTCTAATTAACTCAGATGTTGCCAAAAAAACTATTAGAAGCTTCCAAACACATGGCATCATCATATGGGCAGTCGAGAATTGTTTAACCACTTCGCTCCAGAGCCTGTTTTTGCCTTCGTGACCGGGCCAATTTTTACAATTCTGACCACTGTCACTTTATGAAGTAATTACTCTGGAACGCTTCAACGGATCCCCCTGATTCTGCGAATGTTTTTTCTTGACATATTGTACTTCATGATAGTGGTAAAATTTCTTCGATTTTATTTGTGAAAAAATCGGAAATTTGGCGAAAATTTTGCAATTTTCAAACTTTGAATTTTCATGCCCTTAAATCAGAGAGATACAGTACAGACCAAAATTTTGGACACACCTTCTCATTTAAAGATTTTTCTGTATTTTCATGACTATGAAAATTGTACATTCACATTGAAGGCATTAAAACTATGAATTAACACATGTGGAATTATATACTTAACAAAAAAGTGTGAAACAACTGAAAATATGTCTTATATTCTAGGTACTTCAAAGTAGCCACCTTTTGCATTGATGACTGCTTTGCACACTCTTGGCATTTTCTTGATGAGCTTCAAGAGGTAGTCACCGGAAATGGTCTTCCAACAATCTTGAAGGAGTTCCCAGAGATGCTTAGCACTTGTTGGCCCTTTTGCCTTCACTCTGCGGTCCAGCTCACCCCAAACCATCTTGATTGAGTTCAGGTCTTGTGACTGTGGAGGCCAGGTCATCTGGCGTAGCACCCCATCATTCTCCTTCTTGGTCAAATAGCCCTTACACAGCCTGGAGGTGTGTTTGGGGTCATTGTCCTGTTGAAAACTAAATGATGGTCCAATTAAACGCAAACCGGATGGAATAGTATGCCGCTGCAAGATGCTGTGGTAGCCATGCTGGTTCAGTATGCCTTTAATTTTGAATAAATCCGCAACAGTGTCACCAGCAAAGCACCCCCACACCATCACACATGCTTCACGGTGGGAACCAGGCATGTAGAGTCCATCCGTTCACCTCTTCTGCGTCGCACAAAGACACGGTGGTTGGAACCAAAGATCTCAAATTTGGACTCATCAGACCAAAGCACAGATTTCCACTGGTCTAATGTCCATTCCTTGTGTTCTTTAGCCCAAACAAGTCTCTTCTGCTTGTTGCCTGTCCTTAGCAGTGGTTTCCTAGCAGCTATTTTACCATGAAGGCCTGCTGCACAAAGTCTCCTCTTAACAGTTGTTGTAGAGATGTGTCTGCTGCTAGAACTCTGTGTGGCATTGACCTGGTCTCTAATCTGAGCTGCTGTTAACCTGCGATTTCTGAGGCTGGTGATTCGGATAAACTTATCCTCAGAAGCAGAGGTGACTCTTGGTCTTCCTTTCCTGGGGCAGTCCTCATGTGAGCCCGTTTCTTTGTAGCGCTTGATGGTTTTTGCAACTGCACTTGGGGACACTTTCAAAGTTTGCCCAATTTTTCGGACTGACTGACCTTCATTTCTTAAAGTAATGATGGCCACTTGTTTTTCTTTACTTAGCTGCTTTTTTCTTGCCATAATACAAATTCTAACAGTCTATTTAAAAGGACTATCAGTTGTGTAGACACCTGACTTCTGCACAACACAACTGATGGTCCCAACTCCATTTATAAGGCAAGAAATCCCATTTATTAAACCTGACAGGGCACACCTGTGAAGTGAAAACCATTTCCGGTGACTACCTCTTGAAGCTCATCAAGAGAATGCCAAGAGTGTGCAAAGCAGTCATCAAAGCAAAAGGTGGCTACTTTGAAGAACCTAGAATATAAGACATATTTTCAGTTGTTTCACACTTTTTTCTTAAGAATATAATTCCACATGTGTTAATTCATAGTTTTGATGCCTTCAGTGTGAATGTAAAATTTTCAAAGTCATGAAAGTACAGAAAAATCTTTAAATGAGAAGGTGTGTCCAAACTTTTGGTCTGTACTGTATGTCACACAAAATAGTTAATAAATAACATTTCCCACATGTCTACTTTACATCAGCACAATTTTGGAACCAAAATTTTTTTTTGTTAGGGAGCTATAAGGGTTAAAAGTTGACCAGCGATTTCTCATTTTTCTAACAAAATTTACAAAAACATTTTTTTAGGGACCACATCATATTTGAAGTCACTTTGAGGGGTCTTTATGACAGAAAATACCCAAAAGTGACACCATTCTAAAAATTGCACCCCTCAAGGTGCTCAAAACCACATTCAAGAACTTTATTAACCCTTCAGGTGCTTCACAGGAATTTTTGGAATGTGGAAGAAAAAAATGAACATTTAACTTTTTTCACAAAAATGTTACTTTAGACCCATTTTTTTTTTATTTTCGTAGGGGTAACAGGAAAAATTGAACCCCAAAATTTTTTGTGCAATTTCTCTTGAGCGCGCTGATACCCCATATGTGAGGGAAAACCACTATTTGGGCGCACTGCAGTGTTCGGAAGGGAAGGAGCGCCATTAGACTTTTTGAATGTAAAATTTGTTTGAATAATTAGCAGACGCCATGTTGCGTTTGGGGAGCTCCTGATGTGCCTAAACAGTGGAAACCCCCCACAAGTGACACCATTTTGGAAACTAGACCCCTTAGGGAACTTATCTAGATGTGTGGTGAGCAACTTGAACCCCAAGGTGCTTCACAGAAGTTTATAATATTGAGCTGTAAAAATAAAATTTTCACATTTTTCCCACAAAAATGTTTTTCATCCCCTAATTTTGCATTATCATAAGGGTAATAGGATAAATTGCACCATGAAATTTGTTGTGCAATTTCTCCTGAACACGCCGATACCCCATATGTCGGGCAAAACCACTGTTTGGGCGCAGGGAAGGAGCGCCATTTGACTTTTTGAATGTAAAATTTGCTTGAATAATTAGTGGACGCCATGTTGCATTTGGGGAGCCCCTGATGTGCCTAAACAGTGGAAACCCCCCACAAGTGACACCATTTTGGAAACTAGACCCCTTAGGGAACTTATCTAGATGTGTGGTGAGCACCTTGCACCCCCAGGTGCTTCACAGAAGTTTATAATATTGAGCCGTAAAAATAAAATGTTCACATTTTTCCCACAAAAAATGTTTTTCTTCCCCTAATTTTGCATTATCATAAGGGTAACGGGAGAAATTGCACCATTAAATTTGCTGTACAATTTCTCCTGAGTACGCTGATACCCCATATGTGGGGGAAAACCACTATTTGGGTACACTGCAGGGTTTGGAAGGGAAGGAGCGCCATTTGACTTTTTGAATGTAAAATTTGTTTGAATAATTAGTGGACGCCATGTTGCATTTGGGGAGCCCCTGATGTGCCTAAACAGTGGAAACCCCCCACAAGTGACACCATTTTGTAAACTAGACCCCTTAGGGAACTTATCTAGATGTGTGGTGAGCACATTGGGAGACATAATAAACAAATCAGTAACAGGTGAAGAATTGGTTTTATTTATTTTTTACGCCGTTCCTCGTGCGGTATAAGTGATGAGATTACTTTATTCTTTGGGTCGGTGCGATTACAGAGATACCAGATTCATATTGAGTTTTTATGATTGACAGCTGTCACACACTAAAAGACGTTTTTTTTTGTAAAATCTAGTTTTTGTGTCGCCATATTTTGAGAGCTATAATTTTTCCATATTTCGGCCGACAGTGTCTTTTGACGGCTTGTTTTTTGCGGGACGAGTTGACATTTTTATTCGTACCATTTTTGTGTACGTGAAATTTTTTGATCGCTTTCTATTCCGTTTTTTGGGAGGTAAAATTAACAAAAACCAACAATTCAGGAATTGTTTTTTGAGTTTTTTTTTATGCCGTTCTGCGTGTGGTAAAATTGATGAGGCAGCATTATTCTTCGGGTCAGTACGTTTACAGCGATACTACACTTACTGTATATTTTTTTATGTTTTGGCGCTTTACACAATAAAACAATTTTATAGAAAAAATATTTTTTTTGCATTGCTTTATTCTGAGAGTTATAACTTTTTTATTTTTCGGCTGATGGAGCTCTATGGTAGCTTTTTTTTTGCGGAATAAGATGACGTTTTCAGCGGTAGCATTTTTATTTCCATTTTGCTTTTTGATCGCATTTTTTTCCACTTTTTGTTTGGCGATATGAGGAAAAAGCATAGTTTTTTGCTCCGTTTTTTATTTATTTTTATTACGGTGTGCACAGAAGGAGTTAATTAGTGTGACAATTTTATAGCTCGGGTTGTTTCGGATGCGGCGATACCAAATATGTGTACTTTTTTTGTTTTTGCATAAGTATATACGGATTTATCGGTTTAATATTTTATTTATTTATTTTTATTTATTTTGTGATTTTTTTTTTAGTACTTTGAAAACATTTTCTTTACTTTTTTTTACATTTTTACTTAGTCCCTGTATGGGACAGTAATTTTTATTTTTCTGATCACTGATCTCATGTAATGTAATAGACATGTATTACATTACATGAGATCTTTGCTGACTGTTTCACAGTCAGTGTCTCCTGCCAGGCTTCAGCTGCAGGCTGAGCCTGGCAGGACACCATATATGGCAGATCTGGAGGCGGTCATGTGACCTCCAGCTGCCATAGCAACGCCAGGTCCTAGAAGGTATCAGGGGTCGTCGGAGAGGTAAGTAGACGACCCCCTCTCCTCCTGCTGTCTTCTATATGCCGCGATCACTATAGATCGTGGCATATAGAAGACAGCAAAGGGTTAACATCACTGGGACCTGATCCAATCAGGTCCCGATGATGTTCCCTGTCAGAGCTATCGCTCTGCACCGCACCCGCAGCGCTTGCAGGACCCTCGGGGTCCTGAGTGCTGCGGGACCACCCACCGTTTTTAAGCGTCCGCGCTGCACAGAGCCCAGGCTGCGCGGACTTTTATCTACAGTGGGCGGTCGGGAAGTGGTTAAATTTAAAAAAAAAAGTTACACAAAGTAAAATAGAGAGTTACCTTTTTGTTATCATCTAGGACTGTGTTCATACTTTCTATCCCTAGCGTATCAATAGGTCCATCAAAGATAACCCATTTTCTTTCCGGAGTCTCAGATAACGCAAACTCCCGGAAAGTATTAGCGACTATCCCATCGGTCCACTGCAAATGAAGAGAGGCATCAATAAAATTGCTCTTCCCATAAAATCCAATACAATCCCACAATTGAAAGGTTTATTAAAGGGAATGCCTGGGATTATGATATTGATGATACACATGTATTGACTACACGTGGCCCCTATTGATGTGAACGTGCCGGCACCGGGAGAGACCCCAAGTAAGTGATTTGCATATATGCGGTCACATGGCAACTAGAAGTGCGTGACCTCACTCAAAGCAAGTGTATTGAGTGAGGCCAGACACAGTCTAGTCAGAATGTATCTGGAAGTATGCAAACTTATGCTAATTTCTGCCATAAATAATACAATTTGTTGTTTCCATGTCTGATGGGGAAAATAAAACAGTTTCCAATTTTTGTGCAAACAGGGAGTAAGTCATAATAAAATGATTGTCCGGCAATGTATGGCTGGGGTCTATGTCTCTGAAGGAACCCCTTCTACCATGTCCATAAGCCATAAAAGGGGAGATTTTCCCATTTTCAGCAAAGATATTAGTATTATAAACAATAATTCCAATCATAGACGAACCTCATGTGACACTGGATCAAACTGCCCGAACAGCTGCCCCATGGTGATGGCTTTAGGGTTCACTGTCCGGTAAATCACTTTTTCTTCTTCGCACCCTCGCTCACTCATAAGAGACAGCGTATCAGCGAGGACGTGGAGGACCTTTGTTTTTCCAGAGAACGGCTCTCCAACCAACATAAAACTGTACGGGATAAACAAAATGCAGCATGGTCCATTGTATAAAATGGAAACAGCGAAGAATAAATCCCCCGTCCCATGGACTTCTGTAGTTCCAGCTTACCCGTGTCTGACAATCATCATCTCATACGTCTGGATCATTTCCTCCAGGAAGACCTTCTCGGGCTGGATGTTGTGTCCAGCACAGCTCTCCTGTGCGCATTCCAGTAAATCCTGAGCAAAAGGAAGGTAAAATATTTCATCAGTCTGTTTACAGTGGATCCAATTAGAGGTGGGAGAATACATTTTCAGGACCCAGATAAGTATTCTGTGGCCGCTGGACGGGACCCCTGAGAGCCGCCTCTTAGCTGCCGGCATCCCCGACTCCTCTTCTGATTATATGGCCTGGTGTACATCATGCTGCAACCATAACGTCATGCCAGGCCGGCTAATATGAAGAAGAGCCGGGGGGCAGGAAGAAATAAGGTGGCTCTCAGGGGTCTCATTCAGTGCCCACCACTGACCTGATGTCACGCACAGTGTAGGAAAGACAAAGTACGACACAAAGGGATGAGGGGAAGGGAGCCCAGACACTAGGGAAAGGGGGAAATGGAGACCTCCTAGGCTGATCTGCAATCACCCTGTCTCCCCTACCGACTCTATATTGGTTCCTCACCAATTGCCGCACAGGAACCTATCCCTGTATTTCCTTGGCCCTGGATAGGGAAGGGGGGGTGAGCACTAGTCGATCCCCACTGACAACTAAAGACAGCAAGGGGAGACAGACACAGGGGAAGTAGCTTAGCTTGAGTCGACTTCAGAGAGATGGCACACACATCCTCTTAGCATCAGAGAGGAAGTAAGAGCTGCACTTGCTCCAAGCCTTCACAAGGGGTCATGTGAATATCACTGGCACCTCTGTGTAGCAACCTGGAAGTATTTAAACACCCAGGCCTGATTGTCAATTAGAATAGGAGGGAGGTAACCGCTGGGTCCTACAGTGAGACCGCTAAGAAGATGTCTGTAATGCCAAATGAAGGGATCTCCTGCAACCAACTGCAGCGCGACTGTCTGTCACATCTGACGCACCCATGACACCTGGCCATTGAATCAGGCTCCTGCAAATCGATTCATTCATCTGAAAAAAATGTCTCCATAACCTACAACTAAACTAGCGATAAATCACTAACATGTTTTAACCATTTGTTTTCTACATCAGATCATCTTGCATTGGAGGTATAAGTGAGCCCCATTACCTCTGGTGCCCCTGTGCAGCTGCCCAGGTTGCACTAATGGGACCGGACGATGAGTGACAAGGTCATGTAACCCAATTCCAAAGCAGTGGATCAGGATCGGGTGATTTCAATGGGATTGGTCTACCATCTACTGTGTATGGGGGCCTCATGACAGATTATGTTGGGGGACATAAAAATCGGGCGGTTGGAATTTAATCACCCGATCCTTACTTTCTGACCCTGAAATTAGCAGCTGCCATAAGATTCTGGCAGCGACTCTGTCATAGAGAAAACAGGAGCGAGCATTCCTGAATATGGGGGAGCCGGGAAAGATAACTGTCATCCAAATGATAGCTGGCCAGCTATATAGGACCTATCACTTGCCATTAATATGCAATTTTATTACCTGGTGTAAATGCCGCTGTTCTTCTGAATCCGGTGTTGTTTTTCTTTTGCTCCTGCGCCTCTCCATTCCTGACATATAGCCTCTTTATAGAAATCTAGTTCATAATTTTTAATAGCCAAGTGGGCGTGGTCATCAAGTCCTCTCTGTGGGAGTCTTCAGGAAGGCCTTGCCCAGTTGGCTTAAAGGGCTAGAGGAGAGTGACAGATGTCAGGAACGGAGAGGAGCAGGAAGAAAAGAAAAACAATGCCGGAGTCAGGAGAACAGCGGCATTTACACATTTATGGCGAGGGACAAGTCCTCTTTAAGTCTTGGAAAACCCCTTTAAGACACTATTATATTTTAATACCTTATAGTCGGCTTCCGGAAGTTGAATGCCAGGGAACAGGTCGCTGGTAATCCCATTGAACAGAGGAATATCAGGAGACAAAGATTTGGGTTCGTTTACATCCTTAATTGACCGCAAGAGCTAAATAGAATGAAAAAGGATTAAATGATAAAATAATTCATATACAATATGACATGAAGCAATATTAAAAGTGAAGAACCCCATTACAAAGGAGCCGTCAGTTCTTGTGGTATGTCTGTATTAGTAAAGAATAGTATTCTCCAAAAAATAAGTATGAAACCTCTTTTCCTAAAACTCTACATTGTATCGTCCCTCTGTTATACCTCCTGGAAATGTATGTGTAAATGATATATAATGTACATATAATCTATATAGGGGACAACCCTATACAATCTGACTGTGCCCAAACAGTGGTGACATTGTCAGACTGTGTAGGGTACTCGATATTGACAGATTTCAATTAATTCCTACATTTCCAGGAATGATAAAAGAGGAATGGAACGCTGCTGAGTTGCACTATAATATGCTGCAGAATTGTTTTTCCATAGGGAATACATGTGGCCTCTGTGTTGCACTGTTAATTGCCGGCTGCAGAATGAGTTAAGTGAGATACTGTCAGTGAACTCGTTTTTGCTGGCTGACAGGGAGTTTGTAAATGTTTTATCTGTCTTTTTCTGAGCTCCTCTCAGTTTATTTATGACCACAGACCTTATCAAAATTGAATGTGCAGGGAATCAAAAAGCCGGTGAAAGCCAAGCGATGCAAAATTTTTAATAAAACCCAATTGTTAAAATGATTTTTAGCCTAAAATACATGTGTTTAAGTTAAAAATCAAAACTGTCCCATAAGATGAACAAGCTACGTGTTTAACAACTATAGTTTTGACATTTTTGCACAGATGAGATCTAACAAGCCAGGAACAGCAATGTACAGAAATTATTTGCAAGTCTCTGTCTGCTACTATAAAATCATACAGCTGTAATTTTTGTGATCCAAATGCTTCTCGGTAAGATGGTAATGCTATCCTATACGAGATGTAAAGCGACCAACAGTTCAGAACTTACAAGAATATCTTCATTTTCATGGGGGAATTTCAGCTTGGCTCTGTTGTTTCACACTTTTTTGTTAAGTATATAATTCCACATGTGTTAATTCATAGTTTTGATGCCTTCAGTGCGAATGTACAATTTTCACAGTCATGAAAATACAGAAATTTCTTTAAATGAGAAGGTGTGTCCAAACTTTTGGTCTGTACTATATAATCAAAACATGTCAGCAGAACATCGGTTGGAGTCAGTTTATTATCTGCAATGGAGCAGCTTAACATTGTATGTACCTTTGACATTGCTATGTAGTCCAAACCATCAGAGCAGTTAAAGACCACACACTGCACGGCCAGCGCCTTGGCCAAATCTTTAGTGGTCTCAGTTTTTCCTGTGCCGGCCGGACCTTCTGGAGCTCCACCAAGATTTAGATAAAAAGCACCGATCTACCAATGAAACATGAAAGAACTGGTATGAAATATCAATAAACTTTCTAATAAGTTTCATGCATCATACAAAAGTCAAAAAGATTTCTGAGCATAACCCATCACATCATAGCAGAGTCCGCTAGCATCTGTCAGTGAGCGGAGTGATGACCAGGCGTGGGGAGTTGCCCATGTACTCCTAGGCGGACTTCACATTGCAGTTGATGATTCGCACTCTCGCATTCTCATTCTCCCAGTAATAGCGGAGTTGGGCAAGCCACTGGAAGTCTGTTTCATGAGAAACTCCTGAGCAATGTAGGAAAAGATAGTCAACCTCTAAGACACTGCAGAATCACAAGGGAGAGTTTCTAAAGGGAAGGCAAATGCACATACATTATAGGACAAAACTCCTAGTCACCGAATTCTGCTTTTTTCATTTAGTCCCATTGCCCACGGTGTATAACATCCGGACTCTCAGCCCCCAGTTTATAAAATCCGGCCTCTCGCCTCCCCCGGTGTATAACATCCGCCCCTAGTTTAGTATAACATCCGTCCCCTTGCCCCCCCCCGCCAGTGTATAAAATCCATCCCCTCAACCCCACTGTATAACATCCAACCCCAAGCCATCCATTGCATAACATCCGGCCCCCAGGGTATAACATCTGGCCCCCAGCCCCGGTGTATAACATCTGTCCCCTCGCTCCCTCAGCCTGGTGTATAACATCCGGCCTCTTGCCCCCCTGTGTATAATATCCGTCCCCTCGCTCCCAGTGTATAACAACCATCCCCTCGCCCCTGGTGTATAATATCCGTCCCCTCACCCCTCAGTGTATAATATCCGTCCCCTCGCCCCGGTGTATAATATACGTCCCCTCGCCCCTCAGTGTATAACATCCAGCCCTCGGACTTGTATAACATCTAGCCCCTTGTACCCCCAGTGTATAACATCTGGCCCCTCGGCCTTGTTGTATAACATTAAGACTCTCGCCCGTGGTGTATAATATCCGTCCCCTCGCCCCTGGTGTATAATATCCATCCCCTCGCCCCTGGTGTATAATATCCATCCCCTCTCCCCTGGTGTATAATATCCGTCCCCTTGCCCCTCAGTGTATAACATCCAGCCCTCGGACATGTATAACATCTAGCCCCTTGTACCCCCAGTGTATAACATCTGGCCCCTCGGCCTTGTATAACATTAAGACTCTCGCCCCCCACCAGTGTATAACATCAATCCCCACGCCCCCCGGTGTATAACATCCGCCCTCCCATGCTGTGTGCTGTTACTAACATATGACAGAACGGCTGGTGGTGCAGAGCTCTCTGATACCAGCGCGGTCCTGTAATAGGAGCCACCGGCGTAACAAGTCTGGATATTAAATTTCTCACCTCCTAAATCTTCCCCCATCACAAGTGAGTGATATTATTAAGGAGTAGAAGGAACTGCAGCAACTCAGGAGACCCCGGAACATTACAGAGCAGGGTCACTGAGTGCTGAGGAGCAGAGGGCAGAACGCTCTCCTGACTCCATTGGTAACAACATCACCACAAACACTGCGTCCCCGCCAGGAGCTTTATGGCCGAGCAGCTGCATGCAGCCTTACATCACCAAGCACGATGCCGAGCGTCAGATGGAGTGGTGTGAAGCCGCCATCACAGGACTCTGGAGGAGACCTGTTCTGTGCAGTGACGGATCACACTTCTCTATCTGGCATCTGATGGACGAGTCTGGATTTGGTGAATGCCAGGAGAACGTTACCCTATTAACTGCATTGTGCCCGCTGTACAGTTTGCTGGTGGAGGTATGGCCTTGTTTTTAGGGGTTGGTCTAGGCCCCTTAGTTCCAGTGAAAAGATATCTTAATGCTTCAGCACAAGACATTTTAAACAATTGTAGCTTCCAACCCTAAGGGAATAGAAGAGCAGAACTGTTTCACACACGTTCTCAACCTCAACCCCACTAAACACCTTTAGGATGATTAATTAGAACAAATACTGCACAATGGCAGCATAAATATGTCACCGCAACATAGGGAAGAACAATGTCAGTCACACATCAATTACATTGCCATATGTCTGCTCAGGCTTAGAATGGCTGACCATTCGGAGAATTACATAATACCTACAAAGAAACCGAACAAAAGGTCATTAAAGGAATTGACATAAAACCCCTTTATTAGTACATCCATGGTTATGGAAGGACACCGCACAGAGGAGGGCACACACACCATTGATAGAAAATATTACAAACCGCACCTAGGCCATCCAAAACACTGACTATAAAGAATATCAATTGTGGCAATGAGTCATATACAGGGGATGCCGACACATACAGATGCAAAAACATTCATATACAGTTATATTAAAAAGTTTGGGCTCCCCTATTAATCTTAAGCTTATTGTTTTATAAAAATTGGTGTTTTTGCAACAGCTATTTCAGTTTGATATATGTAATAACTGTTGGACACAGTAATGTTTCTGCCTTGAAATGAGGTTTATTGTACTAACAGAAAATGTGCAATCTGCATTCAAACAAAATTTGACAGGTGCATAAGTATGGGCACCCTTATCATTTTCTTGTTTTAAATACTCCTACCTACTTTTTAATGACTTACTAAAGCACTTTTTTTGGTTTTGTAACCTCATTGAGCTTTGAACTTCATAGCCAGGTGTATGCAATCATGAGAAAAGCTACTTAAAGTGGCCACTTGCAAGTTGTTCTCCTGTTTGAATCTCCTCTGAAGAGTGGCATCATGGGCTCCTCAAAACAACTGTCAAATGATCTGAAAACAAAGATTATTCAACATAGTTGTTCAGGGGAAGGATACAAAAAGCTGTCTCAGAGATTTAACCTGTCAGTTTCCACTGTGAGGAACATAGTAAGGAAATGGAAGAACACAGGGACAGTTCTTGTTAAGGCCAGAAGTGGCAGGCCAAGAAAAACATCATAAAGGCAGAGAGGAAGAATGGTGAGATCAGTCAAGGACAATCCTCAGACCACCTCCAGAGAGCTGCGGCATCAACTTGCTGCAGATGGTGTCACTGTGCATCGGTCAACTATGCAACGCACTTTGCACAAGGAGAAGCTGTATGGGAGAGTGATGCGAAAGAAGCCGTTTCTGCAAGCACGCCACAAACAGAGTCGGCTGAGGTATGCAAAAGCACATTTGGAGAAGCCAATTTCCTTTTGGAAGAAGGTCCTGTGGACTGATGAAACCAAGATTGAGTTGTTTGGTCATACAAAAAGGCGTTATGCATGGCGGCAAAAAAACACAGCATTCCAAGAAAAACACTTGCTACCCACAGTAAAATTTGGTGGAGGTTCCATCATGCTTTGGGGCTGTGTGGCCAATGCCGGCACCGGGAATCTTGTTAAAGTTGAGGGACGCATGGATTCCACTCAGTATCAGCAGATTCTTGACAATAATGTTCAAGAATCAGTGACAAAGTTGAAGTTACACAGGGGATGGATCTTTCAGCAAGACAATGATTCAAAACACGGCTCCAAATCTACTCAGGCATTCATGCAGAGGAACAATTACAATGTTCTGGAATGGCCATCCCAGTCCCCAGACCTGAATATCATTGAACATCTGTGGGATCATTTGAAGAGGGCTGTCCATGCTCGGCGACCATCAAACTTAACTGAACTGGAATTGTTTTGTAAAGAAGAATGGTCAAAAATACCTTCATCCAGGATATCAATAAAAGCTACAGGAAGTGATTAGAGGCTGTTATTTTTGCAAAAGGAGGATCTACTAAATATTAATGTCACTTTTCTGGTGAGGTGCCCATACTTATGCACCTGTCAAATTTTGTTTGAATGCAGATTGCACATTTTCTGTTAGTACAATAAACCTCATTTCAAGGCAGAAACATTACTGTGTCCAACAGTTATTACATATATCAAACTGAAATAGCTGTTGCAAAAACACCAATTTTTATAAAACATTAAGCTTAAGATTAATAGGGGTGCCCAAACTTTTTCATATAACTGTATAGTGACCACCATCTCAATATGCATAAATGACTACTGCCCCATAGACGTCATTGTAAGTACACCCCAAGATTGCTTTACTGTGACAAGATCAATTGTGTCCTATGAAAACTCAAAGAAAAGAGGGGGGAATATAACATAGATATGGAAAGAACATAGGAATGGGGTGAAATGTATGAAGGTGCTCTGCATATTGAGCTGTGATATCTGTAGAGGGACGGACTCCATATTAACATCCTGTATATGGATTTAGAATAGGAGGCCATAAAAGCCCCTGTAGGTGTAATGTGGAGGGGGCACAATACCTTTCTCCATGTAGTGTATGATAAATAGAACATGGTATTGGAAAGTTTGGTGCCAGCCATGATGTTTGCACAAACCTGTTTGGATCATTTCCATGCCCACGTCACGAGCGTGCCCCTCTATGGTGACGAGAGCCCCCAATGTGCTGCGAGTCTGCTGGGACAATTTGCCTCCTCGCACAAGCTCCACAATATCATTTAGCTGGAGCTGCAGATTATCATAGGAGTTTTTCAGGCCCTACAAGAAGGATGTAACGGTGAAATCATCTGCAGAAACATTCATAGAACATACATATTGCAAGGGGGCTGAAATCTATACAGATTATAAGCTGCAGACTAGATTGAGAACTCCACAATATGCAGGCACTTTATAATGTACACAACAATTTTACAACATATCTTTATAGAAGTTGGAGATCTGGATTGAACCCAGAGCTCCAAATACCCAGATGTACCTCTATAAAACCCTGCCACAAACAGCATGGAAAACTCAATGCAGATGGATTCATTTTATGCTGGTATTATGGGAAATCCCATACAATGTCTTCCCTTATTGGTAGATATGACGAGAGTAGAGATGAGCGAATGGATTTGCAGGACTCTGGTCCAACAGTCGGGTCAGTATTCCACGGCCGCAGGACCGGAGCTCCATGAACCGGCATCTCCGGCTCCTCTTTTGATGTCGATGTCATAGTTGTGGTGTGAGGCACAAATGACATCACGCCTGGCCGGCCAATCAAAAGAGGAGCCAGGGATGCCGGCATGTAAGAGGCGGTTAGCAAGGCTCCCATCCAACAGCCACAGACTACTAACCTGCTCTCTTAGACCAAGGTCCTGCATATTTAGTTGCTCATCTCTAGACAAGATGCATGAATCAATGCAAAATCCCAACAATACTATGGAGCCTTTTGGGTACCTTCAAGATATTGAGCCGCTGTACAACTGCAACCCCCAGGAGAAGACCCCTGGGCAAGAACAGTACATGGGCTCTTTGCAGTCTAATAACGTGCTGTGAAAGAAGCTACTTGCATCTTTTGATGTGAATGTGGGTCCCCTTACCTCTGTTGCACCAATGGTATATCCGCCCCTGGAAACTCCTATAAGCTGCGTCCCTGGGTATGACAGTCTATTAGCAGGAGAACACATGAAGTCTGTCTATGAATGTATATATATGTATTTCTCCCAGAAAATTATTACAATTACACATGTTTTGTTGTTCACATGTTTATTTAATTTGTGTGTATTGGAACAACACAAAAAGAAGATATTGGTCAACAATTTTGGTTCTCAAGTCCTCAGACAGTTCTCTTTTCCTCTTTCTGTTCTCCCTACTTAGTGTGGCACGTAACAACGCAAAGATTGAGTCAACTTTTACCCTTTGTATCGGGTTTCAGGTGTGATTTTCATATTGCCCACACCTTTTACTTGCCACAGGTGAGTTTGAACGAGCATCACATGCTTGAAACAAAATTGTTTACCCACAATTTTGGAAAGATGCCAACAATTTTGTCCGGCCCATTTTTGGGGTTTTGTGTGAAATTATATCCAATTTGCCTTTTTTTCTCTGTTTTTTTTTTGTGTTGTTCCAATACACACAAAGGAAATAAACATGTGTATAACAAAAAATACACATGCAATTGCAATAATTTTATGGAAAATACTTCAAGGGTGCCAACACTTCCGGCCATGACTGTTTCTAGTGAAGCAACCTTGATCAGTAAAGGAGCTTATGCCGTACCTCTGGGCCACTGCCGATAGCTTCATGCACTTCACTGGTCCAGAACATCTGAGACACACAGAGCACGACCTGTCCCGGCCATTCCCTCACCCAGTCTTTTCTTGCAGTCTCAGGGTACGCCTTTTAAAAAACAAAGTTAAATTACGTTGACAAAAACATTTAAGAGAGGGACAACCTTACTAGTATTATCTAGCAAATTCATTTCTACCGATTGCAGGTAGAAGATCTGCTACCTGGCTCTATAGCAAGAGATACATCATCCACAAATCATTCACTGCCGCCAAATAATCTTACACAAATATAAAAGTACTAGATTAGTTCCAATTAATGCTTTTGGTCTGTAGGTAGATCCGTACCATTCATGGCCGAGCAATAACATCATGCACGCTCCTTAACATGACATCTTCACCTTGGATGAGCCACTTCTCCACGGCCCCCCGAGCCTCGGAGGTGGAGATGGTCTGGATGAGCTCTACGCGTTCCCCCTCGGTGCTGTACATGGCTTTGATGTCCAGGTTAGGAAGGAACTCCAGCTTTGCGATGCCTTCAAAGCCCTTCTTTAGATGTGGTTGGACCCGCAGAGGATCTTTAGTCTCAGAGAGAATTTCTAGCATTTCGTCGTTGGACAGGAAGAAAAAGCTAAAGCGAAAATGCACAATATGATAAAAATGTCATTAAAGTATTGGGTCAGGCGCCATTTGTATTAGTGTCTATGTGAGAAAATAGAAAAGCAAAGCTTTAAAGTAAAGATTCAGTCCCCATACACATTGGATTAAAATAGTTTAAACCTGACTATTGCAGCAGGACCGGCCTACCCACTGATGTGTATGGGGGTCTCCTGACTCTCCCCCGATAGAGGATGTCAGGGCCAGAAGGATCGGGTTGAGGGGATTTCAATACCCGGTCTTTTGGTTCTCAGGGGAGATAACCCGCTGCCGGAGGTGTCCAGTACTGACTTTCTCCTCTCTCCCCATTAAAAACACATGACTGTTCAGCAGAATATGTGGGAGTCAGGAGAAATAGCCAAATAACCATTCAGACCACGGGTATCTCATATCTCATGCGTATGGCTAGCTTAAAGGGGCTATCCAGCTTTGGGAACTTTTTTTATTTAACTGAAATGGGTATTCCCATCTCCAGGATTCTACCCCAATATGTAGTAGGCGTAGTAATAATAATATTAGCAAATAGCTCCAATTAGAAGTGTAGTATAGTTCTTCTGATTTGCTTTGTCGCTTACCCCATGTGCAGGGCATTGCAGTGGCTTAGGTTACGACCACTAGCAAATAACTGTCACTATATGAGTGGTCGTAACTATGGATACCGAAGCTGGGGAAAGCGACATAGCGAATCAGAAGAATTATACTACATTTCTAATTGGAGGTATTTGCTAATATTATTATTATTACTACGCCTACTACATATTGGGATAGGATCTTGGAGATGGGAATACCCATTTAATTGCGAGTATTTGCGACAATTCAGTTTCATTAAAAATGTTGCACCGTTAGGCTTTTTGTTTCCTGCACATTCAGCTTTGATGTGATCTGTGGTCATAAATCGGCTAAGAGGAGCTGAAAAAAGACAGATTACAAATAAGTCCAATAGCCAGCGCAACACAGAGCCAATAGAAGGCAAACAGTGCAAAATTATTAATGAAATCCAATTACAAAAATGATTTCAATGGTTTAAATAAGAAAAAAAAAATTTCTTTAAGTAGTATATAGAATCATTGCAACAAGTGAAAGGACTATACCGTGGGAAAAAAAGCCTCTTCTTCTCCAGATAGGCATTCAGCCCTTTCATGATTTTATCCAGAAGCACATTGCTGTCCTGAAGTTTTTCCAGAAGTCCGGTCAGAGAAGTGGCGCTTAAAACCTAAAACAAAGTAGATAGCCCATAAGTAAGATTCCATTATATAGTTATAGAGACTGAAAAAAGGTCACATTCATTGACTATTGTGCCAATAGTTCATATTAAAAAAAAAAATAGAACCTATTTGGATAGAAAATAGAAGATGCGGGAGGCTGGAGTCCAGGCAGTGCGGAGCCCCATAACCCGGGATCCTTGTGATGGAAGCATCAGGACACGGACTCTTGGAAAACATCAATCCTGGATGCAAGATGACCGTGCTTTCTTGTATCAGTCCACCATGAAGCATCCATTTACCTTCGGGTCTTTAACGGAATGTTTCATGATCTCTCTCCAGTTTCTGTCCACAGTCTGGAATAAGCGTCCTTCTTCAGGCATTTGCTGCATGATGTCCTCAGAAGAGAAGATGGGGTCTAGATAAAGCCACTGGGCCGGCACCTTCAGCCATTCATCAATGGTTTCCTGGATCCTTATCAGTCGTTCCTCCCATTGCTTAAAGGAGGAGAGCAAAAAGTTAATTACACATAAAATGAAAATGATAGAAAAAAATGCTATCATTTTAGAAGATAAATTATCAATGGATATGAATTCTGAATTGTTGGACATTTGTAGGGAAAGTTTGGTGAGACTCCTTGATACCATCCCCTTTACATGTAAGCTGGAGCCGCATGTAACTTTAGCCTCGGAGATCCTAATGAAACCTTAGCTTCTGCTAATAAGCAAGTGAATATTTTATACCTTGATTTCTTTCTCATAGGGCTTGATGAAAGGCGATCCCCTCATTGTCTGAGTCTTCACAATTTGCTCATCCAGAGTGGTTTGGATTTCATCCACTGCTGATAGAATAGAAACGCCAGATTCTCGATAGGGACTGGTATTAAAGGATATGGAGTCCCACATTTCTTCCATGGTATGCATCGCCTTCTACAGGAAAAACTCCTAATAAGAAAACACAGAAACTTTTCACTAGTAGCGGATTCCTCTTTGTTCCGACAAGGATGGGGGAGCAGCATATATACAAGGATGGGGGGCAGCATATATACAAGGATGGGGGGAGCACATACAAGGATGGGGGGGAGCATATATACAAGGATGGGGAAGCAGGATATATACAAGGATGGGGAAGCAACATATATACAAGGATGGGGTAGCAGGATATATACAAGGATAGGGAAGCAGGATATATACAAGGATGGGGTAGCAGCATATATACAAGGATGGGGAAGCAGGATATATACAAGGATGGGGTAGCAGCATATATACAAGGATGGGGGCAGCATATATACAAGGATGGGGAAGCAGGATATATGCAAGGATTGGGTAGCAGCATATATACAAGGATGGGGAGCAGCATATATACAAGGATGGGGGACAGCATATATACAAGGATGGGGAAGCAGGATATATACAAGGATGGGGTAGCAGCATATATACAAGGATGGGGGAGCAGCATATATACAAGGATAGGGAGCAGCATATATACAAGGATGGGGAAGCAGCATATATACAAGGATGGGGAACAGCATATATACAAGGATTTGGGGGAGCACATACAAGGATGGGGGAGAAGCATATATACAAGGATGGGGAAGCAGGATATATACAAGGATGGTGGAGCAGCATATATACAAGGATGGGGGAGCAGCATATAAACAAGGATGGGGAGCAGGATATATACAAGGATGGGGGTTAGCACATACAAGGATGGGGGGCAGCATATATACAAGGATGGGCAAACATACAGTACAGACCAAAAGTTTGGACACACCTCATTTAAAGATTATTCTGTATTTTCATGACTATGAAAATTGTACATTTACACTGAAGGCATCAAAATTATGAATTAACACATGTGGAATTATATACTTAGCAAAAAGTGTGAAACAACTGAAAATATGTCTTATATTCTAGGTTCTGCAAAGTAGCCACCTTTTGCTTTGATGACTGCTTTGCACACTCTTGGCATTCTCTTGATGAGCTTCAAGAGGTAGTCACCGGAAATGGTCTTCCAATATTCTTGAAGGAGTTCCCAGAGATGCTTACCACTTGTTGGCCCTTTTGCCTTCACTCTGCGGTCCAGCTCACCCCAAACTATCTCGATTGGGTTCAGGTCTGGTGACTGTGGAGGCCAGGTCATCTGGCGTAGCATCCCTTCACTCTCCTTCTTGATCAAATAGCCCTTACACAGCCTGTAGGTGTGTTTGGGGTCATTGTCCTGTTGAAAAATAAATGATGGTCCAACTAAATGCAAACCGGATGGAATAGCATGCCGCTGTAAGATGCTGTGGTAGCCATGCTGGTTCAGTATGCCTTCAATTTTGAATAAATCCCCATCAGTGTCACCAGCAAAGCACCCCCACACCATCACACTTCCTCCTGCATGCTTCACGGTGGGAACCAGGCATGTAGAGTCCATCCGTTCACCTTTTCTGCATCGCACAAAGACACGGTGGCTGGAACCAAAGATCTCAAATTTGGACTCATCAGACCAAAGCACAGATTTCCACTGGTCTAATGTCCATTCCTTGTGTTCTTTAGCCCAAACAAGTCTCTTCTGCTTGTTGCCTGTCCTTAGCAGTGGTTTCCTAGCAGCTATTTTACCATGAAGGCCTGCTGCACAAAGTCTCCTCTTAACAGTTGTTGTAGAGATGTGTCTGCTGTTAGAACTCTCCTGTTAGGTTTTTTCTAGTTTGCTGGTCACATGACCTTTTTTGCCTATTTAATCCTGCTCCGCCCTCCTGGCCTTGCTGGACTTCATTGTAATTTCTACTCTTGAGCTAGCTTGGTGCTCTGTTACCTTTCTCATTCTGTTTTGCTAGGTCTTCGGACCTCTATGTTCTATGTTGTTTGTTTGTCTTATTTCTGCTACAGTTTCTGCTAGGAGGTGTCCATCTTTCTCCCAGTCCCTAGTTCTTGTAGGGATCCCTTCTTCACATCTATAGGTCTTCGTTCAGACTAGCCGAGGACTTTAGCGGGTCTGATCGCAGGATCAGGTTCCCCGTTACATCGTAGGGATCCAGCTTAGATCTATTGTAGGGACAGATCTCCTGTCTTTCCTTAGTGCTTGTAGCAGATCATAACATCTGCTGCTAGAACTCTGTGTGGCATTGACCTGGTCTCTAATCTGAGCTGCTGTTAACCTGTGATTTCCGAGGCTGGTGACTCGGATAAACTTATCCTCAGAAGCAGAGGTGACTCTTGGTCTTTCTTTCCTGGGTCAGTCTTTATGTGAGCCAGTTTCTTTGTAGCGCTTGATGGTTTTTGCAACTGCACTTGGGGACACTTTCAAAGTTTTCCCAATTTTTCGCACTGACTGACCTTCATTTCTTAAAGTAATGATGGCCACTCGTTTTTCTTTACTTAGCTGCTTTTTTCTTGCCATAATACAAATTCTAACAGTCTATTCAGTAGGACTATCAGCTGTGTATCCACAAGACTTCTGCACAACACAACTGATGGTCCCAACCCCATTTATAAGGCAAGAAATCCCACTTATTAAACCTGACAGGGCACACCTGTGAAGTGAAAACCATTTCCGGTGACTACCTCTTGAAGCTCATCAAGAGAATGCCAAGAGTGTGCAAAGCAGTCATCAAAGCAAAAGGTGGCTACTTTGAAGAACCTAGAATATAAGACATATTTTCAGTTGTTTCACACTTTTTTGTTAAGTATATAATTCCACATGTGTTAATTCATAGTTTTGATGCCTTCAGTGTGAATGTACAATTTTTATAGTCATGAAAATACAGAAAAATCTTTAAATGAGAAGGTGTGTCCAAACTTTTGGTCTGTACTGTATACCAGGATGGAAGGGGGAGCATATTTTTTCTATCTGCAGTCTCATACCCCTGCTCCTGTTTGTGGCTGCTTTCGGTTCCCCTCGCCTGCTCTAGGTATGAGTTGTTTTTCTAAACTAAAACCTCAGTATTCTGGTTAAATGACCGTGTTGGCACTATGGGATAAATAAGTGGGTTTTGGGTTGCAGTTTGGGCTCTCGGTCTGTAAAAGGTTCGCCATCACTGACCTAGGATATTTAGGAGATATTGTCACTGCAGTATTCAGGTGTCACCATCTAGAGGTCGAAATGCAAATTACTACATGGATTCTTAAATTAAGAAATAGGGAGTCACATAGCAAGAGTGATTTGTATCATACTATCAAAAAATACTGCATCTTTTTGTAAAAGCATCTCATATACAGTATTGTGCAAAAGTTTTAGGCAGGTGTGGAAAATATGCCGCAGAGTAAAAAGCTTTAAAAATAGAAGTGATAATAGTTTATTTTTAAGAACAGTTATTAGGCTATGTTCACATGCTGCGTTTTTTCAACCCTTTGCATAACTAATAATCTTTATAATAATAATAATCTTTTTATTTATATAGCGCCAACATATTCTGCAGCTCTTTACAATTCAGACAATTTACAGACATTCTGGGCGCTGTCCCCATCAGGGCTCACAATCTACATTCCCTATCAGTATGTCTGATACAAATGGAAGCAAGGGGACCCTCTGGGTTCTGTTATAGGATGGAAAATAATACTCCAATATTTGCAGTGGGCTTTTCTGCTGCAATTACTGAACATGTGAACATACCCTTATGACGTTTCTTTATATTTTAGTGGTTAAAAAAAAATTCAGAACCTTAAATTGTTTGTTCCTCCATATTCTGAGACCTGCAGCTTTCCACTCATGGAGCTGAGTGAGGTCTTGGTTATTTTTCGCTGGGAGCTGATGCTTTTAACCCCTTCACCACCTTGGGTTTTTCCATTTTTGCGTTTTCATTTTTTGCTCCCCTTCTTCCCAGAGCCATAACTTTTTTTTTTTCCTTCTTCATGTTTAACATATTGTCTGAATAATTTAATATTTCGATAGATCGGACTTTTTTAGTCATGACGATATCAATTTTTTTTTTAAATTTTTCCATTTTTGAATAGGGACAAAGGAGGTGCAGTTTTTTATATATTTTTATTTTTTAAATGGAACCTATCATGTGAAATAACGCTATCAACCTGCAGATGTGGGGTTACTCTGAACTTGCTCGGCGCCCGCACTTTGAGCCCCGCTGCTAGGAGGAAGCTTTATTCCTCCCGCCATTGGTGTTACCGCACCCCCCGGCATTGATTGACAGCAGCTCAGCAGTACGACCGGACGACAGTCAGTGCTCGAGGCGCCACTCTGTATGTACAGAGCAGTGACTGAACCCGCGCCACCGCACCTATGACTGGAAGCTGACCGCTGCCAGGAGGAATACACATAATTTCCTCCCGGCAGCGGGGCTCTAAGTGCCAGGGCCAGACAAGTTCAGAACGCTATTAACCTGCAGATTAACCCTGTTTTTTCACGTGACAGGTTCCCATTTTTTTATTTCTACTTTTTTTGTACCACTAGGGGATCTCAACCTGCAATTGTTCGATTGCTTACGCTATACTTACCGGCTGCCATGGTAATGTGGCGCCCCTGCGGGTCCAGTTGCCACAGAGGTACTGCATCTCACCCAGAGGTGTGGTACTCCACACTCAGGTAAGGACGGAGTACTACCCGGGACCCACACACCCACATCCAATACTCTTCACTACAGTAGGGAAGGGCGAGATTGATCCTAAGGGAGAGCAGTCCCTTGTCCATAGCTGGAGGGTGGAACTAGGTACAGGAGGTGGGTGGAGGAAGAAGTTCAGGGGAGCACAGACAGAAAGAGTATAAAAGACAAGGGGAACCATCTAGAAGCGGACAGTACAGAGAGGAGCTCAGTTGGGAGTGGGAGCTCAGGAGAGCAAGAAAGGAGAGAGAGGAGTCGGACCTAGTAAGGGAGGCCCAGGAGGATAGTGAGAGAAGACGGGAGCAGCGAGAGAAAGGCTCCAGAGACAGAGGGGATCCCAGGGGCACGGTGAGCGCAGGAAGCCACCCGTGCGCCCGAATTCATGCTGACGTGGAGGGATCAGGCCGCAGAGGGGTACCAGCCCCAGACTAGTGGAGAACAACCAGGCTCAGCTAGCCAACTGGAGGCTGCAGCATTTGCAAGGTGTTGCAGCCAATATTCACAATTATATCGCTGAAAAGGTGGCCACATAGGGTACAGGAGATTGCAAGTCGCCCGACAAGGCCCGAGGCCACTGGCTTGGGACACTGATTGTGAGGCGCAGGGTAGGAGGGTGAGAACCAGCGCCGTGAGACGACCAGGAAAGGTACATAGAACGGGGTCCCGTCCAAGTGCTCCTGAGGTACCTTAGAGTTTGCTGGATCACTACCCCGGAGGACACAGGGCGACGTGGGAAGTTGCACACTGGTGACTGTAACCTGAGGAACTTAACAACTGTGAGTAAAACCTGAAGACTGCACCCCACTGTGTCCTTGAATAATTGCTGCGCCATCACCTGCATTACACCGCACCAACAACATCTACCTTCAAAATTCATCTTATTCTGCCCTGGGGCTAAGCTCTGCCTGTGGAGAGCTGAACCAACTCTGCTGCATCACCTTCAGCTCCAGTGGATCTGCACCACAGCGGCGGCCCCATATAGCCGCATACCACAGGTGGCGTCACGAACATTATTTCTAAAAAACTTTATTCCCCTTTTACTTTTCCTTTAATTTGACCACCCGGGGCCACGGACTGGGTCACTGCCACCGTGACATCCCCAGCACCAACCGGCCCAGCTACCGAGTACCCCACAGCCCCAGGGGGCGCGTCAGCTCCCTGCAATCGCCATTCAGTGATTGACAAAGGCATTTAGATGGATAAACCTCAGCGATCGGAGCGAGCTCTGGTTGCTGCAGTTACAGGCAGTTTTTGGCTGTGTAGCACAGCCGGCATCTGCTACATATGATGTGAGCTCTACTACTCAGTCGGTTTCATACAGGCCTTAGAGACCTGGGACAAAACTATATCATGGGTTAAAGGGAACCTGTCATGTAAAATAACACTATTAACCTGCAGATATGGGATATGGGGTAAATCTGCAAGTAATAGCATTGTGACACTGTGCGGTGCCTGCACTGAGAGCCCCGCTGCCAGGAGGAAATTAACTTTATGTCACCCAGCAGCCTCTCTCTGTCAGTCACAGGGGCGGCGCCTGCGCGGTTTCAATCACCGCTCTGTGTATAGTGAGCGGCAGCTGTAGAAAACCCAATATCCAAATGACATTTTATGCGAATCTGAAGTTCTGTATTCTCATCCATTAGTCAGAATGAAAACGACCACCAAACAGCGTCTCCTGCCCTGGAGGACCCAACACTTCCATGATTTCCTGGTACAGCCCAGTGATTACAGAGAATCATGTGTAATACTTCATTTCTCCTTTGGAGGTGCTGTAGGGAAATTCAGCACCTGCTGCCGGGTACTCGCTTACTGCAGAAGGGATCAGTTTGGTCTTTATCCGCAGCACATTGGGGTTTCACCTCTGACCCATATGGAGAAACCTTACATGAGACCGTACGACCCCATCAAGACTCAGGGGCGAAACCCACATTCACTACATGGACGACCGATGGAATAAAGACAAGAACAACGATGTAGGGGGTAAACGAAAGATTTTATTTATAGATGGGGTTATTATATGTTATAGTATCATGTATATGTGTAAATTATTCTTCTATCAGAATAATCCTATTTATGGGCCGCGTTGATCCAGAGGAAGGCGAAAACCCCCTGTTAGGAATAAGCCAATTGTCCTCATATCAGGGGGGAAAATTCCTTCCTGACCCCAAATATGGCGATCAGAATAAATCCCAGGATCAAGGGCTGAGACCGAAAATAAATTAATTTCGAAAAAATGTATTAAACTATTTATCTTTTCCTTATTTAAGTTCAGAGCTACGGTATATATTATACATTATCTGAAAATCTGCCTATACTTTAAAATGTTTTTATGTATTTATAATAAGCCATTAATCTGGGAATTACTTATATAACTGTCAGTTTATATCTATTTAAGGCCGTGTTGATCCAGAAGAAGGTGAAAAATTCCTTCCTGATCCCAAATATGACGATCGGGATGAATCCCAGGATCAAGGGCTCATAGCTAATGTGTGATACGTAAGTGTACATTTTTTATTTAAATATTGAATTATTTTCAATTTTTGGACTAATTTATTTTTATATTTATTTTAACTAATTTTTCTTAAACCAAAAAATTAATTATTTTTTTAGATATTTTTTCATTATAAATATAAGAACCTACTTATTTCTACTATTTTACTAAACCTATCTATGGGCCGTGTTGATCTAGAGGAAGGCGAAAAACCCACCTGAGAAATGGGCCAATTATTCTCATGACGGGGGAAAAATTCCTTCCTGACCCCAAATATGGCGATCAGATTAAATCCCAGGATCAAAGGCTCGTACCTCCCTGTGTGTAATGGAAGTGAGATTTTTAAAAAATATATTTACATTTTTTAATTGTTATATATTTAGACTAAAAATGTTTTTGGTTTGTGTAAAATAAACTATTTTTGAATTTTATTTTTTTAAACTTATTTTTTTGCACTACTTATGTGTGAATCTACTTATTGATATATTACTAAACCTATTTAAGGCCGTGTAGATCCAGAGGAAGGCGAAAACCCCCTATGAGGAATGGGCCAATTATCCTCATATTAGGGGGGAAAATTCCTTCCTGACCAAAAATATGGCGATCAGATTAAATCCCAGGATCAAAAGCCGAAACTTCTATCTACGTCCTATGTGTCTATGTGTGTGTGCCTATACCTGTAGTGTAGTGTAGGGTCTACACCTATCATGTACTGTGGATGTGATGGATGATGGGTGCAGTACTTACCCGGCCTGCGCTGAGGTAAGTTCAGGGATAATGGCCTATATTATACTATTGTTCCTGAACTCACCAGATGGAAACTTAGCACAGGCCGCTCCTGGGGCGCAGAAGACCTTCGGGCTGGAGGGATCTCAGATGCCAGCCATGGATTGGAGGAGGCCAAGTCAAGGGCCTGGTGCAGCGGCATGATGGCAGTGGTCCGACATGAAGGTGTTAATGAGAGACATGATGTTCTAGGGCAGCCGAGGTGACAAACAGCAGCAGAGACGTGAGGTACGGGTCAGGAGGCAAGAAGTTCTGGGCAGTTGGCACGGGTTCATCCTGCAAGACATAAGGAGGAAGACATTTCAATAACTTCTATCTCCTGGATCTTCTGTTATCTTAGAGGAATGGTCATTATAATGAACCATTCCCCTATGTAACATCAGATATAATGTACACATCTAATGATCGGTGTCCTGTGTGTACAGCGGTCACTCACCAGATGGTCGTGGATTCTTTACAGCCGAGATATTCTCATCCACCTAAGAATGACAGAGACATAGTCATTGACAGAAACAGTGGGAGAAGACAAAGATGGTCATAATGACCACAAGGTGAGAAGAACATTTGATGGGATTTATCCTCACAGAGGATGATCTTACCGGGCCCAGCTTGATGACACATAATTGAATCCGGCCACGGGGTTAAAGGCTTTCTTATCCTCCGGCCACTGCAGATGATGGTTCTCCAGAACTGACCTGAATGGTATGAATGGCGGCTTTGCTCTCCTTTTCTCTAGATCCTCCCAGCCGATGTTGGTAAAGAATGGATGCTCTCTGATGTTCCCGCACACATCCAATCGTTTCTCAGGATTTTTGCACAGCAGCTTCTTGATAAGATCTTTGAAGTCAGCATGAAGCCAAGATGGAATTTCAGGCTCTCCTCTGGTTATCGCTGTGTAAGCCATTTTGCTGACGGAGCCGGGGTAAAATGGGGAGCATCCTGTTGCCATCTTGGACACCACAATCCCCAGGCTCCACCAATCCACTGCTGTGCCATATCCTTTTTTGAGAAGCACCTCAGGGGCCATGAAGTGAAAAGTGCCCGTCACTCCAGAGATGTTATTGGAGGAGGTGACCCCATCTTGGGCGAGCCCCAGGTCAACTACACGGATGTGGCCATCGGCATCCAACATGATGTTTACTGGCTTAATATCTCTGCAATGAAATAAGAAAACATAATAAGAAATCTGCCCCATGATACAGGAGATGGAAAATGTGTCACTGCAAGATCAGGTAGACTAGGCAGACCGGAGCCCAGGAAAGTTGGGGGCAATTTTTTGAGCATGTAAAGGGGACAGAGAGAAGGAGGAAAGTTGTGCTTACTGGTGGACGATGTTGTGTCCGTGGAGGAACTGGAGACCGCATACAATCTCTGTTGTGTAGAATCTGATGGAGAGAACAGAGTGTAGTATCAATGTCATCGCTGATACCTCCTTCCCTCCTGGGCTACATGATCTGCCAGTCCTCTCCCAGCTACATCTCCACCTCTGCTTTTATTTTCACCCCTCTGCTCTCTTTTTCGTATATCTTCCTCATACTCACCTTACGCTGTCGATGTTCAGGCAGCCGCACATGTCAATCAAAGCCTCGAGGTTGCCGCCGGACAGATCCTCAGTGATGAAATACGCCAGCTTCCGAGACTGCTGTGCGGCATAGAGGTGACATAAGAATGGGCAGTCTCGGGCCGCCAGGAGTATCCGCCGCTCTCTCATAAGGATGTTTTCCTTCACCTTCTTTTTCTTGATCATTTTTACAGCCATAAAGATGTTTCGGCTGGGGACTGATGTCAGGACCACCTGAAGAAAGAAATAGGGAATGCTTAGAAAATGTGTATGGGAGGTGAAGAACAGCTGGTTTATCACTGCACAAGAAACGGGTGGGCTGAGTGGTGTGTGAGTCTGATGGTAATGGGGCGCCCCTGAGGGTTCTGTCGCCACAGGGGTACTGCATCTCTTTAATGAGGTGTGGTATCTCCTCTCCGAGGTAAGGATGGAGCACCTGTCAGGACCCCACCTCTGCATTCAACACTATACCTCTCCCACCTGTAGGGTTCTTATATGCACCAGGGTGCTGCCCCAGCCAGGATAAGAGGAGATAGGGGGGAACCGAAGATAGGGGGAACCTAGTAGTGGGTGAGGGTGGAGGACACACCAGGAGGTTACACTTGCTAATACATATTTAATAAACGGCCATCTTAGGTTCAAGGTCTTTTGATTGTGATCTTCATCGCTGAACTTGGCTTTCTGCTAGAACCTGCAGCTGTTGAAGATACACAGTCCTCGTTCTCTGGCCTTGAGGCGAGGAGCGGGTTAGAGTTAACGGCTGTCTCTACCCGGTCAAGGTCCCTACCTAAGAAGGCCTGGAGGGGAGCGGAGGAGTAAAGCTCCACAGGCAAAAGGATCCCAGGGAATTCGGACGGAGCGGTTTACGCCACCTGTACTCTTCATTCTGGCCTAGTCAGAGGGACTCCTGCTGCAAGAGGGGACCGGCCCCCGTTATCTGACTTTGTTACTTCACATCCTAGTCAGAAAAGCTCCGGAGGCTTGGTGGATCCCATCGGGTAACAGACGGAGCGGAGTCGCCACCCGTACCCTTGTTCTGTGAGTAACTAGAGGGAGACCCAACCTTACTACACGCACCACACACGAACAGGAGAGGACCTAGTGGGAGTTTCTAGGAACACTCTGGTGCTGGGGTCCCTGATTGATGCACCCGAACTACCCGGAGAGTGCCGAACCCCCTTTCCTGGTGGCCGCAGCGCGCCGTGAGGAGCAAGGAGAAGCCTTGCAGCTGACCATTGACAACGTGAGTAAAGCTTGGAAGACTGCATCCATTGCCTCCAGTCCTTTATTCTAGCACGACACCACACCACAACATACAACCCTCTACTACTCTCCTGATCCCCTCTTCGCTGCCCTGAGGCCCTGCTCCGCCTGTGGGGAGTAGTACCATCTGCTGCTGCCATAACATCCTGCCTCAGAGGACTGCTGCAGTGCTGTTGGCAATCACCGGACACCACAGGTGGCGTAGTCGAGCACCTTTCCATCATCCCTCCTAGCCCGTATTTTTATGTGACAACCCTGGGCACGGACCGAGCCTAGGTCACGACTGCATCCACCCTACACGGAGGCCCGGCTCCGAGTACCCCAACTCTCAGGGTGGGCTAGCGAGCGAGTCCCCGTGAGGGGAGGCGTCACAGTAACCTGGACCTTATAGCTGAGCAAAGCTAATCTATCGGCATAATGCACTATCTGCTCCATGAATGCTCTATGGAGAGGTCTTAAAGGGTATTCCATTATCACCATATGGGAACAAATAGGACAAACACTGGATGGCACTTTGAGCTGGTTGGAGTCAGTATTGGTCTTATATCAATGTGCAACTGATTTAAAGTTTACTGAAACATAGAGGGCAATGTATATATTGTATCCTGATAGGAGCATATATGTGTGGCGCCCCATAGGTACTGCATCTCACCCAGAGGTGTGGTATCCCACTCTCAGGTAAGGATGGAGTACTGCCCGGGACCCACACACACGCATCCATTACACTCCACTTCAGAGGGAAGGGCGAGATTGCTCCTAAGGGAGAGCACAGTCCCTGGTCTCTAGCTGGAGGGTGGAACCATGTAGTGGGTGTGGGTGGAAGAAGTAGTTTAGAGGAGCACTTCAGTAGGTGTATAAAAAGGGGAGCCATCTTGAGAGAGTGTGGTCAGTCTGAGAGAGAGATAGTTGGAAGCAGGAGCTCTGGAGGAGCTCTGCTCAGGAGGAGAGGAGGAAGGAGCGGGCCTAGTCTGGGAGGCCCAGGAGAACAGACTGAGAGAGAGGATGGGAGCAGAGGGAAGGCTCCAAGAGGAACAGAGGGGATCCCAGGGGAACGGGAAGTGCGGATGCCACCAGTGCGCCCGAATCTACCAGGACGTGGAGGGATCAGGCCGCAGAGGAGACCGGTCCCTAACTAGTGGAGAACTACAAATCTCAGCTAGAAACCAGAGGCTGCTGTACTTGCAAGGTGTAGCTGCCAACCACGACAATTACATTGCCGAAAAGGTGGTCACAGAAGGTCCAGGGGACTGCAGTTCGCCCGACAAGATCCGAGGCTACCGGCTTGGGGCACTGATTGTGAGGCGCAGGGCAGGAGTGTGAGAGCCAGTGCAGGAAGACGACCGAGGAAGGCACATAGAACGGGGTCCCGTTTAAGTACTCCTGAAAAAGGAAGGTACATAGAACGGGGTCCTGTTTTAGTACTCCGTTTAAGTACTCCTGAAAGAGGGATTGCTGAACCCCTTCCTTGGTGAATGCAGGACGACGTGGGTGGTTATAAGCTGGCAGTTGTAACCAGGAGCAGCGTGATAACTGAGTAAAATCTGAAGACTGCACCCCACTGTGTCCTTGAATAACCATCACCAGCACTGCACTACACAGCACCAGCAACATCTACCTCATAAAATCACTATATCCTGCCCTGGAGCATAGCTCTACCTGTGGAGAGCTGAACCAACTCTGCTGCATCACCATTAGCTCCAAGGGATCTGCACCGCAGCGGCGGCTCCATATAGCCGCATACCACAGGTTGCATCATGAACATTAAACTATAAAAACTATAATCCCCTTTTATTGACCGCCCTGGGTCACTGCCACTGTGACATCCCCTGCACCGACCGGCCCGGCACCGTGCACCCCACGGTCCAGGGGGCGCGTCATATGGACCAGGGCATGGACAGAAATAAACCTTGTCCCCCCAACTCCCCACACATGTGATCCCGGAGATCAGCTCTTCAATGAATCAGAATACCCATTTATAGAATAGATGAGCTAATATGTGAAATAATCATGGGCTCAGGGGAGCGTCTGGATGTTTTTTCAGTCATCCCATAGAAGAGCACTTCAATGAATATATATCTACAGAACAGGGCCAACCCCAGGTTTTCATGGGCCCCGGGTGAAAAAGTCTAAGTGGGCCCCTTTAACACATACCACCATTCATGATGCACAGATACGGCAGAGAAATATAGGTATAGTACAATGCCAAAGATTTCACTTACATGAGTGATATCTATTGTAAATTCTACAATAACTCAGAAACCGGCGAATCCTCGCAACGCACAGTGCAGACTGGACAGTATAGAACTCCATACAGTATTATAGGCACCACATAGTCCTTCATACAGTATTATGGAACCAACATAGTCCTCCATACAGTATTATGGGCACCACATAGTCCTCCATACAGAATAGTGGGCCCCACGTAGTCCTCCATACAGTATTATAGGCACCACATAGTCCTCCATACAGTATAATAGCCCCACATAGTCCTCCATACAGTATTATGGGCACCACATAGTCCTCCATACAGAATAATGGGCCCCACGTAGTCCTCCATACAGTATTATAGGCACCACATAGTCCTCCATACAGTATAATGGCCCCACATAGTCCTCCATACAGTATTATGGGCACCACATAGTCCTTCATACAGTATTATGGAACCAACATAGTCCTCCATACAGTATTATGGGCACCACATAGTCCTCCATACAGAATAATGGGCACCACATAGTCCTCCATACAGAATGATGGGCCCCATATAATGCTCCATACAGAATAATGAGTACCATATATTGCTCCATACAGTATGGGCCCAATATAATACTCCATATAGAATGGGCACCATGTAATGCTCCATACATAATGGGCCCCATATTTTGCTCCATACATAAAAAAAATCAAATACTCACCTCTCCTCGCTGGCCGCTGCTCTGCTTCGGACTCCTCAGTGTTAGCGTCTTCTGGATCTGAGCACTTCTCAGTGCAGAGGGTGCTTCTGTAGTGACGTCATCGCTCCCTCTGTCCTATGACAATGTGGCGCCCCTGAGGGTTCAACTGCCACAGGGATACTGCACTTCTTTAATGGAGTGTAGTGTTCCTCCTCAGAGGTAAGAACAGTGTGATGGTCAGGACCCCACCTCCACATCCAACACCACACTTCTCCCACCAGAGGGGGCTAGAATGCACTAGGTGCTGCCCTCTTGGGTACTTGGGAGACTGGGGAACCAAGAGATAGGGGAACCATTTAGTGGGTGAGGGTGGAGGACTCACATTTTAGTGACAATAATTCATATTTAATACACAGCCATCTTGGTCATTGGTCGTCGTCTTTTGGCAGTCTGTCCTTTGCAATGGTTCTTTGACTGTCCTCTACTGTGATCTCCCACCCTGAGCGTGGATCCTGTGTGGACCTGCAGCGGTTGGAGACACAGCTCTCGTACCTTGGCCTTGGGTCGAGGGGCAGGTTGCAGATAATGTATATCTCAACCCGGTCAAGGACCATGACCAAGAAGGCCCGGAGCTTAAGAGTGTTGCTCCACCGCAAATGGATCCCAGGGAGGATGCAGACGGAGCGGTGTACGCCACCTGTCCTCGCTATGCTGATCTATTCAGAGGGATTCCGGCTGCAAGAGGGGTACCGACACCCGACCTTGCTACTCCACATCCTGGTCGGGAAAGCCCGGTAGGCCCTGAGGATCCCACCGGGTAATGGAAGGAGCGAAGCTGCCACCCGTACCCTGTTTCTGAGAGGAGTTCAGAGGGAGACCTGGCCTATCTACACACGCAGACAGGAATGGACCCAATCTGAAGTCTAGGAACACTCTGGTGCGGGGTCCTGATTAAACACTTGTATTACTCGGAGGTGGTTGGACCTTCGTTCCTGGTGACCGCAGAACTCCGCGAGGGGCAGGGAGAAGCTTTGCAGCTGTACTCTTCAACGTGAGTAAAAACCCTGGAAGTTAACCCCTATGGCCTCCGGACTCTTTATTCTGCACTACTCCGCACTACGCGGCACAAGAACTCCTAGATTACTACCCCCTCCATCCTGTCTCTGCCCTGAGGCCCTGCTCCGCCTGTGGGGAGTAGTAACAACGACGGCTGCCGTAACATCCCGCCTCAGAGGACTGCAGCAGCGCTGGTGGCCTTCACCAGGTGTCACAGGTGGCGTAGTGGAGATCAGCCACTCAACCCGGATAAGCCCGTATCATCCCTTTTTAATGTGACGGCCCTGGGCACGGAGCATGTCCGGGCCACGGCTGCACCCCATCTACAACATAGGACCCGGCTCCGAGTCCCCCATCTCCCAGGGTAGGGCTTTCGTGAGGCGTCACAACATCACAGAGTCAGAAGACGCCGAACACACCGGAGCTGTGGTGGAACAGGGAGAGGTAAGTATTGCAAGTGCCGGGGCCTTGAGCACGCGGGGAGGGGCCCTCTCACGGGCTTTGGCACCAAACTCCGCTTATTCACAGGCAGGGGTGGGCTGGGCCTGGGGGAAGAGGGGCAAATGCCCCCCGGGCCAGTTCCCCAGCAGAGGCTTTGAGCCGTCGGCTGCCAAGAAGACAGCAGCCAGCACTTTAATTGTATATAAGTGCTGGTCCGGCCATCCCTGTATTGCCGGCTGTGTGACCCTATCTCTTGAACTCAGTAGCACGCCGGCCTGCTGGGTCTTCACCGGAGAGAGGTCAGCAGGGGCCAGGGCAGGAGGTCAGGGCTGGATCCTGAGTGTCTTGTGTCAGCGATGCTCTGAGGTCTCATGAGTTATTACTGCTGCTTCATCAGGTCGCGCTGTCTGTAGCCAGATCTGCAGGAAAGTCCCAGAGCCACTGCAGACTGTATACATACTCCAACACTGACTGCTCCTGAGCCTGGATCCAGGACATCATACATTATATATACTGCTATACATGATAATATGTGATGTTCTGTAGCCAGGTCCAGGTGTAATCAGTAAGGGTGTATTCACACTGTGTTCTGGCGCTCGTTCATTGGTCCCGCTGGGGCCTACTTCCGAATCCCCAGCAAAACGTGATTCGGGCGTATGTGCCGACGGGGCTTTTGACTATAATGGTGGCGACAGAAGAGCGAATGTGTGCTCTGACAAGGGTCATTTTTGGACCTGTGCCTCTACTGGAGACGGACACTCAGAAGCACGTGTTACTGTCTGCCTCCAGTAGGCGTACGAGCCCAAAAATGATGCACGGTGGGGATGTGGGAGGGGGGAGGTTCAGTCATAAGCCCCAAAGGAAACAGCAAACTTGTGCCAGAACACAGTGTGAATGCACCCCACATATAACACTGTGTATGTGTGCACATAATTTAGGACATCAGTACATATATTAGCATACTAGATGGTGGCACGATTCTAACGCATCGGGTATTCTAGAACTTGTATGTGGCCGACCAGGCGCAATCAGCAGAGCAGTGTTCACATTTGGCGCCAAAATCGCTGATTGGTCGCGACCGCGACCAATCAGCAGAGCGGTGTTTAAATTTGGCGCCAATATCGCTGATAGGTCGCGACCGCGACCAATCAGCAGAGCGGTGTGTAAACTTGGCGTCAATCAGCAGAGCGGTGTTTAAATTTGGCGCCAATCAGCAGAGCGGTGTTTAAATTTGGCGCCAATCAGCAGAGCGGTGTTTAAATTTGGTGCCGGCCGCGAACAATCAGCGAACCGTATTACTGAGGACCAGGCAGCGGCGCCGTCCCTCCCTTCACACTTGCCGTCGGGAGATTAGCGGGCCAAGCTTCTGATCTCCCGACGGTAGCCGCATGGGGGTCAGCGGCGCTGCAGGTCGGGGTACTTATTCTGCTAGCAGCCGTGAGATGAGCTGCTGTATATTATACTATGTGTACAGACATCTGATGGTATATACAGGATAATATGTGACTGCTGTATATTATACTATGTGTACAGATATCTGATGGTATATACAGGATAATATGTGACTACTGTATATTATACTATGTGTACAGACATCTGATGGTATATACAGGATAGTATGTGACTGCTATATATTATACTATGTGTACAGACATCTGATGGTATATACAGGATAGTATGTGACTGCTGTATATTATACCATGTGTACAGACATCAGATGGTATATACAGGATAGTATGTGACTGCTGTATATTATACTATGAGTACAGAAATCAGATGGTATATACAGGATAGTATGTGACTGCTGTATATTATACTATGTGTACAGACATCTGATGGTATATACAGGATAATATGTGACTACTGTATATTATACTATGTGTACAGACATCTGATGGTATATACAGGATAGTATGTGACTGCTGTATATTATACTATGTGTACAGACATCTGATGGTATATACAGGATAGTATGTGACTGCTATATATTATACTATGTGTACAGACATCTGATGGTATATACAGGATAATATGTGACTGCTGTATATTATACTATGTGTACAGACATCTGAGGGTATATACAGGATAATATGTGACTGCTATATATTATACTATGTGTACAGACATCTGATGGTATATGCAGGATAATATGTGACTGCTGTATATTATACTATGTGTACAGACATCAGATGGTATATACAGGATAGTATGTGACTGCTGTATATTATACTATGTGTACAGACATCAGATGGTATATACAGGATAGTATGTGACTGCTGTATATTATACTATGTGTACAGATAGCTGATGGTATATACAGGATAGTATGTGACTGCTGTATATTATACTATGTGTACAGACATCTGATGGTATATACAGGATAATATGTGACTGCTGTATATTATACTATGTGTACAGACATCAGATGGTATATACAGGATAGTATGTGACTGCTGTATATTATACTATGTGTACAGATAGCTGATGGTATATACAGGATAGTATGTGACTGCTGTATATTATACTATGTGTACAGACATCTGATGGTATATACAGGATATTATGTGACTGCTGTATATTATACTATGTGTACAGACATGTGATGGTATATACAGGATAGTATGGGACTGCTGTATATTATACTATGTGTACAGACATCAGATGGTATATGCAGGAGAGTATGTGACTGCTGTATATTATACCATGTGTACAGACATCAGATGGTATATACAGGATAGTATGTGACTGCTGTATATTATACTATGTGTACAGACATCAGATGGTATATACAGGATAGTATGTGACTGCTGTATATTATACTATTTGTACAGACATCTGATGGTATATACAGGATAATATGTGACTGCTGTATATTATACTATGTGTACAGACATCTGATGGTATATACAGGATAGTATGTGACTGCTGTATATTGTACTATGTGTACAGACATCTGATGGTATATACTGGATAATATGTGACTGCTCTATATTATACTATGTGTACAGACATCTGATGGTATATACAGGATAATATGTGACTGCTGAATATTATACTATGTGTACAGACATCTGATGGTATATACAGGATAATATGTGACTGCTGTATATTATACTATGTGTACAGACATCTGATGGTATATACAGGATAATATGTGACTGCTGTATATTATACTATGTGTACAGACATCTGATGGTATATACAGGACAGTATGTGGCGGCTGTATATTATACTATGTGTACAGACAGACATCAGATGGTATACACAGGATAGTATGTGACTGCTGTATATTATACTATGTGTACAGACATCTGATTGTTTATACTGGATAGTATGTGACTGCTGCATATTATACTATGTGTACAGACATCTGATGGTATACACAGGATAATATGTGACTGCTGTATATTATACCATGTGTACAGACATCTGATGGTATATACAGGATAGTATGGGACTGACTTCTGTATATTATACTATGTGTATAGACATCAGATGATATATACAGGATAATGTGACCGCTGTATATTATACTATGTGTACAGACATCTGATGGTATATACAGGATAGTATGTGACTGCTGTATATTATACTATGTGTACAGACATCTGATGGTATATACAGGATAATATGTGACTGCTGTATATTATACTATGCGTACAGACATCTGATGGTATATACAGGATAGTATGTGACTGCTGTATATTATACTATATGTACAGATATCTGATGGTATATACAGGATAGTATGTGACTGCTGTATATTATACTATGTGTACAGACATCTGATGGTATATACAGGAAAGTATGTGACTGCTGTATATTATACTATGTGTACAGACATCTGATGGTATATACAGGATAGTATGTGACTGCTGTTTATTATACTATGTGTACAGACATCAGATGGTATATGCAGGATAGTATGTGACTGCTGTATAATATACTATGTGTACAGACATCAGATGGTATATACAGGATAGTATGTGACTGCTGTATATTATACTATGTGTACAGATATCTAATGGTATATACAGGTTAGTATGTGACTGCTGTATATTATACTATGTGTACAGACATCAGATAGTATATACAGGATAGTATGTGACTGCTGTATATTATACTATGTGTACAGACATCTGATGGTATATACAGGATATTATGTGACTGCTGTATATTATACTATGTGTACAGACATCTGATGGTATATACAGGATAATATGTGACTGCTGTATATTATACTATGTGTACAGACATCTGATGGTATATACAGGATAATATGTGACTGCTGTATATTATACTATGCGTACAGACATCTGATGGTATATACAGGATAGTATGTGACTGCTGTATATTATACTATGTGTACAGACATCTGATGGTATATACAGGATAGTATGTGACTGCTGTATATTATACTATGTGTACAGACATCTGATGTTATATACAGGATAGTATGTGACTGCTGTATATTATACTATGTGTACAGACATCAGATGGTATATGCAGGATAGTATGTGACTGCTGTATAATATACTATGTGTACAGACATCAGATGGTATATACAGGATAGTATGTGACTGCTGTATATTATACTATGTGGACAGATATCTAATGGTATATACAGGTTAGTATGTGACTGCTGTATATTATACTATGTGTACAGACATCAGATAGTATATACAGGATAGTATGTGACTGCTGTATATTATACTATGTGTACAGACATCTGATGGTATATACAGGATATTATGTGACTGCTGTATATTATACTATGTGTACAGACATCTGATGGTGTATACAGGATAATATGTGACTGCTGTATATTATACTATGTGTACAGACATCTGATGGTATATACAGGATAATATGTGACTGCTGTATATTATACTATGTGTACCGACATCTGATGGTATATACAGGATAGTATGTGACTGCTGTATATTATACTATGTGTACAGACATCTGATGGTATATACAGGATAGTATGTGACTACTGTATATTATACTATGTGTACAGACATCTGATGGTATATACAGGATAATATGTGACTGCTCTATTTTATACTATGTGTACAGACATCTGATGGTATATACAGGATAATATGTGACTGCTGAATATTATACTATGTATATAGACATCTGATGGTATATACAGGATAATATGTGACTGCTGTATATTATACTAAGTGTACAGACATCTGATGGTATATACAGGATAATATGTGACTGCTGTATATTATACTATCTGTACAGACATCTGATGGTATATACAGGATAACATGTGAGTGCTGTATATTATACTATGTGTACAGACATCTGATGGTATATACAGGACAGTATGTGGCGGCTGTATATTATACTTTGTGTACAGACAGACATCAGATGGTATATACAGGATAGTATGTGACTGCTGTATATTATACTATGTGTACAGACATCTGATGGTATATACAGGATAGTATGTGACTGACTGCTGTATATTATACTATGTGTATAGACATCAGATGATATATACAGGATAATATGTGATTTTTTTTATGTATGGAGCAAAATATGGGGCCCATTATGTATGGAGCATTACATGGTGCCCATTCTATATGGAGTATTATATTGGGCCCATACTGTATGGAGCAATATATGGTACCCATTATTCTGTATGGAGAATTATATGGGGCCCATCATTCTGTATGGAGGACTATGTGGTGCCCATAATACTGTATGAAGGACTATGTGGTGCCCATAATACTGTATGGAGGACTATGTGGTGCCTATAATACTGTATGGAGGACCACGTGGGGCCCATTATTCTGTATGGAGGACTATGTGGTGCCCATAATACTGTATGGAGGACTATGTGGGGCCATTATACTGTATGGAGGACTATGTGGTGCCTATAATACTGTATGGAGGACTACGTGGGGCCCATTATTCTGTATGGAGGACTATGTGGTGCCCATAATACTGTAGGGAGGACTATGTTGGTTCCATAATACTGTATGAAGGAATATGTGGTGCCTATAATACTGTATGGAGTTCTATACTGTCCAGTCTGCACTGTGCGTTGCGAGGATTCGCCGGTTTCTGAGTTATTGTAGAATTTACAATAGATATCAGTCATGTAAGTGAAATCTTTGGCATTGTACTATACCTATATTTCTCTGCCGTATCTGTGCATCATGAATGGTGGTATGTGTTAATGGGGCCCACTTAGACTTTTTCACCCGGTGCCCATGAAAACCTGGGGTTGGCCCTGTTCTGTAGATATATATTCATTGAAGTGCTCTTCTATGGGATGACTGAAAAAACATCCAGATGCTCCCCTGAGCCCATGATTATTTCACATATTAGCTCATCTATTCTATAAATGGGTATTCTGATTCATTGACGAGCTGATCTCCGGGATCACATCTGTGGGAAGTTGGGGGGACAAGATTTATTTCCGTCCATGCCCTGGTCCATATGACGCGCCCCCTGGGCCGTGGGGTGCACGGTGCCGGGCCGGTCGGTGCAGGGGATGTCACAGTGGCAGTGACCCGGTCCGTGACCCAGGGCGGTCAATAAAAGGGGATTATAGTTTTTATAGTTTAATGTTCATGACGCAACCTGTGGTATGCGGGTATATGGAGCCGACGCTGCGGTGCAGATCCCTTGGAGCTAATGGTGATGCAGCAGAGTTGGTTCAGCTCTCCACAGGTAGAGCTATGCTCCAAGGCAGGATATAGTGATTTTATGAGGTAGATGTTGCTGGTGCTGTGTAGTCCAGGGCTGGTGATGGTTATTCAAGGACACAGTGAGGGGAAGTCTTCAGATTTTACTCAGTTATCACGCTGTTCCTGGTTACAACTGCCAGCTTATAACCACCCACGTCGTCCTGCGTTCACCAAGGAAGGGGTTCAGCAATCCCTCGTTCAGGAGTACTTAAACGGAGTACTAAAACGGGACCCCGTTCTATGTGCCTTCCTTTTTCAGGAGTACTTAAACGGGACCCCTTTCTATGTGCC
This sequence comes from Phyllobates terribilis, assembly GCF_046119375.1. Classification (NCBI taxonomy): domain Eukaryota; kingdom Metazoa; phylum Chordata; class Amphibia; order Anura; family Dendrobatidae; genus Phyllobates; species Phyllobates terribilis. Next base: position 72,044 of record NW_027363947.1, read on the forward strand.
TTCCTCGGTCGTCTTCCTGCACTGGCTCTCACCCTCCTGCCCTGTGCCTCACAATCAGTGCCCCAAGCCGGTAGCCTCGGATCTTGTCGGGCGACCTGCAGTCCTTCTGTGACCACCTTTTCGGCGATGTAATTGTGGTGGTTGGCAGCTACACCTTGCAAGTACAGCAGCCTCAGGTTTCTAGCTGAGATTTGTAGTTCTCCACTAGTTAGGGACCGGTCCCCTCTGCGGCCAGATCCCTCCACGTCCTGGTAGATTCGGGCACACGGGTGGTATCCGCACTTCCCGTGCCCCTGGGATCCCCTCTGTTCCTCTTGGAGCCTTCCCTCTGCTCCCATCCTCTCTCTCAGTCTGTTCTCCTGGGCCTCCCAGACTAGGCCCGCTCCTTCCTCCTCTCCTCCTGAGCAGAGCTCCTCCAGAGCTCCTGCTTCCAACTATCTCTCTCAGACTGACCACACTCTCTCAAGATGGCTCCCCTTTTTATACACCTACTGAAGTGCTCCCCTAAACTACTTCTTCCACCCACACCCACTACATGGTTCCACCCTCCAGCTAGAGACCAGTGACTGTGCTCTCCCTTAGGAGCAATCTCGCCCTTCCTTCTGAAGTGGAGTGTAATGGATGCAAGTGTGTGGGTCCCGGGCAGTACTCCATCCTTACCTGAGAGTGGGATACCACACCTCTGGGTGAGATGCAGTACCTATGGGGCGCCACACATATATGCTCCTCTCAGGATACAATATATACATTGCCCTCTATATTTCAGTAAACTTTAAATCAGTTGCACATTGATATAAGACCAATACTGACTCCAACCAGCTCAAAGTGCCATCCAGTGTTTGTCCTATTTGTTCCCATATGGTGATAATGTAAACCCTTTAAGACCTCTCCATAGAGCATTCATGGAGCAGATAGTGCATTATGCCGATAGATTAGCTTTGCTCAGCTATAAGGTCCAGGTTACTGTGACACCTCCCCTCACGGGGACTCGCTCGCTAGCCCACCCTGAGAGTTGGGGTACTCGGAGCCAGGCCTCCGTGTAGGGTGGATGCAGTCGTGACCAAGGCCCGGTCCGTGCCCAGGGTTGTCACATAAAAATACGGGCTAGGAGGGATGAGGGAATGGTGCTCGACTACGCCACCTGTGGTGTCAGGTGATTGCCAACAGCGCTGCAGCAGTCCTCTGAGGCGGGATGTCGTGGCAGCAGCAGATGGTACTACTCCCCACAGGCGGAGCAGGGCCTCAGGGCAGCGAAGAGGGATCAGGAGAGTAGTAGTGGGTTGTATGTTGTGGTGTGGTGTCGCGCTAGAATAAAGGACTGGAGGAAATGGATGCAGTCTTCCAAGCTTTACTCACGTTGTCAATGGTCAGCTGCAAGGCTTCTCCTTGCTCCTCACGGCGCGCTGCGGCCACCAGGAAAGGGGGTTCGTCTCTCTCCGGGTAGTTCGGGTGCATCAATCAGGAACCCCAGCACCAGAGTGTTCCTAGAATCTCCCACTAGGTCCTCTCCTGTTCGTGTGTGGTGCGTGCAGTAAGGCTGGGTCTCCCTCTGGTTACTCACAGAACAAGGGTACGGGTGGCGACTCCGCTCCGTCTGTTACCCGGTGGGATCCACCCAGCCTCCTGAGCTTTTCTGACTAGGACGTGAAGTAACAAAGTCAGATAACGGGGGCCGGTCCCCTCTTGCAGCAGGAGTCCCTCTGACTAGGCCAGAATGAAGAGTACAGGTGGCGTAAACCACTCCGTCCGAATTCCCTGGGATCCTTTTGCCTGTGGAGCTTTACTCCTCCGCTCCCCTTCAGGCCTTCTTAGGTAGGGACCTTGACCGGGTAGAGACAGCCGTTAACTCTAACCCGCTCCTTGTCTCAAGGCCAGAGTACGAGGACCGTGTATCTTCAACAGCTGCAGGTTCTAGCAGAAAGCCAAGTTCAGCGATGAAGATCACAATCAAAAGACCTTGAACCTAAGATGGCCGTTTATTAAATATGTATTAGCAAGTGTAACCTCCTGGTGTGTCCTCCACCCTCACCCACTACTAGGTTCCCCCTATCTTTGGTTCCCCCCATCTCCTCTTATCCTGGCTGGGGCAGCACCCTGGTGCATATAAGAACCCTACAGGTGGGAGAGGTGTAGTGTTGAATGCAGAGGTGGGGTCCTGACAGGTGCTCCATCCTTACCTCGGAGAGGAGATACCACACCTCATTAAAGAGATGCAGTACCCCTGTGGCGACAGAACCCTCATGGGCGCCACATTACCATCAGACTCACACACCACTCAGCCCACCCGTTTCTTGTGCAGTGATAAACCAGCTGTTCTCCACCTCCCATACACATTTTCTAAGCATTCCCTATTTCTTTCTTCAGGTGGTCCTGACATCAGTCCCCAGCCGAAACATCTTTATGGCTGTAAAAATGATCAAGAAAAAGAAGGTGAAGGAAAACATCCTTATGAGAGAGCGGCGGATACTCCTGGCGGCCCGAGACTGCCCATTCTTATGTCACCTCTATGCCGCACAGCAGTTTCGGAAGCTGGCGTATTTCATCACGGAGTATCTGTCCGGCGGCAGCCTCGAGGCTTTGATTCACATGTGCGGCTGCCTGAACATCGACAGCGTAAGGTGAGTATGAGGAAGATATACGAAAAAGAGAGCAGAGGGGCGAAAATAAAAGCAGAGGTGGAGATGTAGCTGGGAAAGGACTGGCAGGTCATGTAGCCCAGGAGGGAAGGAGGTATCAGCGATGACATTGATACTACACTATGTTCTCTCCATCAGATTCTACACAGCAGAGATTGTATGTGGTCTCCAGTTCCTCCACGGACACAACATCGTCCACCGGTAAGCACAACTTTCCTCCTTCTCTCTGTCCCCTTTACATGCTCAAAAAATTGCCCCCAACTTTCCTGGGCTCCTGCCTGCCTAGTCCACCTGATTTTGTAGTGACCCATTTTCCATCTCCTGTATCATGGGGCAGATTTCTTATTATGTTTTCTTATTTCATTGCAGAGATATTAAGCCAGTAAACATCATGTTGGATGCCGATGGCCACATCCGTGTAGTTGAACTGGGGCTCGCCCAAGATGGGGTCACCTCCTCCAATAACATCTCTGGAGTGACGGGCACTTTTCACTTCATGGCCCCTGAGGTGCTTCTCAAAAAAGGATATGGCACAGCAGTGGATTGGTGGAGCCTGGGGATTGTGGTGTCCAAGATGGCAACAGGACGCTCCCCATTTTACACCAGCTCCGTCAGCAAAATGGCTTACACAGCGATAACCAGAGGAGAGCCTGAAATTCCATCTTGGCTTGATGCTGACTTCAAAGATCTTATCAAGAAGCTGCTGTGCAAAATTCCTGAGAAACGATTGGATGTGTGCGGGAGCATCAGAGAGCATCCATTCTTTACCAACATCGGCTGGGAGGATCTAGAGAAAAGGAGAGCAAAGCCGCCATTTATACCATTCAGGCCAGTTCTGGAGAACCATCATCTGCAGTGGCCGGAGGATAAGAAAGCCTTTAACCCCGTGGCCGGATTCAATTATGAGTCATCAAGCTGGGCCCGGTAAGATCATCCTCTGTGAGGATAAATCCCATCAAATGTTCTTCTCACCTTGTGGCCATTATGACCATCTTTGTCTTCTCCCACTGTTTCTGTCAATGACTATGTCTCTGTCATTCTTAGGTGGATGAGAATATCTGGGCTGTGAAAGAATCCACGACCATCTGGTGAGTGACCGCTGTACACACAGGACACGATCATTAGATGTGTACATTATATCTGATGTTACATAGGGGAATGGTTCATTATAATGACCATTCCTCTAAGATAACAGAAGATCCAGGAGATAGAAGTTATTGAAATGTCTTCCTCCTTATGTCTTGCAGGATGAACCCGTGCCAACTGCCCAGAACTTCTTGCCTCCTGACCCGTACCTCACGTCTCTGCTGCTGTTTGTCACCTCGGCTGCCCTAGAACATCATGTCTCTCATTAACACCTTCATGTCGGACCACTGCCATCGTGTCGCTGCACCAGGCCCTTGACTTGGCCTCCTCCAATCCATGGCTGGCATCTGAGATCCCTCCAGCCCGAAGGTCTTCTGCGCCCCAGGAGCGGCCTGTGCTAAGTTTCCATCTGGTGAGTTCAGGAACAATAGTATAATATAGGCCATTATCCCTGAACTTACCTCAGCGCAGGCCGGGTAAGTACTGCACCCATCATCCATCACATCCACAGTACATGATAGGTGTAGACCCTACACTACACTACAGGTATAGGCACACACACATAGACACATAGGACATAGATAGAGATTTCGGCTTTTGATCCTGGGATTAATCTGATCGTCATATTTGGGGTCAGGAAGGAATTTTCCCCCCTAATATGAGGATAATTGGCCCATTCCTCATAGGGGGTTTTCGCCTTCCTCTGGATCTACACGGCCTTAAATAGGTTTAGTAATATATCAATAAGTAGATTCACACATAAGTAGTGCAAAAAAATAAATTAAAAAAAATAAAATTCAAAAATAGTTTATTTTACACAAACCAAAAATATTTTTAGTCTAAATATATAATAATTAAAAAATGTAAATATATTTTTTAAAAATCTCACTTCCATTACACATAGGGAGGTACGAGCCTTTGATCCTGGGATTTAATCTGATCGCCATATTTGGGGTCAGGAAGGAATTTTCCCCCCTGATATGAGGACAATTGGCTTATTCCTCACAGGGGGTTTTCACCTTCCTCTGGTTCAACGCGGCCCATAAATAGGATTATTCTGATAGAAGAATAATTTACAGATGATCTAGTGAATCCTGCTTTGAGCAGGGGGTTGGACCAGATGACCCAGGAGGTCCCTTCCAACTCTACCATTCTATGATTCTATGATTCTATGATATACATGATACTATAACATATAATAACCCCATATATAAATAAAATCTTTCGTTAACCCCCTACATCGTTGTTCTTGTCTTTATTCCATCGATCGTCCATGTAGTGAATGTGGGTTTCGCCCCTGAGTCTTGATGGGGTCGTACAGTCTCATGTAAGGTTTCTCCATATGGGTCAGAGGTGAAACCACAATGTGCGGCGGATAAAGACCAAACTGATCCCTTCTGCAGTAAGCGAGTACCCGGCAGCAGGTGCTGAATTTCCCTACAGCGCCTCCAGAGGAGAAATGAAGTATTACACATGATTCTCTGTAATCACTGGGCTGTACCAGGAAATCATGGAAGTGTTGGGTCCTCCAGGGCAGGAGACGCTGTTTGGTGGTCGTTTTCATTCTGACTAATGGATGAGAATACAGAACTTCAGATTCGCATAAAATGGCATTTGGATATTGGGTTTTCTACAGCTGCCGCTCACTATACACAGAGCGGTGATTGAAACCGCGCAGGCGCCGCCCCTGTGACTGACAGAGAGAGGCTGCTGGGTGACATAAAGTTAATTTCCTCCTGGCAGCGGGGCTCTCAGTGCAGGCACCGCACAGTGTCACAATGCTATTACTTGCAGATTTACCCCATATCCCATATCTGCAGGTTAATAGTGTTATTTTACATGACAGGTTCCCTTTAACCCATGATATAGTTTTGTCCCAGGTCTCTAAGGCCTGTATGAAACCGACTGAGTAGTAGAGCTCACATCATATGTAACAGATGCCGGCTGTGCTACACAGCCAAAAACTGCCTGTAACTGCAGCAACCGGAGCTCGCTCCGATCGCTGAGGTTTATCCATCTAAATGCCTTTGTCAATCACTCAATGGCGATTGCAGGGAGCTGATGGGTTACTGAGGCGCCCCCTGGGGCTGTGGGGTACTCGGTAGCTGGGCCGGTTGGTGCTGGGGATGTCACGGTGGCAGTGACCCGGTCCGTGGCCCCGGGTGGTCAAATTAAAGGAAAAGTAAAAGGGGAATAAAGTTTTTTAGATATAATGTTCGTGACGCCACCTGTGGTATGCGGCTATATGGGGCCGCCGCTGTGGTGCAGATCCACTGGAGCTGAAGGTGATGCAGCAGAGTTGGTTCAGCTCTCCACAGGCAGAGCTAAGCCCCAGGGCAGAATAAGATGAATTTTGAAGGTAGATGTTGTTGGTGCGGTGTAATGCAGGTGATGGCGCAGCAATTATTCAAGGACACAGTGGGGTGCAGTCTTCAGGTTTTACTCACAGTTGTTAAGTTCCTCAGGTTACAGTCACCAGTGTGCAACTTCCCACGTCGCCCTGTGTCCTCCGGGGTAGTGATCCAGCAAACTCTAAGGTACCTCAGGAGCACTTGGACGGGACCCCGTTTTATGTACCTTTCCTGGTCGTCTCACGGTGCTGGTTCTCACCCTCCTACCCTGCGCCTCACAATCAGTGTCCCAAGCCAGTGGCCTCGGTCCTTGTCGGGCAACTTGCAATCTCCTGTACCCTATGTGGCCACCTTTTCAGCGATATAATTGTGAATTTTGGCTGGAACACCTTGCAAATGCTGCAGCCTCCGGTTGGCTAGCTGAGCCTGGTTGTTCTCCACTAGTCTGGGGCCGGTACCCCTCTGCGGCCTGATCCCTCCACGTCAGCATGAATTCGGGCGCACGGGTGGCTTCCTGCACTCACCGTGCCCCTGGGATCCCCTCTGTCTCTGGAGCCTTTCTCTCCCTGCTCCCGTCTTCTCTCACTCTCTTCCTGGGCCTCTCTTACTAGGTCCGACTCCTCTCTCTCCTTCCTTGCTCTCCTGAGCGGAGCTCCTCCTGAGCTCCCACTCCCAACTGAGCTCCTCTCTGTACTGTCCGCTTCTAGATGGTTCCCCATGTCTTTTATACTCTTTCTGTCTGTGCTCCCCTGAACTTCTTCCTCCACCCACCTCCTCTACCTGGTTCCACCCTCCAGCTAGGGACCAGGGACTGCTCTCCCTTAGGATCAATCTCGCCCTTCCCTACTGTAGTGAAGAGTATTGGATGTGGGTGTGTGGGTCCCGGGTAGTACTCCGTCCTTACCTGAGTGTGGAGTACCACACCTCAGAGGTGAGATGCAGTACCTCTGTGGCAACTGGACCCGCAGGGGCGCCACATTACCATGGCAGCCGGTAAGTATAGTGTAAGCAATCGAACAATTGCAGGTTGAGATCCCCTAGTGGTACAAAAAAACTATAAATAAAAAAATGGGAACCTGTCACGTGAAAAAACAGGGTTAATCTGCAGGTTAATAGCTTTCTGAACCTGTCTGGCCCTGGTATTTAGAGCCCCGCTGCCGGGAGGAAATTATGTGTATTCCTCCTGGCAGCGGTCAGCTTCCAGTCATAGGTGCGGTGGCGCGGGTACAGTCACTGCTCTGTACATAGAGAGTGGCGCCTCCAGCACTGACTGTCGTCCGGTTGTACTGCTGAGCTGCTGTCAGTCAATGCCGGGGGGTGCGGTTACACCAATGCCGGGAGGAATAAAGCTTCCTCCTGGCAGCGGGGCTCAAAGTGCGGGCGCCGAGCAAGTTCAGAGTAACCCCACATCTGCAGGTTGATAGCGTTTTTCACATGATAGGTTCCATTTAAAAAATAAAAATGTATAAAAAACTGCACCTCCTTTGTCCCCATTCAAAAATGGAAACAATTTTTAAAAAAATTGATATCGTCATGACTAAAAAAATCCAATCTATCGAAATATTAAATTATTCAGACAATATGTTAAACATGAAGAAGAAAAAAAAAGGTGAAGGGGTTAAAAGCATCAGCTCCCAGCGAAAAATAACCAAGACCTCACTCAGCTCCATGAGCAAAAAGATGCAGGTCTCAGAATATGGAGGAACAAACAATTTAAGGTTCTGAATTTTTTTTTAACCACTAAAATATAAAGAAACGTCATAAGGGTATGTGCACATGTTCAGTAATTGCAGCAGAAAAACCCACTGCAAATATTGGAGTATTATTTTCCGTCCTATAACAGAACCCAGAGGGTCCCCTTGCTTCCATTTGTATCAGACATACTGATAGGGAATGTAGATTGTGAGCCCTGATGGGGACAGCGCCCATAATGTCTGTAAATTGTCTAAATTGTAAAGAGCTGCAGAATATGTTGGCGCTATATAAATAAAAAGATTATTATTATTATAAAGATTATTAGTTATGCAAAGGGTTGAAAAAACGCAGCATGTGAACATAGCCTAATAACTGTTCTTAAAAATAAACTATTATCACTTCTATTTTTAAAGCTTTTTACTCTGCGGCATATTTTCCACACCTGCCTAAAACTTTTGCACAGTACTGTATATGAGATGCTTTTACAAAAAGATGCAGTATTTTTTGATAGTATGATACAAATCACTCTTGCTATGTGACTCCCTATTTCTTATTTAAGAATCCATGTAGTAATTTGCATTTCGACCTCTAGATGGTGACACCTGAATACTGCAGTGACAATATCTCCTAAATATCCTAGGTCAGTGATGGCGAACCTTTTACAGACCGAGAGCCCAAACTGCAACCCAAAACCCACTTATTTATCCCATAGTGCCAACACGGTCATTTAACCAGAATACTGAGGTTTTAGTTTAGAAAAAAACCTCATACATAGAGCAGACGAGGGGAACCGAAAGCAGCCACAAACAGGAGCAGGGGCATGAGACTGCAGATAGAAAAAATATGCACCCCCTTCCATCCTGGTATATGTTTGCTCATCCTTGTATATATGCTGCCCCCCATCCTTGTATGTGCTCCCCCCCATCCTTGTATATATCCTGCTTCCCCATCCTTGTATATATGCTGCCCCCCATCATTGTATGTGCTCTCCCCCATCCTTGTATATATGCTGCTCCCCCATCCTTGTATATATGCTGCTCCCTATCCTTGTATATATGCTGCTCTCCCATCCTTGTATATATGCTGCTCCCTCATCCTTGTATATATTCTGCTCCCCCATCCTTGTATATATGCTCCCCCCCATCCTTGTATGTGCTCCCCCCCATCCTTGTATATATGCTGCTCCCCCAGCTTTGTAGATATGCTTCTCCCCCATCCTTGTCGGAACAAAGAGGAATCTGCTACTAGTGAAAAGTTTCTGTGTTTTCTTATTAGGAGTTTTCCCTGTAGATGGCGATGCATACCATGGAAGAAATGTGGGACTCCATATCCTTTAATACCAGTCCCTATCGATAATCTGGCGTTTCTATTCTATCAGCAGTGGATGAAATCCAAACCACTCTGGATGACCAAATTGTGAAGACTCAGACAATGAGGGGATCACCTTTCATCAAGCCCTATGAGAAAGAAATCAAGGTAGAAAATATTCACTTGCTTATTAGCAGAAGCTAAGGTTTCATTAGGATCTCCGAGGCTAAAGTTACATGCGGCTCCAGCTTACATGTAAAGGGGATGGTATCAAGGAGTCTCACCAAACTTTCCCTACAAATGTCCAACAATTCAGAATTCATATCCATTGATAATTTATCTTCTAAAATGATAGAAAAAAATGCTATCATTTTCATTTTATGTGTAATTAACTTTTTGCTCTCCTCCTTTAAGCAATGGGGGGAACGACTGATAAGGATCCAGGAAACCATTGATGAATGGCTGAAGGTGCCGGCCCAGTGGCTTTATCTAGACCCCATCTTCTCTTCTGAGGACATCATGCAGCAAATGCCTGAAGAAGGACGCTTATTCCAGACTGTGGACAGAAACTGGAGAGAGATCATGAAACATTGCGTTAAAGACCCGAAGGTAAATGGATGCTTCATGGTGGACTGATACAAGAAAGCACGGTCATCTTGCATCCAGGATTGATGTTTTCCAAGAGTCCGTGTCCTGATGCTTCCATCACAAGGATCCCGGGTTATGGGGCTCCGCACTGCCTGGACTCCAGCCTCCTATTTTCTATCCATATAGGTTCTAATTTTTTTTTTAATATGAACTATTGGCACAATAGTCAATGAATGTGACCTTTTTTCAGTCTCTATAACTATATAATGGAATCTTACTTATGGGCTATCTACTTTGTTTTAGGTTTTAAGCGCCACTTCTCTGACCGGACTTCTGGAAAAACTTCAGGACAGCAATGTGCTTCTGGATAAAATCATGAAAGGGCTGAATGCCTATCTGGAGAAGAAGAGGCTTTTTTCCCACGGTATAGTCCTTTCACTTGTTGCAATGATTCTATATACTACTTAAAGAATTTTTTTTTTTTCTTATTTAAACCATTGAAATCATTTTTGTAATTGGATTTCATTAATAATTTTGCACTGTTTGCCTTCTATTGGCTCTGTGTTGCGCTGGCTATTGGACTTATTTTTAATCTGTCTTTTTTCAGCTCCTCTTAGCCGATTTATGACCACAGATCACATCAAAGCTGAATGTGCAGGAAACAAAAAGCCTAACGGTGCAACATTTTTAATGAAACCGAATTGTCACAAATACTCGCAATTAAATGGGTATTCCCATCTCCAAGATCCTATCCCAATATGTAGTAGGCGTAGTAATAATAATAATATTAGCAAATACCTCCAATTAGAAATGTAGTATAGTTCTTCTGATTCACTATGTCGCTTTCCCCAGCTTCGGTATCCATGGTTACGACCACTCATATAGTGACGGTCATTTGCTAGTGGTCATAACCTAAGCTACTGCAATGCTCTGCACATGGGGTAAGCGACAAAGCAAATCAGAAGAACTATACTACACTTCTAATTGGAGGTATTTGCTAATATTATTATTACACCTACTACATATTGGGGTAGAATCTTGGAGATGGCAATACCCATTTCAGTTAAATAAAAAAAGTTCCCAAAGCTGGATAGCCCCTTTAAGCTAGCCATACGCATGAGATATGAGATACCCGTGGTCTGAATGGTTATTTGGCTATTTCTCCTGACTCCCACATATTCTGCTGAACAGTCATGTGTTTTTAATGGGGAGAGAGGAGAAAGTCGGTACTGGACACCTCCGGCAGCGGGTTATCTCCCCTGAGAACCAAAAGACCGGGTATTGAAATCCCATCTGCCCGATCCTTCTGGCCCTGACATCCTCTATCGGGGGAGAGTCAGGAGACCCCCATACACATCAGTGGGTAGGCCGGTCCTGCTGCAATCGTCAGGTTTAAACTATTTTAATCCAATGTGTATGGGGACTGAATCTTTACTTTAAAGCTTTGCTTTTCTATTTTCTCACATAGACACTAATACAAATGGCGCCTGACCCAATACTTTAATGACATTTTTATCATATTGTGCATTTTCGCTTTAGCTTTTTCTTCCTGTCCAACGACGAAATGCTAGAAATTCTCTCTGAGACTAAAGATCCTCTGCGGGTCCAACCACATCTAAAGAAGGGCTTTGAAGGCATCGCAAAGCTGGAGTTCCTTCCTAACCTGGACATCAAAGCCATGTACAGCACCGAGGGGGAACGCGTAGAGCTCATCCAGACCATCTCCACCTCCGAGGCTCGGGGGGCCGTGGAGAAGTGGCTCATCCAAGGGGAAGATGTCATGTTAAGGAGCGTGCATGATGTTATTGCTCGGTCACGAATGGTACGGATCTACCTACAGACCAAAAGCATTAATTGGAACTAATCTAGTACTTTTATATTTGTATAAGATTATTTGGCGGCAGTGAATGATTTGTGGATGATGTATCTCTTGCTATAGAGCCAGGTAGCAGATCTTCTACCTGCAATCGGTAGAAATGAATTTGCTAGATAATACTAGTAAGGTTGTCCCTCTCTTAAATGCTTCTGTCAACGTAATTTAACTTTGTTTTTTAAAAGGCGTACCCTGAGACTGCAAGAAAAGACTGGGTGAGGGAATGGCCGGGACAGGTCGTGCTCTGTGTGTCTCAGATGTTCTGGACAAGTGAAGTGCATGAAGCTATCGGCAGTGGCCCAGAGGTACGGCATAAGCTCCTTTACTGATCAAGGTGGCTTCCATGCAATGCTCTGCAGCCTATCAATTTCTGGTATATATTTTTCACTGCTTGTGTGATCTGTCCTGAAAACTGCATTATATCTCCATGCAATGCTCTGCAGCCTATCAATTTCTGGTATATATTTTTCACTGCTTGTGTGATCTGTCCTGAAAACTGCATTATATCTCCATGCAATGCTCTGCAGCCTATCAATTTCTGGTATATATTTTTTCACTCCTCTAGCTTTTTTATTCCATGATACTTAAAGGTCATCACACTTACTTTAAGAGTTTATGATCCATGCCGAGTTTACTAGTCTGTTTTTTTTTTTTTTTTCCCTGCACTTTATGGTCTCCTGTTGTCTTTTAAGCTAGTGATTGATTGTTAATGAGTTAAATCTGTGCAGATCTAAGCAGATACGTCCCTATATATTGAGACTTAGTTAAGGGGAGGCATTTATGCGGGGGCATTTATGCATATAGCATTTATGCATACTTTATCGAAGTGCCATAATTTAGCAAAGTGCCCTGGCAGTTAGAAAATGGCAGTTGGACAGGGCAGGAGACAGGTAAGACATGCAAGACAATTAAACAAACTTGCTTCCAGGTCATCTTTTTGGCAAACAGTATTCACCATTTGTATCTGTGCCATTTATTTTCTGGTTGCTACAATCATCCACATTCACCATTCTCCCACAAATGCGGCACACTTCATCCATATTAATCCCTCACTCCTCTCTTCTCCTATGTACAGTTGTCATGCTCTCTTCACAATGTTATACCACGCAGATCCATTCATTCCCACCATACAACGCAGGAAACGCTCTCACAAATCACTCAATCATCTGCTCACTCTCTGTATCTTCCTTCTATTAGTCGCAGGTGATATTTCTCCCAACCCAGGACCCTCCAGTAATAATAACACTAACTCTTTCCCTGTTACATTCAGAAACCCTGCTAATCTCATTAATATTCCCTGCATATCTTCTGTCTCATTCAACTGTGCCCTTTGGAATGCACGCTCAGCTTGTAATAAACTCTCTTACATCCATGACTTTTTCCTCTCTAATTCCCTCAACCTTCTGGCTCTCACTGAAACCTGGATCCAGCAGTCGGACACCACTGCCGCTGCAGCTCTCTCCTATGGTGGCCTACATTTCTCTCATACCCCGCGACCTGACAACAGATCAGGTGGAGGTGTTGGTCTGCTTCTTTCAACAAAATGTACTTTTCAGGTTATCCCCCCTGTACCCTCCCTTATCTTCCCGTCCTTTGAGGCCCACACAGTCAGACTCTACCGGCCCTTCTCCCTGCGAGTGGCGGTTGTCTATCGCCCCCCAGGTCCCCTCCGTCAATTCCTGGATCACTTTGCTGCCTGGCTTACAAATTTTCTATCCTGCGACATCCCCACGATAATCATGGGAGACTTTAACATCCCAATTGGCGATCCTCTTTCCCCATCTGCCACGCATCTTTTATCATTAACCTCCTCCTTCGGCCTTTCACAGCTTGCTAATTCTCCTACACATGAGGACGGGAACACATTGGACCTGATCTTCTCCCGGCTTTGCTCAGTACATGACTTTACTAACTCTCCCCTTCCACTCTCTGACCATAATCTTCTTTCATTCTCTGTCAAGAACTGTGACTCTACTCAAGACACTCCCACCGTCCACACTTATAGAAATTTACGCGCCATTAACACCCAGAAATTTATAAAAAGGTTGCAATCATCATTGGCCCCAATCTCCTCCCTCTCATGTCCCGAATCTGCATTGAAGCATTATAACAAAATAATGCTATGCGCCCTGGATGAAGCCGCACCTCCTACACAAAGAACAATTCGGCATAGACGGCGACAACCCTGGCACACGCCTCAAACACGTCTTCTCCAGAGGTACTCCAGGTGCGCTGAACGGCTGTGGAGAAAATCAAATCTGCCCGAAGATTTCCTCCACTATAAATTTATGCTGAAAACATATAACTCTGCCCTTCACCTCTCCAAACAAACCTACTTTAACAACCTCATCATCTCACTTTCCAATAATCCTAAACGACTCTTTGACACGTTTCATTCTCTCCTCAATCAAACAGCACAGGCCCCGACCACCGACCTCAGCGCTGACGATCTGGCTAACTATTTCAAAGAAAAAATTGACCATATCCGACAGGAAATTTTCTCCCAATCCCCAAATGTTATGCATGCTCCCCCCCGCCACATTGTATCTTGCTCATTTTCTGACTTCGAACCAGTCACGGAAGATGAAGTGATCAGGCTCCTTGCATCTTCTCGCCCTACCACCTGCACCAGCGACCCTATTCCCTCACATCTCCTTCAGTCCCTTGCTCCAGCTGTCACCTCTCACCTAGCTAAAATTTACAACCTTTCCCTCTCATCTGGTATCTTTCCCTCTTCTTTTAAACACGCCAGCATACAACCATTACTTAAAAAACCATCCCTCGACCAGAACTGCACGGCCAACTACAGACCTGTTTCCAATCTTCCCTTTATCTCTAAACTCCTGGAACGCCTGGTCCACTCCCGTCTAATCCGCTATCTCTCAGACAACTCTCTTCTTGACCCTTTACAATCTGGTTTCCGCTCTTTACATTCTACTGAAACTGCCCTCACTAAAGTCTCTAATGATCTACTAACAGCTAAATCTAATGGTCACTACTCCCTGCTGATTCTCCTGGATCTCTCTGCAGCATTTGACACTGTGGATCACCAGCTCCTCCTCACTATGCTCCGCACTATTGGCCTCAAGGACACGGTTCTCTCCTGGTTCTCCTCTTATCTCTCTGACCGCTCCTTCTCTGTGTCTTTTGCCGGCTCCTCCTCCTCCCTACTTCCTCTTACTGTCGGGGTTCCTCAAGGATCAGTCCTAGGCCCCCTTCTTTTCTCCTTATACACCGCTCCTATTGGACAAACAATCAGTAGATTCGGTTTTCAATACCATCTCTATGCTGATGACACCCAATTATACACCTCTGCTCCGGACATCACCCCTGCATTACTACAAAAGACCAGTGATTGTCTTTCTGCTGTGTCTAACATTATGTCCTCCCTCTACCTAAAACTGAATCTGTCAAAAACTGAACTACTCGTCTTTCCTCCCTCCATTAATCTACCTGTGCCCGATATTGCCATCTCCGTTTGTGGCTCAACCATTACTCCCCAGCTACAAGCCCGCTGTCTTGGGGTCATTTTTGATTCAGATCTTTCTTTCACTCCTCACATCAAATCACTCGCTCGTTCATGTCATCTACACCTCAAAAACATCTCAAGAATCAGGACTTTTCTCACCTTTGACTCGGCAAAAACTCTTACTGTCGCTCTTATTCATTCTCGTCTTGACTATTGCAACGCTCTACTAATCGGTCTCCCTCTTACTAAACTCTCCCCTCTCCAATCCGTCCTGAACGCAGCAGCCAGGATCATATTCCTCGCCAACCACTACTCAGATGCCTCTTCCCTGTGCCAGTCATTGCATTGGTTGCCCATCCAATATAGAGTTCGTTTTAAACTTATCACGCTTACCCACAAAGCGCTCCATGCTTCAGTACCCCCCTACATCTCCTCCCTTGTCTCAGTCTACCACCCTACACGTGCCCTCCGTTCTGCAAATGACTTGAAACTAAAATCCTCCATAATCCGAACTTCCCACTCCCGTCTCCAAGATTTCTCGCGTGCTGCGCCAATTCTCTGGAATGCACTACCCAGGACAGTTCGATTAATTCCCAATACCCACAGTTTCAAGCGAACCCTAAAAACACATTTCTTTAGACTGGCGTATCACCTAAACACACTCTGTCCATCCCAGCTTTCCCCCATATTAAAATCTTCTTCAACTTCGGGTTCAAACCAACCATGCACATAATAGCCTCGGTCAGGACTGCACTCATACTGGCAGGTGACCAGTCCATGTATTATTATTTATCCTATTCAGTATATCAAGGCTGCATTATACAATATATGTACTTTTTACCTTTTGTGTCTCCCCCACTTCCTCATAGACTGTAAGCTCGCGAGCAGGGCCCTCACTCCGTTCGATATGAGATATGCTTATTCTGTATTGTCTGTATAAGTCCCCCCTAAAATTTGTAAAGTGCTGCGGAATATGTTGGCGCTATAAAAAAAATAAACTATTATTATTATTATTATTATTATTCACTAGAAACAGTCATGGCCGGAAGTGTGGGCACCCTTGAAGTATTTTTCCATAAAATTATTGCAATTGCATGTGTATTTTTTGTTATACACATGTTTATTTCCTTTGTGTGTATTGGAACAGCACAAAAAAAACAGAGAAAAAAAGGCAAATTGGATATAATTTCACACAAAACCCCAAAAATGGGCCGGACAAAATTGTTGGCATCTTTCCAAAATTGTGGGTAAACAATTTTGTTTCAAGCATGTGATGCTCGTTCAAACTCACCTGTGGCAAGTAACAGGTGTGGGCAATATGAAAATCACACCTGAAACCCGATACAAAGGGGAAAAGTTGACTCAATCTTTGCGTTGTTACGTGCCACACTAAGCAGGAAGAACAGAAAGAGGAGAAGAGAACTGTCTGAGGACTTGAGAACCAAAATTGTTGACCAATATCTTCTTTTTGTGTTGTTCCAATACACACAAATTAAATAAACATGTGAACAACAAAACATGTGTAATTGTAATAATTTTCTGGGAGAAATACATATATACATTCATAGACAGACTTCATGTGTTCTCCTGCTAATAGACTGTCATACCCAGGGACGCAGCTTATAGGAGTTTCCAGGGGCAGATATACCATTGGTGCAACAGAGGTAAGGGGACCCACATTCACATCAAAAGATGCAAGTAGCTTCTTTCACAGTACGTTATTAGACTGCAAAGAGTCCATGTACTGTTCTTGCCCAGGGGTCTTCTCCTGGGGGTTGCAGTTGTACAGCTGCTCAATATCTTGAAGGTACCTAAAAGGCTCCATAGTATTGTTGGGATTTTGCATTGATTCATGCATCTTGTCTAGAGATGAGCAACTAAATTTGCAGGACCTTGGTCAAAGAGAGCAGGTTAGTAGTCTGTGGCTGTTGGATGGGAGCCTTGCTAACCGCCTCTTACATGCCGGCATCCCTGACTCCTCTTTTTGATTAGCCGGCCAGGCGTGATGTCATTTGTGTCTCACACCACAACTATGACATCGACATCAAAAGAGGAGCCAGAGATGCCGTTTCATGGAGCTCCGGTCCTGCGGCTGTGGAATACTGACCCGACTGTTGGACCAGAGTCCTGCAAATCCATTCGCTCATCTCTACTCGCGTCATATCTACCAATAAGGGAAGACATTGTATGGGATTTCCCATAATACCAGCATAAAATGAATCCATCTGCATTGAGTTTTCCATGCTGTTTGTGGCAGGGTTTTATAGAGGTACAACTGGGTATTTGGAGCTCTGGGTTCAATCCAGATCTCCAACTTCTATAAAGATATGTTGTAAAATTGTTGTGTACATTATAAAGTGCCTGCATATTGTGGAGTTCTCAATCTAGTCTGCAGCTTATAATCTGTATAGATTTCAGCCCCCTTGCAATATGTATGTTCTATGAATGTTTCTGCAGATGATTTCACCGTTACATCCTTCTTGTAGGGCCTGAAAAACTCCTATGAAAATCTGCAGCTCCAGCTAAATGATATTGTGGAGCTTGTGCGAGGAGGCAAATTGTCCCAGCAGACTCGCAGCACATTGGGGGCTCTCGTCACCATAGAGGGGCACGCTCGTGACGTGGGCATGGAAATGATCCAAACAGGTTTGTGCAAACATCATGGCTGGCAGCAAACTTTCCAATACCATGTTCTATTTATCATACACTACATGGAGAAAGGTATTGTGCCCCCTCCACATTACACCTACAGGGGCTTTTATGGTCCCCTATTCTAAATCCATATACAGGATGTTAATATGGAGTCCGTCCCTCTACAGATATCACAGCTCAATATGCAGAGCACCTTCATACATTTCACCCCATTCCTATGTTCTTTCCATATCTATGTTATATTCCCCCCTCTTTTCTTTGAGTTTTCATAGGACACAATTGATCTTGTCACAGTAAAGCAATCTTGGGGTGTACTTACAATGACATCTATGGGGCAGTAGTCATTTCTGCATATTGAGATGGTGGTCCCTATATAGGAATGTTTTGGCATCTGTAGGTGTCGGCGTCCCCTGTATATGACTCATTGCCACAATTGATATTCTTTATAGTCAGTGTTTTGGATGGCCTAGGTGCGGTGTGTAATATTTTCTATCAATGGTGTGTGTGCCCTCCTCTGTGCAGTGTCCTTCCATAACCATGGATGTACTAATAAAGGGTTTTTATGTCAATTCCTTTAATGACCTTTTGTTCGGTTTCTTTGTAGGTATTATGTAATTCTCTGAATGGTCAGCCATTCTAAGCCTGAGCAGACATATGGCAATGTAATTGATGTGTGACTGACATTGTTCTTCCCTATGTTGCGGTGACATATTTATGCTGCCATTGTGCAGTATTTGTTCTAATTAATCATCCTAAAGGTGTTTAGTGGGGTTGAGGTTGAGAACGTGTGTGAAACAGTTCTGCTCTTCTATTCCCTTAGGGTTGGAAGCTACAATTGTTTAAGATGTCTTGTGCTGAAGCATTAAGATATCTTTTCACTGGATCTAAGGGGCCTAGACCAACCCCTAAAAACAAGGCCATACCCCCACCAGCAAACTGTACAGCGGGCACAATGCAGTTAATAGGGTAACGTTCTCCTGGCATTCACCAAATCCAGACTCGTCCATCAGATGCCAGATAGAGAAGTGTGATCCGTCACTGCACAGAACAGGTCTCCTCCAGAGTCCTGTGGTGGCGGCTTCACACCACTCCATCTGACGCTCGGCATCGTGCTTGGTGATGTAAGGCTGCATGCAGCTGCTCAGCCATAAAGCTCCTGGCGGGGACGCAGTGTTTGTGGTGATGTTGTTACCAATGGAGTCAGGAAAGCGCTCTGCCCTCTGCTCCTCAGCACTCAGTGACCCCGCTCTGTAATGTTCCGGGGTCTCCTGAGTTGCTGCAGTTCCTTCTACTTCTTAATAATATCACTCACATGTGATGGGGGAAGATTTAGGAGGGAAGAAATTTAATATCCAGACTTGTTACCCCGGTGGCTCCTATTACAGGACCGCGCTGGTATCAGAGAGCTCTGCACCACCAGCCGTTCTGTCATATGTTAGTAACAGCACACAGCATGGGAGGGCGGATGTTATACACCGGGGGGCGTGGGGATTGATGTTATACACTGGTGGGGGGCGAGAGTCTTAATGTTATACAAGGCCGAGGGGCCAGATGTTATACCCTAGGGGTACGAGGGGCTAGATGTTATACATGTCCGAGGTCTGGATGTTATACACTGAGGGGCAAGGGGACGGATATTATACACCAGGGGCGAGGGGATGGATATTATACACCAGGGGCGAGGGGACGGATATTATACACCAGGGGCGAGGGGATTGATGTTATACACTGGTGGGGGCGAGAGTCTTAATGTTATACAACAAGGCCGAGGGGCTAGATGTTATACAAGTCCGAGGGCTGGATGTTATACACTGAGGGGCGAGGGGACGGATATTATACACCGGGGGAGGCGAGAGGCCGGATTTTATAAACTGGGGGCTGAGAGTCCGGATGTTATACACCGTGGGCAATGGGACTAAATGAAAAAAGCAGAATTCGGTGACTAGGAGTTTTGTCCTATAATGTATGTGCATTTGCCTTCCCTTTAGAAACTCTCCCTTGTGATTCTGCAGTGTCTTAGAGGTTGACTATCTTTTCCTACATTGCTCAGGAGTTTCTCATGAAACAGACTTCCAGTGGCTTGCCCAACTCCGCTATTACTGGGAGAATGAGAATGCGAGAGTGCGAATCATCAACTGCAATGTGAAGTCCGCCTATGAGTACCTGGGCGACTCCCCACGCCTGGTCATCACTGCGCTCACTGACAGATGCTAGCGGACTCTGGTATGATGTGATGGGTTATGCTCAGAAATCTTTTTGACTTTTGTATGAAGCATGAAACTTATTAGAAAGTTTATTGATATTTCATACCAGTTCTTTCACGTTTCATTGGTAGATCGGTGCTTTTTATCTAAATCTGGGTGGAGCTCCAGAAGGTCCGGCCGGCACAGGAAAAACTGAGACCACCAAAGATTTGGCCAAGGCGCTGGCCGTGCAGTGTGTGGTCTTTAACTGCTCTGATGGTTTGGACTACATAGCAATGTCAAAGGTACATACAATGTTAAGCTGCTCCATTGCAGATAATAAACTGACTCCAACCGATGTTCTGCTGACATCTTTTGATTATATAGTACAGACCAAAAGTTTGGACACACCTTCTGATTTAAAGATTTTTCTGTATTTTCATGACTATGAAAATTCTACATTCGCACTGAAGGCATCAAAACTATGAATTAACACATGTGGAATTATATACTTAACAAAAAAATGTGAAACAACAGAAAATATGTCTTATATTCTTGGTTCTTAAAAGTAGCCACCTTTGGCTTTGATGACTGCTTTGCACACTCTTGGCATTCTCTTGATGAGCTTCAAGAGGTAGTCACCGGAAATGGTTTTCACTTCACAGGTGTGCCCTGTCAGGTTTAATAAGTGGGATTTCTTGCCTTATAAATGGGGTTGGGACCATCAGTTGTGTTGAGAGAAGTCAGGTGGATACACAGCTGATAGTCCTACTGAATAGACTGTTAGAATTTGTATTATGGCAAGAAAAAAGCAGCTAAGTAAAGAAAAACGAGTGGCCATCATTACTTTAAGAAATGAAGGTCAGTCAGTGCGAAAAATTGGGAAAACTTTGAAAGTGTCCCCAAGTGCAGTTGCAAAAACCATCAAGCGCTACAAAGAAACTGGCTCACATGAGGACAGCCCCAGGAAAGGAAGACCAAGAGTGAGTCACCTCTGCTTCTGAGGATAAGTTTATCCGAGTCACCAGCCTCAGAAATCGCAGGTTTAACAGCAGCTCAGATTAGAGACCAGGTCAATGCCACACAGAGTTCTAGCAGCAGACACATCTCTACAACAACTGTTAAGAGGAGACTTTGTGCAGCAGGCCTTCATGGTAAAATAGCTGCTAGGAAACCACTGCTAAGGACAGGCAACAAGCAGAAGAGACTTGTTTGGGCTAAAGAACACAGGGAATGGACATTAGACCAGTGGAAAATTGTGCTTTGGTCTCATGAGTCCAAATTTGAGATCCTTGGTTCCAGCCACCGTGTCTTTGTGCGACGCAGAAAAGGTGAACGGATGGACTCTACATGCCTGGTTCCCACCGTGAAGCATGGAGGAGGAGGTGTGATGGTGTGGGGGTGCTTTGCTGGTGACCCTGTTGGGGATTTATTCAAAATTGAAGGCATATTGAACCAGCATGGCTACCACAGCATCTTGCAGCGGCATGCTATTCCATCCGGTTTGCGTTTAGTTGGACCATCATTTATTTTTCAAAAGGACAATGACCCCAACACACCTCCAGGCTGTGTAAGGGCTATTTGACCAAGAAGGAGAGTGATGGGGTGCTATGCCAGATAACCTGGCCTCCACGGTCACCAGACCTGAACCCAATTGAGATGGTTTGGGGTGAGCTGGACCGCAGAGTGAAGGCAAAAGGGCCAACAAGTGCTAAGCATCTCTGGGAACTCCTTCAAGATTGTTGGAAGACCATTTCCGGTGACTACCTCTTGAAGCTCATCAAGAGAATGCCAAGAGTGTGCAAAGCAGTCATCAAAGCAAAAGGTGGCTACTTTGCAGAACCTAGAATATAAGACATATTTTCAGTTGTTTCACACTTTTTTTGTTAAGTATATATTTTTCCACATGTGTTAATAATTTGATGCCTTCAGTGTGAATGTACAATTTTCATAGTCATGAAAATACAGAAAATCTTTAAATGAGAAGGTGTGTCCAAACTTTTGGTCTGTACTGTATATACTTTTTTTTAGTTTTTCAAAGGGCTGGCATCATCGGGAGCATGGGCGTGTTTTGATGAGTTTAACCGTATTGAGCTGGAGGTGTTGTCCGTGGTGGCCCAACAGATTCTCCGTATCCAGAGAGCCATCCAGTCGAAGATGGACATGTTCAACTTCGAAGGAACAGAACTGAAGCTTAACCCAAATTGCTTCGTAGCCATTACCATGAATCCTGGCTACGCGGGACGTTCTGAGCTGCCGCATTTCTATAGGATTAAGCTCAGGACTATGACTCGGCCATTCCAAAACTTTATGTTTATTCAACCATTCTTTTGTAGAACGACTTGTGTCTTTGGGCCATTGTCTTGCTGCATGACCCACGTTTTCTTGAGATTCAGTACATGAACTGATATCCTGATATTTTCCTTTAGCATTTGCTGATAGATTTTAGAATTCATTGTTCCAATGATGGCAGCCATCCTTGGCCAAGTGCAGCAAAACAGGCCCAATGCATGTTACGATTACCATCTTTGTGTTTCATAGATGATAGGAGGTTCTTATGCTGTAATGCAGTATTTTCTTTCTGCAAACATATAGCTTCTCACTTAAAATCTCTATCTTGGCCTCATCCTTCCACAAAGCATTATTCCAGTTACCTATTGATGTGCCCAGGTGAGTTTTAGCAGTGACATTTTAAATCGCATTGCCTTTCTCCTTGCAATCCTGCCATGCTCGCCATTGTTGTTCATTGTCCTTCTGAAGGTGGACTCATGAACAATTACATTAGCTAATGTGAGGAGATGCCTTTAGTTGCTTAGAGGTTACCTTGAGTTCCTTTGTGACCTCACAGACTGATGTAGCTTTAAGATTTCTCCCCTCTACTGTGCCGTACCTGTTGCCAGAAACAAAGTGCAGACTGTAACTCTGAGAATGGAGCCTGAGTACTGTGTGGTAAGTGATGAAGAATGCATAACCTGTTACTCTATGTTCACCTGTTTGACTGTGCATAAAAAGAACACTGTTTATAGCAGCTGGTTTGGCTTCTTGACTGAGAGGGTTAAACGGGACAGTTCTGCACCCAACGCATTAACAGGGATTGTGGAGACCTCAGATCTCAAAGCATCGTTGCACATGCATCCACACAGTACACTATTTCCTGTAGCGGGCCGGGGTGTCAAAGAAGCGATGCTCGCCCATGACTGCCACCCTGAGCCCCGTTACATTTGGTGTAGTCGGCAGGATGCAAGTTCCTCGCATAAAGGGAGCGGGGTAGAGAAGACCCGTGGCGCAGATGAGAGGGTGCCTGAATACATGCGGCCCAAGATGGCGACCGGAAGCATGGACTCCAAGATGGCAACGGCGGCGGTGAAGAGAAGAAGAAAGACCGCCTATCATGGGCGTGGATGGCGCCCGAGAGCGCGAAAATGTGTCCAGCCCCCAAGGGTGTCAGCCAGAAGAGGGATCTGCCCTGCAGCTAGGATCCAGCCCGGAGTGGGAGGTGAATACCCAAGGAGGGTGCAGCACAGTGCAAGGCGCTGCCCATCGGGTGGAAGATGGCAAATGCAGAAGGCGTGGCAGAAAGCAGAGTTGCAGGGAGTGAAGTGTGATGCAGCAGACATGTCTGAAGTCCGGCCCAGGAAGAGGCAAGCCAAGGGCCACCGGAAACGTACAGTGAGTGAGAGGCCGGCGCCATTTGCCCTGCAGCTTCTGGAGAGAGAGGAGCTGGGGAAAACAGTAGTCATGATGGCAAACAGTAACCGCGAGGCAAGAGCACAGTCTGCATGGCGAATGAGCATTGGTGG
This sequence comes from Phyllobates terribilis, assembly GCF_046119375.1. Classification (NCBI taxonomy): domain Eukaryota; kingdom Metazoa; phylum Chordata; class Amphibia; order Anura; family Dendrobatidae; genus Phyllobates; species Phyllobates terribilis. Next base: position 95,685 of record NW_027363947.1, read on the forward strand.
TGATGATGAGGAGGTTGAGGCCATGAACGGTGAGAGCCAATATGAGGACCCGTAGGCAGTGGATGAGTACTGGCGGGGGTTTGGAGTTTTTTGCCTGCCCTGGGGCCCTGATTACCATGATCAAGAAGTTCCAGAGATGCCACCATCACCAATTATTGTGGTTCAGCCTGAAGGGAGACTGTCAATGTACATCGCTCAGGGGACCAGAGAGTATGTGATACCTCCAGAGTACCAAGAAGAAGCGGAGCCCGCTACAGAAGGTATGCAAGCCTCAGCTTCATCCCATCCAGTAAGGCTGGACGCAAGCCAGCAACTATTGCATTGTGCTCAGTTGTCAACCCAAAGGAGCTGTGGTGAATTCCTCAGAAGCAGTGAGCAGTGGTATGCCAAGGGGATGAAGATGATTGAGGAGCTCCGGGAAGGATTTTGGGCTTTGACTTCACTACGGGAACCTGATGCAGATGTGCAGGTAGTTCCAGTGATGACTTCGTCTGGAAGTGGCTTGACTTTGACTGAGAGAAGACTGGAAGAAGATAGAGAAATTCCACGAGACACCTGAGCAGTGACCAAGGTGACCTCTGGGCAGTTGCAGTTACTCGATTTGTCCAGCATGCTATTTTGAGGGGTCGAGTTCCGAGGAACCCCTATTTAAAGGTTGAAGACCAGTCGAGTCTCAGGAAACTAAGTTTAAGGCGCCTCGCCTTTGTTATCCTTGAAAGGACTGTTTATACCTTCATGGCCAGAAGGCCTGTGTGTGTTTTTTTTCCTAAAAGGAATCAGAGGGACTGTTCGAGATACCATCGAGGCCGGTTGGGCCTGTAGTAGCAGCGGACGGCTCACGTTGTTTGTTTTGCCCCCTTGCTGGATTGGAGGACATTGCAGCTGCGAGAGGGTAGCCCACCGTTTGCTGAGGACTGTGCCCAATCCCATAAAAGGACGTTGCCCCCCTAAGGGACTGTGTGTTTGCCACATGGGAACTTCTGAATGATGAAAGGACTGAGACCCTGGTCCTAAGGACTGTTGTTGACGGGAGGTGTGACGGACACCCTGATGCCAGGTCAGGAACTTTGAGGACTGTGCCCTTGGACAGGAAGGGCTGATATTGTGTTGGCCCATGGGCTTCTGTATGAACATGGACACTTTGTTCCGGGGTCCTTACCAAGAAGGACCGGTGCTGGTAAAGTTATGGACTGTGTCAGTTGTTCCGGGGCCCTTAACCGAGAAGGGCCGGATGTCCAGTGAGGAGAAGACGTCTGAGGAAGACTTCCGTCTGAATGTATTAAAATGTTTGATTTTGTATTAACCCTTGCCTTTAGGTCCTGTATGGTGGAGGGCAACCATAATTAAAGTATGGGGGAATGTAAGGGTGGTGAGGATGGCATCTCACTACTCTGATATTTCTGTTGGTTGAATGTATTTTACATGCATGTTACTGCTATGTATTTATTGGTTATTTCCCTATGGGTTGCAGTGTTGAACGGAGGCCACAAGATGTCACTCTCTTTCTTTTCACTCTGGTATAGAGTGTAGGTGAAATCTGCCCAGATACAGACATCAGATACACAGACAGTTTGAGGGTTAATTACAAGTACAGACCATAGTGGGAGGGAGCTTTGTGGCTTCTGGGAGAAGAGATCCATTTTAGTCAGTTTAGAAAAAGTAAGAGAAAGAGGAAAGACAGATTGTTCCTGGTGTGGAACTACAAGGCTCATGAGGACAAAGATCTAGTTACAGAGGCAGCAGGATGACACAGGCAAGTGGGGAAACCTGCAGAAAAGCTTAGAAGTCCAGGAAACGTACTGTCCAGCGAGAAAGGGACCTTGGGACAAGGCATCGCCCTGCTGTGGGTACTGAAACAGGGAGCACGTCTTTACGAGCGGCCCCTGGGACTGATATAAGCAAGGACACAGGGGATCAGGGCATGGCGACACACGTGGACCCGTATGACTCTACCCCTAAGAAAATGCAGGCATTTAAGAACTCTCCTCACTACTGTGCCGTACCTGTTGCCAGAAACAAAGTGCAGACTGTAACTCTGAGAATGGAGCCTGAGTACTGTGTGGCAAGTGATGAAGAATGCATAACCTGTTACTCTATGTTCACCTGTTTGATTGTGCATAAAAAGAACACTGTTTATAACAGCTGGTTTGGCTTCTTGACTGAGAGGGTTAAATGGGACAGTTCTGCACCCAGCGCATTATCAGGGATTGTGGAGATCTCAGATCTCAAAGCATCGTTGCACATGCAGCCACACAGTACACTATCTCCTGTAGCGGGCCAGGGTGTCAAAGAAGTGATGCTCGCCCATGACTGCCACCCTGAGCCCCGTTACAGGAGCTCGATAGGTGGCTGTGCTCCATATTTTTCTAATGCCGGCATGTTCATATCATCCACAAATATGACGCATTTCTTCCCCATCTGAGGTCGTACACGCCTTTCGGTCTTTTGTCCAGTCTGTCCATGACGATATTCTAGAATAAGATGCAAACTATGTGTCGGAAGACTCAATAGGTTGACCACTACTGCCTGTGTCTAATTTTCAGGTAGAAAACATCACATGACCGCTGCAGCCAAATCAGCGGCTATTGATTGGCTGCAGAATTGATGTTTCATTCGAGCTAGAAGAACTAGTCTTCTAGCTCTCTTTTCTGGCTCAGAAAGAAAGTCACCACTGCAGGCGATCATCTGACACTGGTTGGCTTCATTGACATCTCCTGGTCGAAAAGGAAGTGAAGAGACCGATGGGGACACAGGCGGCAGCGCGGAGAAGTGACAGGGTTTTTTTTTTGTTTTAAGACACACATGGGTCCATCAACCCATTTAAATGTATGTCTGACCATCTAATACATAGATCTTCAGGGTCTGCGAGAGAGACCTCCGTTGTTTGTGGGTCTCCTCTCTGGCTCATAGCAGAGGGTCCTAAGTGGCGTATTCCCCCCAATGACATCTATATATCCTAATGAAGCAACCTCTTTCATTTGTCAGAAGGCAGGGTGATAAAAAGAAGACAAACCTGAATCTGATTGGCACTGGTACAAGCAGAAAAGTTGAGGAAGAAGGGAAAGAATTTTTCTTTGTCCATATTGTTCATCAGTTTGTCTTTGACGTCAACAGACTTCCCTGTCCCCGTCGGTCCCATAAATAAGAGTGGTCTGCGAAAAAGGAAAGTAGTTTGTAGGACAACCATAAAATCAAACATTTTACAGTGTTGAGAATAAAACTACTAATTTAGGCCCGAATTCAGACGTCCGATAAACACCATCCATGTACGGACCAAGATCTCCGGACCCAAACTCGCCAGCCTCATGTATGTCTATGAGGCTGTCAATTTCAGGTCAGGGGTCCCGCGGCCCGTCCGTCCATCGTGATCCGTGTTTCCCGTCCTTAGGTAACTAGCAAACTATTTGCATTTATAGAAACTGTGTTTGCTACAGACATAAAACAGACAGGTGTCAATGGCGGCCAGTTTTCTGTTGATAGACCAATAGGGTTTCCTAATTCGACTCCATTATCGAATGGTTTTCCCATACAATAAGTAATTGTGATGGCAAAATGAATAATTGTCAACAAGGTTTCCTAATAAGAGTCATTTTGTTACTCTTACTTGGTGTTTTTGACGCACATATCCATGAGGAAGGTGTATCTGACAGTATCCATAGTTGGCACAATGATATCTTGAATTTTGGTGCTTTTGTCCCACGTGGCTGTGCCTTTAATAAACTCATTCCAGTGAACCCAGCGCCCTCGGCCTTTTAACTTCAATGAAAAAAAAAAGTAGTTACAACTTTGATAAACCATATTCGGACACATTTGATGTAGGGATAAGAGAGCACTGACACATTACATAAGTTTGACATTTAGGTCCTGTTCACACTGCGTTTATGCAGCATGTCTATTACTCTGCCGGAGGATCTGACGGAATCCACTTAGGTCATTGGACTCTATGTCTCATTCTGAATTCAGTTTTTTGGGGATTCAATCAGAACCTTTGGCAGAGTCATAGATGTATGGCATAAACACAGTGTGAACATGTCCTAAGAGACCTAAGATAATAACCCAAAGGCCAAAGTTATAAGTTGCTGAGCATTAGGCTTGATTTCCATGAATCTGGTTCCAAGAAATCCCTTTACCTCGTACATGTAGTCATAGACCAGGCCTTTATCGTCCAAAGGACATTCCCATTTCCCCACGGAGGACAGGAAAGGGCTCTGATCGTTCTTTCCTGTGACAATTTCTTTGAAAAAAGCATCAAACTTTACTCGGCTGTCAGTGTCACAACAGCCGCCAATGGACCAAACCAGGGAGAAAGCAAAACTGGCCTAAAAGAAGAAAAGGGATACAATATACAGCGGGCGAAATAAGTATTGAACACGTCACCAATTTTCTAAGTAAATATATTTCTAAAGGTGCTATTGACATGCAATTCTCAGCAGACGTCAAGGAACCTGCCTCTAACAATCGCGGATGACGTGGCCGAGCTTCAAAGGAGACCGTGATTTTTTCTATATGCAGCAATGGTGTAGCATTGCTGTATATAGCACAAGCGATCAGACGATCGCAGCTTTAAGTTCTCTAAGGGGGCTAATAAATACAGAGAAAAGTTACAAAAAATGTTTTAAAAAATATGAAAAAAATAAATTAAAAAAAAACCCATAAAACTTGAAATTGGGTTTTTTCCCCCACTAAAAACAGAGAAAATAAGTTTTACAAAAAATACACATACAGTGGTGGCCAAAAGTACTGGCACCCCTGCAATTCTGTCAGATAATACTCAGTTTCTTCCTGAAAATGATTGCAATCACAAATTCTTTGGTATTATTCTCTTTATTTAATTTGCTTGCAAGGAAAAAACACAAAAGAGAATGAAGCACAAATCAAATCATTGATCATTTCACACAAAACTCAAAAAATGGGCCAGACAAAAGTATTGGCACCCTCAGCCTAATACTTGGTTGCACAACCTTTAGCCAAAATAACTGTGAACAACCGCTTCCGGTAACCATCAATGAGTTTCTTACAATGCTCTGCTGGAATTGTAGACCATTCTTCTTTGGCAAACTGCTCCAGGTCCCTGATATTTGAAGGGTGCCTTCTCCAAACTGCCATTTTGAGATCTCTCCACAGGTGTTCTATGGGATTCAGGTCTGGACTCATTGCTGGCCACCTTAGAAGTCTCCAGTGCTTTCTCTCAAACCATTTTATAGTGCTTTTGGAATTGTGTTTTGGGTCATTGTCCTGCTGGAAGACCCATGACCTCTGAGGGAGACCCAGCTTTCTCACACTGGGCCCTACATTATGCTGCAAAATTTGTTGGTAGTCTTCAGACTTCATAATGCCATGCACACGGTCAAGCAGTCCAGTGCCAGAGGCAGCAAAGCAACCCCAAAACATCAGGGAACCTCCGCCATGTTTGACTGTAGGGACCGTGTTCTTTTCTTTGAATACCTCTTTTTTTTCCTGTACACTCTATGTTGATGCTTTTTCCCAAAAAGCTCTACTTTTGTCTCATCTGACCAGAGAACATTCTTCCAAAACGTTTTAGGCTCTCAGGTAAGTTTTGGGAAACTCCAGCCTGGCTTTTTTATGTCTCAGGGTAAGAAGTGGGGTCTTCCTGGGTATCCTACCATACAGTCCCTTTTCATTCAGACGCCGACGGATAGTACGTGTTGACACTGTTGTACCCTCGGACTGCAGGGCAGCTTGAACTTGTTTGGATGTTAGTCGAGGTTCTTTATCCACCATCCAATCTTGCGTTGAAATCTCTCGTCAATTTTTCTTTTCCGTCCACATCTAGGGATGTTAGCCACAGTGCCATGGGCTTTAAACTTCTTGATGACACTGCGCACGGAAGACACAGGAACATTCAGGTCTTTGGAGATGGACTTGTAGCCTTGAGATTGCTCATTCTTCCTCACAATTTGGTTTCTCAAGTCCTCAGACAGTTCTTTGGTCTTCTTTCTTTTCTCCATGCTCAATGTGGTACACACAAGGACACAGGACAGAGGTTGAGTCAACTTTAATCCATGTTAACTGGCTGCAAGTGTGATTTAGTTATTGCCAACACCTGTTAGGTGCCACAGGTAAGTTACAGGTGCTGTTAATTACACGAATTAGAGAAGCATCACATGATTTTTCAAACAGTGCCAATACTTTTGTCCACCCCCTTTTTAGGTTTGGTGTGGAATTATATCCAATTTGGCTTTAGGACAATTCTTTTTGTGTTTTTTCATTGAAGACAAATTAAATGAAGATAATAATACCAAAGAATTTGTGATTGCAATCATTTTCAGGAAGAAACTGAGTATTATCTGACAGAATTGCAGGGGTGCCAATACTTTTGGCCACCACTGTATGTGGTATCGCCGCATTCAGAAAAGTCCAATCTATCAAAATAGAAAAATAATTAACCCGATCAGTAAACGGCGTAACGAGAAAAAAAATCAAGAACGACAAAATTATGTTTTTCTGGTTGATGCAGTATCAAAAAAAATGCTGTAACAAGCGATCAAAATGTAATATCTATCCCAATATGGTATCAACGAAAACATTGTGTCGTACCACAAAGAATAAGCTCTCAAACAGCTCCATCGACTAAAAAATGAAAACGTCACGGGTCTCGGAAAATGGTGACACAACCCAAAAAATGTTTTTTCCCAAACTTCAAATTTTTTTTTTCACTACCAATCTAATAAAAAATCTGGACATGTTTGGTATCGGTGTAATCGTACTGATGAATGAATCATATTGCTAAGTAATTTTTACCACACAATGTACACCGTAAAAACAATTCCCAAAAAATAATGTCAGAATTGTGATATTTTCACAATTTCTCTCCACTTGGAATTATTTCCCCCGTTTTCCAGGACCATAGGAAAGCACTGTCTATACCTGCAGATGGATTAGCCACACTGTGTATGGGATCGGCAGATCTTCCACTTACCATGATCCAGATACGAATGTTCTTATTATTCAGATCCTCTCTCACCACATCAAAAATCAGCATCTCCAATAATGGTGTGAGTGATATTACCACATTGCCATTGCTGGTTGTCACCAGATCCTATGAGGAAAGACATTAGGACACTGAGGGTAAATCTAGACTACACACTTGCGCAATGCTCCTACAATTGAGAGGACACATGGCGCCCACCTTGCACTGCTTTCGGAGGAATCGAAGGGAAGGTTGGACGAGCCACTTAAAGAGTTCCTCTAGAAGAGAGAGGTGGTCCTTAGTCTTCAGTGCATCGGGAAGGGTGCTGAGCCAGGACCTCACCAGGGGCGCCCAGCCCAGTTGTTGGGGTTCCAGATAAATCATACCGCAGCGGCTAACAGTGGCGGGCTGGAGAGAGAGATATACTAAGTAGGGTTGCCCTAAGACACAAGCTCATCCAGTTATCTAATTATCTTGCTGTGTAGATGAAAAACAGTCTACAAAGTGGTTTCCAAGTGTCCTGACGTTTCCATCATCCATAGATTACATAGACATCCATTTATTTGAGTAGAAGCTATGTAACATTACATTTTCCCTACATTCAGTGCTGGTGTCAGGAACTGGATCCTCACCATTTAGATGATTGTTGTAGTAGCACCAGAATGAAAGGGACTGACAATCCCTTTAATTATAGCGACTAAAGTGAATGTAGAGATGACTGTCAGTGGTGTAACTAGAGTCCGATGGGCCCCCATTGCAAGATTTGGACACCCTGCATGTTGGTCAGATGTATGGGCCCTTGTAGTGTTCTAAATCCTATAAGGACATACGTGTTGCACCTCATACCCCATTATGTAGTAATATCCCCCATATTGAGCTCCTTCCTGGTATATATGTCCCCTGTTCTGGCCCCATCCTGGTATATATATCCCCCATCCTAGTGTACATGTCCCTTATCCTGGGCCCCACCTTGATATATATATCCCCCATCCTGGTATATATGTCCCTTACTATGGGCCCCACCTTGATACATATATCCCCCATCTTGGTATATATGTCCCTTATCCAGGGGCCCCATCCTGGTATATTTATCCCCCATTCTAGTATATATATCCCACATCCAGTATATATATCCCCCATCCTAGTATATATATCCCCCATCCTGGTATATGTCCCTTATCCTGGGCCCCATCTTGGTATATTTATCCCTTATCCTGGTATATATATCCCCCATCCTGGTATATATATCCCGATCCTAGTATATATATCCCCCATCCTGGTATATATATAAAACCCTATCCTACTATATATATCCCCCATCCTGGTATATGTCCCCCATTGTAACGGGTCTGGGAGGCGGAACCTCTGAGCTACTATACAAGGGGGCAGTCCTTGTAAGGGAGCGGGTGGCGACCAGGGAAGATGGGCAGGAGGTCACAGCAGGTGACCGGGACAGTCTCTGAGTGAACGGGCTGGAGGTCACGGCAAGTGACCGGGGCAGTCTCTGGATGAACGGGCAGATGGTCACGGCAAGTGACCGGGGCAGTCTCTGGATGAACGGGCAGATGGTCACGGCAAGTGACCGGGGCAGTCTTTGGATGAACGGGCAGATGGTCACGGCAAGTGACCGGGGCAGTCTCTGGGTAAAGGGTTGGTACGACCTGTGGCGGCTGATGATAGACGTGAGCTCCCAGGTGAGCAGGCGAGAGTCTCTGGAAGAACGGGTGGTCACAGCATGTGACGGCGGAGCCTCCAGGAAGACCAACAGACAGGCGGCAGATGAGCGCTCCCAGGTGAGCGGGCAGAAGACTTTGGACAGGCGGGTGGTCACAGCACGTGACGGCAGAGCCTCCAGGTAGGCTAGCAGACAGGCAGCAGATGAGCGCTCCCAGGTGAGCGAGCAGGAGTCACTGGACAGGCAGGTGGTCACAGCACGTGACGGCGGAGCCTCCAGGTAGACTAGCAGGCAGGTAGCAGGTATGTGCTCCCAGGTGAGCGGGCAAGCTGGTCCATAGACAGACTGACAGGAGTTGGAAGGCAGACCGTCGGACCTCGGGCAAGCAGGCAGGTGGCTGATGTGCGCTCCCAGGTGAGCGGGCAGACTGGTCCTTAGACAGACTGACAGGAGTAGTAAGGCAGACCGTCGGACCTCAGACTAGCAGGCAGGTAGCAGATAATCAGGCAGGAATCTGGCAGGTAACTGGCAGGTAACTGGCAACGGGACCTGAGGGCTGAAGCAGAGTAGTGAACAGTGCAACAACATTGCTCGGGCACCTCCATTTTGGAGGAGGTGCCTTATATATGGTGAAGTCCTCCGGCCATTGGCCGGGGACTCCTTAGGACGGCGCGCGCGGCCCCTTTAAGAGGGAGGGAGAGCGCGCGCGCGCGCCCTAAGCACAGTGGACGGGAAGGAGCGCGCGCTGCCAGCAGAGCGGGAGGAGGACGCCGGGCACGGAGCAGGGAGGTGAGGGGAACAGCGTCCCTGCCTAGCAGAGGGCAGGGACGCCGGCGCTACAGTACCCCCCCTTTAGGCCCCCCCTTTTTTAGGCCAGACAGAAATTTAGCTAGGATAAGAGGGGCATGGATGTTCTCCCGGGGCTCCCACGTTCTCTCCTCAGGACCAAACCCCCTCCAATCTACTAGAAAAAAGGTCTTTCCTCTTACCCTTTTGGTGGCAAGAATGTTCTCTACCTCAAACTCGTCCTCAGCAGAAACCGGAGCAGGAGGCGTACCTGTAGACTTGGAAAAAGAGTTAAGTACCACAGGTTTGAGGAGAGATACATGGAAGGAGTTAGGGATCCGTAAGTTGGCCGGGAGTTTTAATTTATAGGCCACCGGGTTGATCTGACTGATGACCTCCAGAGGACCGATGAACCGAGGCCCTAACTTGTAAGAAGGTATCTTGAGTCGGACATATTTAGACGAGAGCCAGACTTTATCTCCAGGACGAAATTGTGGAGGATCCAGGCGTTTTTTGTCAGCGTGTCTTTTCATCCGTTCGGACGACTGGAGGAGTGCGGATCGGGTACTCTCCCAAATGGAAGAAAATTTGCTAACGAGAGATTCCGCAGCCGGGTTGTCCACAGAGGTGGAGACAGGAAAAGGAATCCGAGGATGCTGACCGAAGACTACAAAAAATGGGGATTTGGAGGAGGATTCGCTCTCGTGATTGTTATAGGAGAACTCGGCCCATGGTAGGAGATCCACCCAGTCAGAATGATGGGCATTAACGAAGTGCCGGAGGTAACTGGTCAGGTTCTGATTGATCCGCTCCACTTGACCATTAGACTGTGGGTGGTAAGCGGAAGAGAAGTCCAGGGTGACGTCTAGCAGTTTACAAGTGGCTCTCCAGAAACGTGAGGTGAACTGTACCCCACGATCCGACACGATGTGGAGGGGCAGGCCATGAAGACGGAAGATGTGGCGGATAAAGTCTTTAGCCAGCTCGGGTGCAGACGGGAGACCAGGCAGGGGAATAAAGTGAGCCATCTTGGAAAAGCGGTCAGCGACCACCCAAATGACCGTACAACCGGCAGAGACGGGGAGATCAGTTATGAAGTCCATAGCAATATGCTGCCAGGGGGCAGCAGGCACAGGAAGCGGAAGAAGGCGACCGGCTGGCAGGTGTCTCGGGACTTTGTTGCGGGCGCAGGACACACAGGCAGAAACAAAGTCTATTACGTCCTTGTGCAGGGTAGGCCACCAGTAGTGCCGGGCAATAAGCTGGAGGGTCTTTTTCTGACCGGCGTGGCCAGCTAGTTTAGACGAGTGACCCCAGTGTAGGATCTTCTCCCGATCAGGTACTGATACGAACGTCTTACCGGGAGGGAGACGATTTAGGCTCACGGGAGCCACCTGCATTACTCTGGCGGGATCGATGATATGTTTAGGTTCTTCCTCGAGATCGGACACCAGAAAGGATCGGGACAAGGCATCTGCTTTGACGTTTTTGTCAGCCGGGCGAAAATGAAGAACAAAATCAAAGCGAGCAAAAAACAAGGACCACCGGGCTTGGCGCGGGTTAAGTCTCTGGGCATGCTGGAGGTAAGCCAAGTTCTTGTGGTCAGTGTAAATTATTACCGGGTGAAGAGCCCCCTCGAGTAGGTAACGCCACTCCTCCAATGCCAGTTTGATGGCCAATAACTCTCGGTCTCCTATGGAATAATTGCGCTCAGAAGAGGAGAAGAGTTTGGAGAAGAAGCCACAAGTTACCATTCTCCCGGAAGATGATTTTTGAGTAAGTACCGCTCCGGCTCCAGAGGAGGAGGCGTCAACTTCCAGGAAGAACTGCTTGTTGCCGTCCGGGCGATGCAGCACCGGGGCGGAAGAGAAGGCCTGTTTTAGGGAAAGAAAGGCCTCCTCTGCTTCGGGCGGCCACTCTTTGGGATTAGTACCCTTACGGGTGAGCGCGGAAATTGGGGCAGTCCGGGAAGAGAAGTGTGGTATGAAGAGGCTGTAGTAGTTGGCGAAGCCCAGGAATCGCTGAATGGCCTTCAACCCCTCCGGTCGAGGCCATTTCTCGATGGCAGACAGTTTCTCTGGATCCATTCGTAGGCCGGTCTGAGAAATAATGTAGCCCAAAAACGGAAGCGAGGTCTGCTCAAAGAGGCACTTCTCGTATTTAGCGAAGAGGTGATTCTGCCTGAGCCTGAGCAGGACCTGACGAACGTCCCTCCGGTGAGTCTGGAGATCCGGAGAGAAGACCAAGATGTCGTCCAGGTACACCACTACGCAGGAGTAGAGAAGGTCCCGGAAGATGTCATTGACCAACTCTTGAAAGACGGCAGGAGCGTTACAGAGACCAAAGGGCATTACCAGATATTCATAGTGGCCGTCCCGGGTGTTGAATGCCGTCTTCCATTCATCCCCCTGACGGATACGAACCAGGTTGTACGCCCCACGGAGGTCCAGTTTGGTGAAGATTCTAGCCCCCCTCAGACGATCAAATAACTCTGGAATGAGCGGAAGGGGGTACTTATTCTTCACCGTGATCTGGTTAAGGCCTCTATAGTCTATACAGGGACGGAGAGAGCCGTCCTTCTTTTTGACGAAAAAGAAGCCTGCTCCCGCCGGGGAGGTAGATTTACGGATGAATCCCCTGGCCAGATTCTCCTCAATATATTCGGACATCGACCGGGTCTCAGCAACGGATAAAGGATAAATACGCCCACGGGGAGGAGTAGTACCAGGTAACAGGTCGATAGGGCAGTCGTATGGTCTATGAGGAGGTAGTGTCTCTGCTTCCTTTTTATTAAAGACATCAGCATAAGACCAATAAGGAATCGGAAGTCCAGGTAGATTAGCTGGGGTAGGAGAAGGACGGACAGGATGGACGGGAACCAGATAGGTCTTATGGAAGTCCTGTCCCCAGCGAAGGACTTCTCCGGTCTGCCAGTCAAGCACGGGTGCATGTCTCTGGAGCCAAGGTAGGCCTAGCAAGAGGGCGTGAGAGAGTCCAGGCAGAACATGAAAGGAGATACTTTCAGAATGCAGCATTCCCACCTGCAGAGTAATGGATTCGGTGATGAGTTGGATGGGGCGTGGTAAGACGCCCCCATCCACGGCAGCAACAGACAAGGGTAAAGCCAGAGGTTTGGTGGGGATGTGGTATTTCTCTACCAGGGACTGTGAAATAAGATTCCCGGCTGCTCCAGAGTCAAGTTGGGCTAGTTCGAAATAACGGTTCTCCCCGCAGACGATTGAGACTGACAGCAGCAGAGATGGAGAGGATTTATTCTTGTCTAGGTTGACCTCTCTGAGCGAACCTAGACACAGGCGTTTCCCGACCTCTCCAGGCAGGCACGGATCCGGTGCTCCTTACTGCCACAGTAGAAGCAGCTCCCTTCGGCACGGCGTAAGTCCTGACGGGTTTTGACCATCTTGGTCTGGTCAACCTGCATAGACTCAGGAGAGTGTACCTGGGTAGAGACGGAGGGAGTGACGGGTTTCTGAAAAGTAGGAGCTAGACATGGTAACCTCCTCTCACGGGTGACCTCTTTGGCACGCTCCTGGAACCGTAGGTCAATCCGGGTGGCAAGAGTTATTAGGTTATCGAGAGTGGTAGGAATGTCCCGACCGGCAAGTTCATCTTTAATACGGCCGGACAGACCCTCCCAGAAGACGGATACCAGAGCGTCGTTATCCCAGGCCAGCTCCGAGGCAAGGGTACGGAACCGTATGGCATATTGGCCCACGGTGAGACTTCCCTGACGGAGGCGTAGCAGTGATGATGCGGATGAGGTCTTCCGTCCGGGTTCGTCGAAGACTTTCCGGAAAGCCGTGAGAAAAGCAGGCAAGTTGGACACCAGGGGGTCTCCTCTCTCCCATAGAGGATTTAGCCAGGCCAGGGCCTCCCCGGTGAGATGGGACATGATGAATGCAATTTTGGCCCGGTCGGAGTTAAACTGGTGGGACAATAGTTCAAAGTGCAGGGTGCACTGATTTATGAAGCCCCGAGCCTGGGCGGAGTCGCCTCCGAAGCGAGGAGGTGCAGAAAGCCGGGGTCCGGGATAGGATACCATGGTATTAGTGGGCAGCGGAGCTGCCGGATTGCGAGACATGGCACTGGCGGAGGTTGCTGGTGGAGCAGTCAGAGTGTCCAGGCGAGTATTGACATTCCGCAGGTGACCCAGGATGGACTCCTGTTGGGACCTTTGACGAGACAGTTCATGACACAGGTCCGAGAGCGAGGGAGCTTGGGTGCCACCGGGTTCCATGGCCCGATCAAACTGTAACGGGTCTGGGAGGCGGAACCTCTGAGCTACTATACAAGGGGGCAGTCCTTGTAAGGGAGCGGGTGGCGACCAGGGAAGACGGGCAGGAGGTCACAGCAGGTGACCGGGACAGTCTCTGAGTGAACGGGCTGGAGGTCACGGCAAGTGACCGGGGCAGTCTCTGGATGAACGGGCAGATGGTCACGGCAAGTGACCGGGGCAGTCTCTGGATGAACGGGCAGATGGTCACGGCAAGTGACCGGGGCAGTCTCTGGATGAACGGGCAGATGGTCACGGCAAGTGACCGGGGCAGTCTCTGGGTAAAGGGTTGGTACGACCTGTGGCGGCTGATGATAGACGTGAGCTCCCAGGTGAGCAGGCGAGAGTCTCTGGAAGAACAGGTGGTCACAGCATGTGACGGCGGAGCCTCCAGGAAGACCAACAGACAGGCGGCAGATGAGCGCTCCCAGGTGAGCGGGCAGAAGACTCTGGACAGGCGGGTGGTCACAGCACGTGACGGCAGAGCCTCCAGGTAGGCTAGCAGACAGGCAGCAGATGAGCGCTCCCAGGTGAGCGAGCAGGAGTCACTGGACAGGCAGGTGGTCACAGCACGTGACGGCGGAGCCTCCAGGTAGACTAGCAGGCAGGTAGCAGGTATGTGCTCCCAGGTGAGCGGGCAAACGGGTCCATAGACAGACTGACAGGAGTTGGAAGGCAGACCGTCGGACCTCGGGCAAGCAGGCAGGTGGCTGATGTGCGCTCCCAGGTGAGCGGGCAGACTGGTCCTTAGACAGACTGACAGGAGTAGTAAGGCAGACCGTCGGACCTCAGACTAGCAGGCAGGTAGCAGATAATCAGGCAGGAATCTGGCAGGTAACTGGCAGGTAACTGGCAACGGGACCTGAATGCTGAAGCAGAGTAGTGAACAGTGCAACAACATTGCTCGGGCACCTCCATTTTGGAGGAGGTGCCTTATATATGGTGAAGTCCTCCGGCCATTGGCCGGGGACTCCTTAGGACGGCGCGCGCGGCCCCTTTAAGAGGGAGGGAGAGCGCGCGCGCGTGCCCTAAGCACAGTGGACGGGAAGGAGCGCGCGCTGCCAGCAGAGCGGGAGGAGGACGCCAGGCACGGAGCAGGGAGGTGAGGGGAACAGCGTCCCTGCCTAGCAGAGGGCAGGGACGCCGGCGCTACACCCATTCTGCCGTTGTACTTTAATGCATAGAAAAAAAATAAATGATTCTGCTCGCTTTTCCTCCGCTCCCCCGCTGCGCGCCATCCTCTTCTGAAGCCAGCATCTTACTTCAGAGTGCAAGCGTCGGGAGCATATGATGTCACTGTCATGCGCCCTCAGTCACGTGCACGCCGACATCAGCTGCTGGCTTCTGATTGGCCGGCAGCGTGCACTGCCGTGCACAGACCCAACGGGTCTCTGTGCCTCAATACACTTCATCTGAATGTGCATTCGAGGGCGCACATCCAGTTGAAGTTTGCGCTGATGTCGGCGGGCCCCTCACCTGCACGGGCCCAGTCGCGACCTCTGCAACCGCGATCATTACACCCCTGATGACTGTATGTAGGACTACCAAATCGGTGAATGGAAGTGTTGCACGTGCTGCCAAACTCTCCTTTCACAGCGGCACAAGATGGGGCCTCATATTCGAGAAAAGTTAGGGTGGGTGCCAGAGGAGAGACCCTCATCTATCAGACAATTATGGCCATTTTTGTGGATATACTTTAACCGGTTCCTGACCGCCCCCTGTAGATAAACGTCGGCGCTTGCTGGGCTCTGTGCCGCGCCGACGTTTAAAAAAGGTGGGTGGTCTCGCAGCGCTCAGGACCCCCAGGGTCCTGCAAGTACTGCGATTACGGTGCAGAGCATTAGCTCTGACAGGGAACATCATCGGGACCTGATTGGATCAGGTCCCAGTGATGTTAACCCTTTGCTGTCTTCTATATGCCGCGATCTATAGTGATCGCGGCATATAGAAGATAGACAGAGGAGAGGGGGTCGTCTTACTTACCTCTCCGACGACCCCTGATATCTTCCAGGACCTGGGGTTGCTATGGCAGCGGGAGGTCACATGACCGCCTCCAGATCTGCCATATATGGTGTCCTGCCTGGCTCAGCCTGCAGCTGAAGCCAGGCAGGAGACTGACTGTGAAACAGTCAGCGAAGATCTCATGTAATGTAATATATGTCTATTACATTACATGAGATCAGTGATCAGAAAAATAAAAATTAATGTCCCATACAGGGACTAAGTAAAAAAGTAAAAAAAAGTAAAAAAAAATGTTTTTAAACTGTTAAAAAAAAAAATCACAAAATAAATAAATAAAAATAAATAAATAAAATATTAAACCAATAAATCCGTATATTTTTACAAAACCAAAAAAAGTACACATATTTGGTATCGCCGCGTCCGAAACAACAAGAGCTATAAAACTGTCACACTAATTAACTCCTTCTGTGCACACCGTAATGAAAATAAATAAAAAACGGAGCAAAAAAATATGCTTTTTCATCATATCGCCAAACAAAAAGTGGAAAAAAATGCGATCAAAAAGCAAAATAGAAATAAAAATGGTACCGCTGAAAATGTCATCTTGTTCCGCAAAAAAAAAGCCGCCATACAGCTCCATCAGCCGAAAAATAAAAAAGTTATAGCACTCAGAATAAAGCAATGCAAAAAAAATATTTTTTTCTATAAAATTGTTTTATTGTGTAAAAGCGCCAAAACATAAAAAAAAAATACAGTAAGTGTAGTATCGCTGTAAACGTATGGACCCGAAGAATAACACTGCCTGATCACTTTTACCACACGCAGAACGGCATAAAAAAACCCCTCAAAAAACAATTCCTGAATTGTTGGTTTTTGTTCATTTTACCTCCCAAAAAACGGAATAGAAAGCGATCAAAAAATGTCACGTACCCAAAAATGGTACCAATAAAAATGTCAACTCGTCCCGCAAAAAACAAGCCATCACATGACTCTGTCGGCCGAAATATGGAAAAATTATAGCTCTCAAAATATGGTGATGCAAAAACTAGATTTTGCAAAAAAAAGCGTCTTTTAGTGTGTGACAGCTGTCAGTCATAAAAACCCGATATAAATCTGGTATCTCTGTAATCGCACCGACCCGAAGAATAAAGTAATCTAATCAGTTATATCACACGAGGAATGGCGTAAAAAATAAATAAAACCAATTCTTCACCTGCTACTGATTTGTTTATTATGTCTCCCAAAGATCGCAGTAAGGCTCTGCCCACATTTATCCTGCGCTCTGCGCTGAGCACTTACGCCAGAGTTTCCGTGTAAATCTCTGAAATACGTGATTCAGCCGGAACCCATGACGGAAGATTCCCTGTAATGAGGCAGATATAGGCCACTGTGGATGCCGTCTGGCCTGGGATCCCACGGTGTCATTTGTTTTAGGCGTGCATAAAAGTGCGGTTGGCCACAGTTTTGTGCACTTCTGAAAAAAAGGACACCGCTAAACAGAGGCCAGACGGAGTCCAGAGTAACTCTGCTGCCTCATTATAGTGAATGGATCCCGCAGGGGTTTCATCTGAATTACATCACTTGGAAATTTAGATGGAAACCCCGATGTAAGTGCTCAGCCTCGAGCGCCGGATAAATATTACGCAAAATGTTCCCAATAAACGCTTCAACTCAGTCCTCAAAAAAAACTAGTCCCCACTCAGGTCCGTCATCTGTTAAAAATATAAGGGACTTCCAAGTTACTGGTAGCAGAAAGGCTCTGGAAAAGCGAAATGGCCCTTGCCCCCCAAAAGAAATTCAGAAAATTTTGTGCTCCCAAATCCAAATGCCTATTCTACAATAATTTGTTCTCCAATTGTCAAATAGCACTCCGTCCCCCCCAGATCTCACCGTATGGCTGAGCGGTACGATACAGCCACATATGGGGTATTGCCACTTTTAGAAGAAATTGTGTGACACATTTCGGCACCATTTTTACCCATTGCCCTGTGTGAAAATGTAAAATCTGAGGGTAAAACATTTTTTTGTGGTAAAAATATAATTATGCTTTTTTCACAGCCCAATGGTATAAATTTAAAAATACTCACTGCTTCCCTAGATGAATTCCTTGAGAGATGTAGTTTACAAAATGGGGTCACTTGTGGGGGTTTCTGCTGTTTCGGCATGTCAGCGACTCTTCAAATGTGACATGGTGTCTGCAACCTATCCCAGCCAACATAGCGCTCCTTTCACTTCCGAACCCTGCCGTACACCAAAGCAGTGGTTTTCCCCCACATATGGGGTATCGGCGTACTCAGGAGAAATTGCACAACAAATTTCATGGTGCAATTTATCCTGTTACCCTTATGATAATGCAAAATTAGGGAATGAAAAACATTTTTTGTGGGAAAAATGTGAAAATTTTATTTTTACGGCTCAATATTATAAACTTCTGTGAAGCACCTGGGGTGCAAGGTGCTCACCACACATCTAGATAAGTTCCCTAAGGGGTCTAGTTTCCAAAATGGTGTCACTTGTGGGGGGGGGTTTCCACTGTTTAGGCACATCAGGGGCTCCCCAAATGCAACATGGCGTCCGCTAATTACTCAAACAAATTTTACATTCAAAAAGTCTAATGGCGCTCCTTCCCTTCCAAATCCTGCCGTGCGCCCAAACAGTGGTTTCCCTCACATATGGGGTATCAGCACGCTCAAGAGAAATTGCACAAAAAAATTTGGGGTCCATTTTTTCCTGTTACCCCTGTGAAAATAAAAAAAATTGGGTCTAAAGTAACATTTTTGTGAAAAAAGTTAAATGTTCATTTTTTTCTTCCATATTCCAAAAATTCCTGTGAAGCACCTGAAGGGTTAATAAAGTTCTTGAATGTGGTTTTGAGCACCTTGAGGGGTGCAGTTTTTAGAATGGTGTCACTTTTGGGTATTTTCTATCATAAAGACCCCTCAAAGTGACTTCAAATATGATGTGGTCCCTAAAAAAATGTTATTGTAAATTTTGTTGGAAAAATGAGAAATCGCTGGTCAACTTTTAACCCTTATAGCTCCCTAACAAAAAAAAAATTTGGTTCCAAAATTGTGCTGATGTAAAGTAGACATGTGGGAAATGTTATTTACCGTATATTCCGGCGTATAAGACGACCTGGTGTATAAGACGACCCCCCTACTTTCCTGTTAAAATATAGAGTTTAGGATATATTCACCGTATAAGACTACCCCTTTTCCAACGCATACCAAACACCGGTAAAAATTAAAAAAAAACAGATTTGAATTTAACATGGTCCTTTTTTAATTTAAATTCTTATGACATGCAGGTATATAGCAGGAAAACTGTCACTAATAAACATATTAAAATAGGGGGGACCCCACGTCATTTTTTGGGGGGGTCCCCCATTCTAATAGCTAGTAAAGGCTAGGTATTCAGCTGGGGGCTGATATTAGTAGCCTGGGAAGCTCCGTGGGCATTACCCCCTTCCCAGACTTCAAACATCTGCCCCAGCCGTCTGCTTAACCTCCGCTAGAGACTATAATGATGGTGGATCCCACGCCAATTTTCTTTTTAAAAAATCCTTTATTTTAACACTAAATGACAATTGAGGGGTTAATAAAGATGCAGTCCCTAAATTATTATTAATTTTGTAATTAATTTTTCCCAAAAATGTTGACGTGGGCTTCGCCATATTTTTGTGTCCAGCCAGGTACAGCAGGCAGGAACGGGCTGCCCCCAACCACCAGCTGCCTATTTGTACCTGGCCGGACACAACAATATAGGGAAGCCCTTTTTTTTTTAATTATTTCATGAAATAATTAAAAAAAAAAAGACGTGGGGCTTCG
Source organism: Phyllobates terribilis (assembly GCF_046119375.1). Taxonomy (NCBI): domain Eukaryota; kingdom Metazoa; phylum Chordata; class Amphibia; order Anura; family Dendrobatidae; genus Phyllobates; species Phyllobates terribilis. The sequence goes on from NW_027363947.1 coordinate 115,157, forward strand.
CCCTATTTTTGTGTCCAGCCAGGTACAACTAGGCAGCTGGGGGCTGGAATCTGCAGCGCAGGGAGGCCCAAGCTTTCTGGGCCCCCCCCGCTGCAAATTGCAGTCCGCAGCCGCCCCAGAAAATGGCGCGTTCATAGAAGCGCCATCTTCTGGGGCTGTACCCAACTCATCCAGGGCCCTGGTGCGGTGGCTCACTGGGTAATAAAGGGGTTAAGGCCAGCTTGGCATTATCAGCTGGCCCTAAGCCTGAAATTCATGGGGTCACGCCAATATTAGACATGACCGCCATGAATTTCTAGTAAAGTAATTAAAAAAAACACAAACACCCAGAATAAAGTCCTTTAATTGAAATAAAGACACAATCCTTTATTGTTCTAAATTAAACCATACTTACCATCACGCCCATTCCAGCTGAAGCCAACGACCTCCTGCAATAAAAGTAAAATAATAAAGCAACCTCATCCTTACCTCTCCATGGTTCCCAGGACCGGTCCAGCTCTGCTACATTCACATGACAGGCTGCACCGCAGCAGAACGCTGCCGTTCAGCTTGCCATGCGGCAGACACTGAGAAGCGCAGGCATGCTTGTGCTCCTCAGTGTCTGACTGTGACGGCATCCAGATGAGCCGAGGTCATGTCCAATGAACTCGGCTCACCTCATGCACGTCACTGACAGCGTGGGAAAATTCTCCTGCTCCCCGCATGCGCAGTAGAAGTTTCCCACGCTGTCAGTGACGGACGTCCAGGAGGTGAGCTGAGTTCATTGTCGGCTCATCTGGATGCCGTCACAGCGAGACACTGAGGAGCGCAAGCATGCCTGCGCTTCTCAGTGTCTGCGGGATGACAGGCTGGATGGCAGCGTTCTGCTGCGGTCCAGCCTGTCATCTCGATGTAGCAGAGCTGGAGCTGTCCTGGGAACCATGGAAAGGTAAGGATGAGGTTGCTTTATTATTTTACTTTTATTGCAGGAGATCGTTGGCTTCAGCTGGAATGGGCGTGATGGTAAGTATGGTTTAATTTAGAACAATAAAGAATTGTGTGTTTATTTCAATTAAAGGACTTTATTCTGGGTGTTTGTGTTTTTTTTAACTTTTACTATGGGGTTAGTAATGGGGGTGTCTTATAGACGCCTCTCGATTACTAACCTGGGCTTGATGTCAGCTGGCATTATAAGCTGACATCAACCCCAGCCCTATTACCCCCTGCCACCGCACCAGGGCAGCGTGGAAGAGCGAGGCTAAGTGCCAGAATTGGCGCATCCTATGAATGCGCCATTTCTGGGGCGGCTGACGGCTGGTGTTTCTAGCCTGGGAGGGGGCCAATATTCATGGCTCCCTTCCTGGGCTATTAATATCAGCCCCCAGCTGTCTGCCTAGCCTTTGCTAGCTATTAAATTAGGGGGGACCCCACGTCATTTTTTTTGGGGGGTCCCCCATTTTAATAGCTAGTAAAGGCTATGTATTCAGCTGGGGGCTCATATTAGTAGCCTGGGAAGCTCCGTGGGTATTACCCCCTTCCCAGGCTTCAAACATCTGCCCCAGCCGTCTGCTTAACCTCCGCTAGAGACTAAAATTAAGGGGAACCCCACGCCAATTTTTTTTTAAATAAATCCGTTATTTTAACACTAGATGACAAGTACAGTAACCAGCACTGTCACTGTACTTCATATATATGTGACTGACATGTTTCTATCTATCTAATCTATGTGTGATGCTCTATCTTTCTGTTATAAATTGTCAGGTACAGATGCTGAATTGCCGGCCGGCTTTTTTAAAGAGACGGTGCATGAAAACACTATTATTTGTTTTAATAAATCCTTTACACTAAATGACAAGTACAGTAAGCAATACTGTCACTGTACTTCATATATATGTGACTGACATGTTTCTATCTATCTAATCTATGTGTGAAGCTCTATTCTTTCTATTCTAAATTGTCGGGTGCCGGCTTATGCCGCTGCTGAATTGCCGGCTTTTCATATATTGTCACAGAAGTGATGCGAACTTCCCTGCTCCGGACACAGCGCAGCGCTTCTGTGACAAGTGAAAGCTGTCGGCACAGAAGCCCTGCGCTGTGTCCGGAGCTGGGAATACGCAGCGATGTGTCAGTTTCAGCACAGAAGCGCTGACTGTCTGGACCTACCGCCGCCGTATTTTAACTCCCTCCACCTTATATTAACTCCGACATGGCAGGGATACGGCCACGGCAGCTTATTAACACCCCCAGAGTATCCCCGCATGTCAATTTCTGAAAGTTCAAAAGCATTACCGGCGTATAAGACGACCCCAGACTAGACAGAAGATTTTTCAGTCTTCAAAAGTCGTCTTATACGCCGGAATATACGGTATTAATATTTTGTGTGACATATCTCTCTGACTTAAGGGCATGAAAATTCAAAGTTTGAAAATTGCAAAATGTTCAAAATTTTCGCCAAATTTCCGATTTTTTCACAAATAAACGCAAGTGATATCGAAGAAATTTTACCACTATCATGAAGTACAATATGTCACGAAAAGACAATCTCAGAATCAGGGGAATATGTTGAAGCGTTCCAGAGTAATTACTTCATAAAGTGACAGTGGACAGAATTGTAAAAATTGGCCTGGTCACGAAGGCAAAAACAGGCTCTGGCGCGAAGTGGTTAAAAGATGAGAATACCTCTAAAAGTCAACCCTATAACTAAATCTGATTAGTTAGCATTAGATCCCCCGATGTACAAGTATATGGGAACTCCTCTCTTATAGGATGAGTGAAAACCTACCGACGCCTGGGAAAGGTCCATTGTTTCAAAAATCAGACTCATCTGAGGTGACATCTGAATGATCTCCCCACTCATCAAGCAAAGCGAAAAATAAAAGGACATATTTAAAACAATATTAAACGTTGAACAAATGAATAATAACTTAATCCACGGAGTCTGATCAGTCACCTCATAAAGGATCATTGTAAGCTTTAGACGAGAAAGTACAATCATTATGTGCACAGATTAATATCTGAAAAAAGGGCAAAAATCTAGTAGCTGATTTATAATTGGAAGATGATCCTGCAATGAATATCTTGTAAAGCGTCTCTCTCCACATACAATACATAAGTCCTCTACTAAAGGCTTATTTCCATCTTCATGAATGGATATTGTCGGATAGTGTTAGGAAATACAAACAGTTTCTGCAATTTACTGCTAATTAAAGATATATAAAGATGCAAAAAAACCTAATGTTTTCTATTCTCCATCCTGGTTGTAGATATACATGGAGAATAACTTTTTATATCACTTTTTGTTATGCTACATGGTGATGAAAACAGAAAAGGATTTCAATAAAAAAAAAAAGTTTTCACAAAGTAAAATAGAGAGTTACCTTTTTATTATCATCTAGGACTGTGTTCATACTTTCTATCCCTAGCGTATCAATAGGTCCATCAAAGATAACCCATTTTCTTTCCGGAGTCTCAGATAACGCAAACTCCCGGAAAGTATTAGCGACTATCCCATCGGTCCACTGCAAATGAAGAGAGGCATCAATAAAATTGCTCTTCCAATAAAATCCAATACAATCCCACAATTGAAAGGATTATTAAAGGGAATGCCTGGGATTATGATATTGATGATACACATGTATTGACTACACGTGGCCCCTATTGAAGTGAACGTGTCGGCACCGGGAGAGACCGCAAGTAAGTGATTTGCATATATGCGGTCACATGCCAACTAGAAGTGCGTGACCTCACTCAAAGCAAGTGTATTGAGTGAGGCCAGACACAGTCTAGTCAGAATGTGGCTGGAAGTATGCAAATTTATGCTAATTTCTGGCATAAATAATACAATTTGTTGTTTCCATGTCTGATGGGGAAAATAAAACAGTTTCCAATTTTTGTGCAAACAGGGAGTAAGTCATAATAAAATGATTGCCCGGCAATGTATGGCTGGGGTCTATGTCTCTGGAGGAACCCCTTCTACTATGTCCATAAGCCATAAAAGGGGAGATTTTCCCATTTTCAGCAAAGATATTAGTATTATAAACAATAATTCCAATCATAGACGAACCTCATGTGACACTGGATCAAACTGCCCGAACAGCTGCCCCATGGTGATGGCTTTAGGGTTCACTGTCCGGTAAATCACTTTTTCTTCTTCGCACCCTCGCTCACTCATAAGAGACAGCGTATCAGCGAGGACGTGGAGGACCTTCGTTTTTCCAGAGAACGGCTCTCCAACCAACATACAACTGTACGGGATAAACAAAATGCAGCATGGTCCATTGTATAAAATGGAAACAGCGAAGAATAAATCCCCCGTCCCATGGACTTCTGTAGTTCCAGCTTACCCGTGTCTGACAATCATCATCTCATACGTCTGGATCATGTCCTCCAGGAAGACCTTCTCGGGCTGGATGTTGTGTCCAGCACAGCTCTCCTGTGCGCATTCCAGTAAATCCTGAGCAAAAGGAAGGTAAAATATTTCATCAGTCTGTTTACAGTGGATCCAATTAGAGGTGGGAGAATACATTTTCAGGACCCAGATCAGTATTCTGTGGCCGCTGGACAGGACCGCTGAGAGCCGCCTCTTAGCTGCCTGCATCCCCGGCTCCTCTTCTGATTATATGGCCTGGTGTACATCATGCTGCAACCATAATGTCATGCCAGGCCGGCTAATCTGAAGAAGAGCAGGAAGAAATAAGGTGGCTCTCAGGGGTCTCATTCAGTGCCCACCACTGACCTGATGTCACACACAGTGTAGGAAAGACAAAGTGCGACACAAAGGGGTGAGGGGAAGGGAGCCCAGACACTAGGGAAAGGGAGAAATGGAGACCTCCTAGGCTGATCTGCAATCACCCTGTCTCCCCTACCGACTCTATATTGGTTCCTCACCAATTGCCGCACAGGAACCTATCCCTGTATTTCCTTAGTGCTTGGCCTTGGATAGGGAAGGGGGGTGAGCACTAGTCAATCCCCACTGACAACTAAAGAGAGCAAGGGGAGACAGACACAGGGGAAGTAGCTTAGCTTGAGTCTACTTCAGGGAGATGGCACACACATCCTCTTAGCACCAGAGAGGAAGTAAGAACTGCACTTGCTCCAAGCCTTCACAAGGGGTCATGAGAATATCACTGGCACCTCTGTGTAGCAACCAGGAAGTATTTAAACACCCAGGCCTGATTGTCAATTAGAGCAGGAGGGAGGTAGCCGCTGGGTCCTACAGTGAGACCGCTAAGAAGATGTCTGTAATGCCAAACGAAGGGATCTCCTGCAACCAACTGCAGGGCGACTGTCTGTCACAACTGACGCACCCATGACACCTGGCCATTGAATCAGTCTCCTGCAAATCGATTCATTCAACTAAAAAAAGATGTTTTAACCATTTTTTTTTCTACATCAGATCATCCTGCATTGGAGGTATAAGTGAGCCCCCTTACCTCTGGTGCCCCTGTGCAGCTGCCCAGGTTGCACTAATGGGACCGGACGATGAGTGACAAGGTCATGTAACCCAATTCCAAAGCAGTGGATCAGGATCGGGAGATTTCAATGGGATTGGTCTACCATCTACTGTGTATGGGGGCCTCATGACAGATTATGTTGGGGGACATAAAAATCGGGCGGTTGGAATTTAATCACCCGATCCTTACTTTCTGACCCTGAAATTAGCAGCTGCCATAAGATTCTGGCAGCGACTCTGTCATGGAGAAAACAGGAGTGAGCATTCCTGAATATGGGGGAGCCGGGAAAGATAACTATCATCCAAATGATAGCTGGCCAGCTATATAGGACCTATCACTTGCCATTAATATGCAATTTTATTACCTGGTGTAAATGCCGCTGTTCTCCTGAATCCGGTGTTGTTTTTCTTTTGCTCCTGCGCCTCTCCATTCCTGAGATATAGCCTCTTTATAGAAATCTAGTTCATAATTTTTAATAGCCAATTGGGCGTGGTCATCAAGTCCTCTCTGTGGGAGTCTTCAGGAAGGCCTTGCCCAGTTGGCTTAAAGGGCTAGAGGAGAGTGACAGATGTCAGGAACGGAGAGGAGCAGGAAGAAAAGAAAAACAATGCCGGAGTCAGGAGAACAGCGGCATTTACATATTTATGACGAGGGACAAGTCCTCTTTAAGTCTTGGAAAACCCCTTTAAGACACTATTATATTTTAATACCTTATAGTCGGCTTTCGGAAGTTGAATGCCAGGGAACAGGTCGCTGGTAATCCCATTGAACAGAGGAATATCAGGAGACAAAGATTTGGGTTTGTTTACATCCTTAATTGACGGCAAGAGCTAAATAGAATGAAAAAGGATTAAATGATAAAATAATTCATATACAATATGACATGAAACAATATTAAAAGTGAGGAACCCCATTACAAAGGAGCAGTCAGTTCTTGTGGTATGTCTGTATTAGTAAAGAATAGTATTCTCCAAAAAATAAGGATGAAACCTCTTTTCCTAAAACTCTACATTGTATCGTCCCTGTGTTATACCTCCTGGAAATGTATGTGTAAATGATATATAATGTATATATAATCTATATAGGGGACAACCCTATACAATCTGACTGTGCCCAAACAGTGGTGACATTGTCAGACTGTGTAGGGGACTCGTTATTGACAGATTTCAATTAATTCCTACATTTCCAGGAATGATAAAAGAGGAATGGAACGCTGCTGAGTTGCACTGAAATATGCTGCAGAATTGTTTTTCCATAGGGAATACATGTGGCCTCTGTGTTGCACTGTTAATTGCCGGCTGCAGAATGAGTTAAGTGAGATACTGTCAGTGAACTCGCTTTTGCTGGCTGACAGGGAGTTTGTAAATGTTTTATCTGTCTTTTTCTGAGCTCCTCTCAGTTTATTTATGACCACAGACCTTATCAAAATTGAATGTGCAGGGAATCAAAAAGCCGGTGAAAGCCAAGCGATGCAACATTTTTAATAAAACCCAATTGTTAAAATGATTTTTAGCCTAAAATACATGTGTTTAAGTTAAAAATCAAAACTGTCCCATAAGATGAACAAGCTACGTGTTTAACAACTATAGTTTTGACATTTTTGCACAGATGAGATCTAACAAGCCAGGAACAGTAATGTGCAGACATTATTTGCAAGTCTCTGTCTGCTATTATAAAATCATGCAGCTCTAATTTTTGTGATCCAAATGCTTCTCGGTAAGATGGTAATGCTATCCTATACGAGATGTAAAGCGACCAACAGTTCAGAACTTACAAGAATATCTTCATTTTCATGGGGGAATTTCAGCTTCAGATTGCCAGCAGCGGTCAGCACAGCCTTTACTGCACGCATCCCATAATCATAATGGAACTGGGACAAGAGCGGCTCCGAGCACAGCCGGTAAGTCATTACCATCTTCACCGAGAGAGGTTTAGCGTGCAGAAAACCGTAAGAATAAAGGCCGATCTCCGCAATCAGAGCATAGTTGGGGACCATCATTGCTACAGTCCGGAAAAGAACCTGAAATGCGCAAACCAGATGGGTCAGTCAACAAATGAAACTAAATTACTGTAAACTAGGCATAGAGCCGGGGAACCCATTATGTCCATTTACACTATCCTCCACCCCAGACCTAAAAGTGATGTGTCTATTCCACATCAGAGGAAAGTCAGTCAAAGTGTGGTTAAAGGGGTATTCCCATCTCCAAGATCCTGTCCCAATATGTAATAGGTATAATAATAATAATGTTTGCAAATATCTCCAATTAGAAATGTAGTATAGTTCTTCTGATTAGCTATGTTTCTTACCCCCATGTGCAGGACATTGCAGTAGCTTAGGTATCCATGGTTACGACCACTCATACTAACAGTTAGTTACTTGCTAGTGGTCGTAACCATGGATACCTAAGCTACTGCTATGCCCTGCACATGGGTTAAGCAACATAGCTAATCAGAAGAACTATACTACATTTCCAACTGGAGGTGTTTGCTATTAATATTATTATTACACCTATTACATATTGGGATAGAATCTTGGAGATGGGAATACTCCTTTAACACTTTCCAAATCTCTCTCCACACCTCTACTGTGTCCATTTTGGAAAATAGGAGAATGGGACATCAATATTAAGGAGCTTGCAGAAATGAGGGCATCAGGTGTTGTGATTATACATAGGAAATGAACAATCTCATATAGGTTTGGGGGAGAATAATCCCTTTAATGAAATCTTATGTTTCTTTTGTAAACCTAGTATTTACTTGAAAGTTTGTGAACATCTCAAAAATTTCTGTATTACTGCATAAATTTGACTTAAAGCTACATCAGTCTGTGAGGTCACAAAGGAACTCAAGGTAACCTCTAAGCAACTAAAGGCCTCTCCTCACAATAGCTAATGTAATTGTTCATGAGTCCACCATCAGAAGGACAATGAACAACAATGGTGAGCATGGCAGGATTGCAAGGAGAAAGGCAATGCGATTTAAAATGTCACTGCTAAAACTCACCTGGGCACATCAATAGGTAACTGGAATAATGCTTTGTGGAAGGATGAGGCCAAGATAGAGATTTTAAGTGAGAAGCTATATGTTTGCAGAAAGAAAATACTGCATTACAGCATAAGAACCTCCTATCATCTATGAAACACAAAGATGGTAATCGTAACATGCTTTGGGCCTGTTTTGCTGCACTTGGCCAAGGACGGCTGCCATCATTGATGGAACAATGAATTCTAAAATCTATCAGCAAATGCTAAAGGAAAATATCAGGATATCAGTTCATGTACTGAATCTCAAGAAAACGTGGGTCATGCAGCAAGACAATGGCCCAAAGACACAAGTCGTTCGACAAAAGAATGGTTGAATAAACATAAAGTTTTGGAATGGCCGAGTCATAGTCCTGAGCTTAATCCTATGGAAATGTTGTGGAAGGGCCCGATGCAAGGCACTGGGACTCTTTACCTTGAGGTTATCCGGCAGCTCAGAACGTCCCACGTAGCCAGGATTCATGGTAATGGCTACGAAGCAATTTGGGTTAAGCTTCAGTTCTGTTCCTTCGAAGTTGAACATGTCCATCTTCATCTGGATGGCTCTCTGGATGCGGAGAATCTGTTGGGCCACCACGGACAACACCTCCAGCTCAATACGGTTAAATTCATCAAAACACGCCCATGCTCCCGATGATGCCAGCCCTTTGAAAAACTAAAAAAAAGTATATACAGTACAGACCAAAAGTTTGAACACACCTTCTCATTTAAAGATTTTCTGTATTTTCATGACTATGAAAATTGTACATTCGCACTGAAGGCATCAAACTATGAATTAACACATGTGGAATTATATACTTAACAAAAAAGTGTGAAACAACTGAAAATATGTCTTATATTCTAGGTTCTTCAAAGTAGCCACCTTTGGCTTTGATGACCTCATTGCACTCTCTTGGCATTCTCTTGATGAGCTTCAAGAGGTAATCACCGAAAATGGTCTTCCAACAATCTTGAAGGAGTTCCCAGAGATGCTTAGCACTTGTTGGCCCTTTTGCCTTCACTCTGCGGTCCAGCTCACCCCAAACCATCTCAATTGGGTTCAGGTCTGGTGACCGTGGAGGCCAGGTTATCTGGCGTAGCACCCCATCACTCTCCTTCTTGGTCAAATATCCCTTACACAGCCTGGAGGTGTGTTGGGGTCATTGTCCTGTTGAAAAATAAATTATGGTCCAACTAAACGCAAACCGGATGGAATAGCATGCCGCTGCAAAATGCTGTGGTAGCCATGCTGGTTCAGTATGCCTTCAATTTTGAATAAATCCCCAACAGTGTCACCAACAAAGCACCCCACACCATCACACCTCCTCCTCCATGCTTCACGGTGGGAACCAGGCATGTAGAGTCCATCCGTTCACCTTTTCTGCGTCGCTCAAAGACACAGTGGCTGGAACCAAAGATCTCAAATTTGGACTCATCAGACCAAAGCACAGATTTCCACTGGTGTAATGTCCATTCCTTGTGTTCTTTAGCCCAAACAAGTCTCTTCTGCTTGTTGCCTGTCCTTAGCAGTGGTTTCCTAGCAGCTATTTTACCATGAAGGCCTGCTGCACAAAGTCTCCTCTTAACAGTTGTTGTAGAGATGTGTCTGCTGATAGAACTCTGTGTGGCATTGACCTGGTCTCTAATCTGAGCTGCTGTTAACCTGCAATTTCTGAGGCTGGTGACTCGGATAAACTTATCCTCAGAAGCAGAGGTGACTCTTGGTCTTCCTTTCCTGGGGAGATCCTCATGTGAGCCAGTTTCTTTGTAGCGCTTGATGGTTTTTGCAACTGCAATTGGGGACACTTTCAAAGTTTTCCCAATTTTTCGCACTGACTGACCTTCATTTCTTAAAGTAATGATGGCCACTCGTTTTTCTTTACTTAGCTGCTTTTTTCTTGCCATAATACAAATTCTAACAGTCTATTCAGTAGGACTATCAGCTATGTATCCACCAGACTTCTGCACAACACAACTGATGGTCCTAACCCCATTTATAAAACCTGACAGGGCACACCTGTGAAGTGAAAACCATTTCTGGTGACTACCTCTTGAAGCTCATCAAGAGAATGCCAAGAGTGTGCAAAGCAGTCATCAAAGCCAAAGGTGGCTACTTTTAAGAACCAAGAATATAAGACATATTTTCTGTTGTTTCACACTTTTTTGTTAAGTATATAATTCCACATGTGTTAATTCATAGTTTTGATGCCTTCAATGTGAATGTACAATTTTCATAGTTATGAAAATACAGAAAAATCTTTAAATGAGAAGGTGTGTCCAAACTTTTGGTCTGTACTATATAATCAAAAGATGTCAGCAAAACATCGGTTGGAGTCAGTTTATTATCTGCAATGGAGCAGCTTAACATTGTATGTACCTTTGACATTGCTATGTAGTCCAAACCATCAGAGCAGTTAAAGACCACACACTGCACGGCCAGCGCCTTGGCCAAATCTTTGGTGGTCTCAGTTTTTCCTGTGTCGGCCGGACCTTCTGGAGCTCCACCAAGATTTAGATAAAAAGCACCGATCTACCAATGAAACATGGAAGAACTGGTATGAAATATCAATAAACTTTCTAATAAGTTTCATGCATCATACAAAAGTCAAAAAGATTTCTGAGCATAACCCATCACATCATAGCAGAGTCCGCTAGCATCTGTCAGTGAGCGGAGTGATGACCAGGCGTGGGGAGTTGCCCAGGTACTCATAGGCGGACTTCACATTGCAGTTGATGATTCGCACTCTCGCATTCTCATTCTCCCAGTAATAGCGGAGTTGGGCAAGCCACTGGAAGTCTGTTTTATGAGAAACTCCTGAGCAATGTAGGAAAAGAAAGTCAACCTCTAAGACACTGCAGAATCACAAGGGAGAGTTTCTAAAGGGAAGGCAAATGCACATACATTATAGGACAAAACTCCTAGTCACCGAATTCTGCTTTTTTAATTTAGTCCCATTGCCCACGGTGTATAACATCCGGACTCTCAGCCCCCAGTTTATAAAATCCGGCCTCTCGCCTCCCCCGATGTATAACATCCGCCCCTCGCCCCTAGTTTAGTATAACATCCGTCCCCTCGCCCCCCCGCCAGTGTATAAAATCCATCCCCTCAATCCCACTGTATAACATCCAACCCCAAGCCCTCCTTTGCATAACATCCGGCCCCCAGGGTATAACATCCGGCCCCCAGCCCCGGAGTATAACATCTGTCCCCTCGCTTCCTCCCCCTGGTGTATAACATCCGGCCCCCAGCCCCAGTGTATAACATCTGTCCCCTCGCTCCCTCCCCCTGGTGTATAACATCCGGCCTCTCACCCCCCCGGTGTATAATATCCGTCCCCTCACTCCCAGTGTATAACAACCATCCCCTCGCCCACGGTGTATAATATCCGTCCCCTCGCCCCGGTGTATAATATCCGTCCCCTCGCTCCCAGTGTATAACAACCATCCCCTCGCCCACGGCGTATAATATCCGTCCCCTCGCCCCTGGTGTATAATATCCGTCCCCTCGAACCCAGTGTATAACAACTATCCCCTCGCCCACGGTGTATAATATCCGTCCCCTCGCCCCCGGTGTATAATATCCGTCCCCTCGCCACCGGTGTATAATATCCGTCCCCTCACTCCTGGTGTATAATATCCGTCCCCTCGCCCCTGGTGTATAATATCCGTCCCCGCACTCCTGGTGTATAATATCAATCCCCTCGCCCCTGGTGTATAATATCCCTCCCCTCGCCCCGGTGTATAATATCCGTCCCCTCGCCCCGGTGTATAATATCCGTCCTCTCGCCCCTCAGTGTATAACATCCAGCCCTCGGACTTGTATAACATCTAGCCCCTTGTACCCCCAGTGTATAACATCTGGCCCCTCGTACCCCTAGGGTATAACATCTGGCCCCTCGGCCTTGTTGTATAACATTAAGACTCTCGCCCCCCACCAGTGTATAACATCAATCCCCACGCCCCCCGGTGTATAACATCCGCCCTCCCATGCTGTGTGCTGTTACTAACATATGACAGAACGGCTGGTGGTGCAGAGCTCTCTGATACCAGCGCGGTCCTGTAATAGGAGCCACCGGGGTAACAAGTCTGGATATTACATTTCTTCCCTCCTAAATCTTCCCCCATCACATGTGAGTGATATTATTAAGGAGTGGAAGGAACTGCAGCAACTCAGGAGACCCCGGAACATTACAGAGCGGGGTCACTGAGTGCTGAGGAGCAGAGGGCACAACGCTCTCCTGACTCCATAACTGCAGAGTCCAGATCTCCTTTGGTAACAACATCACCACAAACACTGCGCCCCCGCCAGGAGCTTTATGGCCGAGCAGCTGCATGCAGCCTTACATCACCAAGCACAATGCCGAGCGTCAGATGGAGTGGTGTGAAGCCGCCACCACAGGACTCTGGAGGAGACCTGTTCTGTGCAGTGACGGATCACACTTCTCTATCTGGCATCTGATGGACGAGTCTGGATTTGGTGAATGCCAGGAGAACGTTACCCTATTAACTGCATTGTGCCCGCTGTACAGTTTGCTGGTGGGGGTATGGCCTTGTTTTTAGGGGGTGGTCTAGGCCCCTTAGTTCCAGTGAAAAGATATCTTAATGCTTCAGCACAAGACATTTTAAACAATTGTAGCTTCCAACCCTAAGGGAATAGAAGAGCAGAACTGTTTCACACACGTTCTCAACCTCAACCCCACTAAACACCTTTAGGATGATTAATTAGAACAAATACTGGACAATGGCAGCATAAATATGTCACCGCAACATAGGGAAGAACAATGTCAGTCACACATCAATTACATTGCCATATGTCTGCTCAGGCTTAGAATGGCTGACCATTCAGAGAATTACATAATACCTACAAAGAAACCGAACAAAAGGTCATTAAAGGAATGGAAATAAAAAACCCTTTATTAGTACATCCATGGTTATGGAAGGACACTGCACAGAGGAGGGCACACACACCATTGATAGAAAATATTACACACCGCACCTAGGCCATCCAAAACACTGACTATAAAGAATATCAATTGTGGCAATGAGTCATATACAGGGGATGCCGACACATACAGATGCCAAAACATTCCTATATAGTGACCACCATCTCAATATGCAGAAATGACTACTGCCCCATAGACGTCATTGTAAGTACACCCCAAGATTGCTTTACTGTGACAAGATCAATTGTGTCCTATGAAAACTCAAAGAAAAGAGGGGGGAATATAACATAGATATGGAAAGAACATAGGAATGGGGTGAAATGTATGAAGGTGCTCTGCATATTGAGCTGTGATATCTGTAGAGGGACGGACTCCATATTAACATCCTGTATATGGATTTAGAATAGGAGGCCATAAAAGCCCCTGTAGGTGTAATGTGGAGGGGGCACAATGCCTTTCTCCATGTAGTGTATGATAAATAGAACATGGTATTGGAAAGTTTGGTGCCAGCCATGATGTTTGCACAAACCTGTTTGGATCATTTCCATGCCCACGTCACGAGCGTGCCCCTCTATGGTGACGAGAGCCCCCAATGTGGTGCGAGTCTGCTGGGACAATTTGCCTCCTCGCACAAGCTCCACAATATCATTTAGCTGGAGCTGCAGATTATCATAGGAGTTTTTCAGGCCCTACAAAAAGGATGTGACGGTGAAATCATCTGCAGAAACATTCATAGAACATACATATTGCAAGGGGGCTGAAATCTATACAGATTATAAGTAGTAGAAAACCCCTTTAAGTGTTGGCTACTACTTTCATGGATGTGGACAGAAAGCTCTTTCTGAGTTCATTAAGTAGTTCAATCTGACAAAGGTTTCCAATAGAGTTGGTGCGAGTCAATTCGCAGGACCCAGTCCATCAGCCACATCCATAATCTGTGACCGCTGCATCAGAGCCCTGAGAACCACCTCCTACATCCCGGCATCCACAGCTGTTCTACTGATTAGCCGGCCTGATGCAATGTCACATATGCATCATGCTGTAACCAGAAAGATGCAGCTAATCAGAAGAGAAGCAGGGAATCTTGGAAGGTAGAAGGCAGGTCTTGAGGCTCCTGTCCAGCATCCAAAGATTACTGACGTGGCCGATGGACCCAGTGCTGCGAAACGAATCGCACCAACTCTAGTTTTCAAATAAAACAACAATGTCTAAATGGCTAACCAATATTGCATTAAAGGATCTATCTACTTTATTTCTCCCCAAAACTGTGCCTCTCTTGTCCATGGGGTGTGTCTGGTATTGCAACTCAGTGCCCCATTGATTTGGTTAGGGATAAGCTACAATATCAGGCAGCGCTCACGGGTAGTGTGAAATGTGTATGGAGTGTGGTCTGTATCTATGCTATTCTCTTTGTTTGAATTTTTTTTTATACATTTGTAGGTAACTCAAATGGATCATAAACTCAATCTCATAACCGATATGATTCACCACCTGATAGCAAACCAACAAAGCGGTCAGTCTACCAACAGTACACCGCACCGGAGCAACTCTCTGAACGACGGGAGCAGCCTCTCCAGTACTCTGCCTACCTACGAACAGTTAACAGTGCCAAGACGAGACCAAGATAATGCATCTTGATGAACAAACACAAACTAGTTCTTCTACTGTCCTCAATGCAGATATTCATTATTTTAATGAATGCATTTATAAGCAGAAAGTAAAATGAATGATGAAATTAGACTGAGTATCGAGTAAGTGTGTAACACTGTAAAGGACGTCTTGTCTATTCTCTGTAGATCCTATCAGGGTTCATTGAAGGTTTCTTAGAGGAAGGGACATGGAACATATGTGTATTGCTCCATGTAGAAACATGCAAGAAAGCATCTGATACATTGATGAATCCTTTCTCAGGAAGATTGTAGCTCATCGGCCTGTGGGATCGTAAATCGCTACGGGTCGTGCTGTAAAACTGGCAATACAACTGAACACTTACCCTGATTTTTTTTTATTGTATTAAAATACACTTTTTACATTGATTTTCAATTTTTGGGGGGCCTAAAATGACAATTCTTTTGAGAAAAATAGAAATAAATATTGTACTGTAGAAAATTACACTTCTTTTTTTTACAATGTATTTTTAGTAAAAATGGTATTAAAGAGTTAATTTTTCTTTATGATTTCTGATCACAATTTTTTTTTTCTGGAATATTTTTTGACATCTGATCAAATGTATTGTATTTTCTCAAAAATGTTGATATTTGCACATTGATTGGTTTAAAGCAGTGATGGTGAATCTTTTAGAGACCGAGTGCCCAAACTGCAATCCAAAACCCACTTATTTATCGCCAAGTGCCAACACGGCAATTTATCCTAAATATTGAGGTTTTACTGATACAAACAACTGATACAAAGAGCAGACGAGGGCAGCATAGAGTAGCCACAGACAGGAGCAGGGGTAAGAGACTGCAGAAATAAAGAATGTGCTCACCCACATCCTGGTGTATAAGCTGGCCCTCCCCTCAATCCTGGTATATATGCTGGCCCTCCCCTCAATCCTGGTATATATGCTGGCCCTCCCCTCAATCCTGGTATATATGCTGGCCCTCCCCTCAATCCTGGTATATATGCTGGCCCTCCCCTCAATCCTGGTATATATGCTGGCCCCCCCCTCAATCCTGGTATATATGCTGGCCCTCCCCTCAATCCTGGTATATATGCTGGCCCCCCCCTCAATCCTGGTATATATGCTGGCCCTCCGCTCAATGCTGGTATATATGCTGGCCCTCCCCTTAATCCTGGTATATATGCTGGCCCTCCCCTCAATCCTGGTATATATGCTGGCCCTCCCCTCAATCCTGGTATATATGCTGGCCCTCCCCTCAATCCTGGTATATATGCTGGCCCTCCCCTCAATCCTGGTATATATGCTGGCCCTCCCCTCAATCCTGGTATATATGCTGGCCCTCCACTCAATCCTGGTATATATGCTGGCCCTCCACTCAATCCTGGTATATATGCTGGCCCTCCCCTCAATCCTGGTATATATGCTGGCCCTCCACTCAATACTGGTATATATGCTGGCCCTCCCCTCAATCCTGGTATATATGCTGGCCCTCCCCTCAATCCTGGTATATATGCTCCCCCTCCCCTCAATTCTGGTATATATGCTGGCCCTCCTCTCAATCCTGGTATATATGCTGGCCCTCCCCTCAATCCTGGTATATATGCTGGCCCTCCCCTCAATCCTGGTATATATGCTGGCCCTCCCCTCAATCCTGGTATTTATGCTGGCCCTCCCCTCAATCCTGGTATATATGCTGGCCCTCCTCTCAATCCTGGTATATATGCTGGCCCTCCCCTCAATCCTGGTATAAATGCTGGCCCTCCCCTCAATCCTGGTATATATGCTGGCCCTCCCCTCAATCCTGGTATATATGCTGGCCCTCCACTCAATCCTGGTATATATGCTGGCCCTCCCCTCAATCCTGGTATATATGCTGGCCCTCCCCTCAATCCTGGTATATATGCTGGCCCTCCCCTCAATCCTGGTATATATGCTGTCCACCCCTCAATCCTGGTATATATGCCGGCCCTCCCCTCAATCCTGGTATATATGCTGGCCCTCCACTCAATCCTGGTATATATGCTGGCCCTCCCCTCAATCCTGGTATATATGCTGTCCCCCCCTCAATCCTGGTATATATACTGGCCCTCCCCTCAATCCTGGTATATATGCTGGCCCTCCCCTCAATCCTGGTATATATGCTGGCCCTCCCCTCAGTCCATGCATACATACTCCCTCTCCCCCCCCCCCAGCCATTGTGCATCGCATATTAAAAAAAAAAAAAAACACATAATAAACCCTCCTCCTCACTTTCCTTCTTCTCCCGCGCAGCGTCCTCTCCTGTAGTCGGCACATCTAGCTGAAGTGTATTGCAGCACACGTACTAGCCAGGCCCGTGCGCGCTGCAGTACACGCTGCCGGCCAACCAGAAGCCAGCGGCCGCTGGCCTCTGATTGGCCGGCCAACGTCATGCTGGTCTCTGATTGGCCAGAAGCTGCATGCCTCTGATTGTCCGGCCGAATTCATGCTGGCCTGTGATTGGACGGCAGCCGCTGGCCTCTGTTGGCCGGTGACGTCATGCTGGCCTCTGATTGGCCGTCAGCCGCTGGCCTCTGATTGGCCGGCCGACGTCATGCTGGCCTCTGATTGGCCGTCAGCCGCTGGCCTCTGATTGGCCGGCCGACGTCATGCTGGCCTCTGATTGGCCGGCAGCCCTGGCCTCTGATTGGCCGGCAGCGTGTATTGCGGCGCTCGGGCTTGGCTAGTTCGTGCGCTGCAATACACTCCAGCTCGATGTGTTTCCGCACATCTAGCTGCAGTAGCGGAGCTGGTGCCAGCACTCGGCGGCTCAGAGTTCTCCCCGCCGGCCCGATCCAGTAGCGCTAGTGCTGCGGCCATGGTGTCCCCCAGGAGGGCTCTGCTGCCCCCTCTGCACGCTGCCATAGGTTCCCAGCACTGGTGTAAAGCATTTCTTCTTTTACAGCTGACGACCCAAAATTGGTGATTTTCTGAAAAAAAAAAAAAAAAAATGGCCAGTCTGCATTATATATGGTGGAAGTGAGAATGTATCATCTGGATAAGGGGGTGGTCTTCACAGAGGGGTCTATGGAGAGATGTCACTTTATAAGGAGCACATAGCATGGAATACCGGGGGGAAGCCTTCTGGCTCCTTATGTTGCTCCAGTCCGGAATGCTCCACTATGGTCCATCCTTCTATAGTTCTTCTCTTACACTTTCTGCTGGTCGGTATATGGACGTATTCGCTCTATGCTGACAGGCACTCCCTTAGTATAGCCCATGTAATGCACGGCACCACAATGTTGTAGGTTCTGACTACTGTGTAAAAAAACACCACCCAGAGACCGGCCGTAATCTTATAGTCTGGGTGTGAATACGCTGTAGGTAGAGCTACACTTTTGTTGTGGAAATTTTGGTAATTTTATTCACCTTTTTGCATTTACCCGAATGAGGCTTGTGAGAAATCCTTAAATATGCTGCAGATTTCTCCTGTATGATGCTGACCAATCATAAGCAAGCAGCAACACTCAAAGAAAAGAAGAACACGCCCCCACCATAGCTCAAAGCGGGTTTCTTAGGGTATAAAGCTACGTTCTCACAATGAGTTTTTAGTGAGTTTTTTCGCTGCATATTTTAGAAATAATGCAAGTAACCTATCTTAATGGGTGCAGAAATTCTGCAACATCAAAAACTCACCAAAAGCTCATTGTGGGAACCTAGCCTAAGATGTATAATGATGGAGAGCCTGATCTCCTGGTCTAACCTTCTGCATGATTAGAAAGCAGAGATAACAGCTCTAAGACAAGGAAGGAGCCGCACAGCTGAGTTTCTCTGTGTCACATTACAAACCCTTTTATTGACTCTCCTGATTATGGAGTGTGCCAGTATCACACTTATGTCTTCTGTGCTCAAGCAACTTGTATTCTCTCTGCAGTGATATTAGGCTGTTATTACACCTCACACAGGAGCAGTGTGTTCTGGGTTACTTCTATGGTGAAATGTAATGACAGTCTGCTCTAATCTCACTGCAGAATGAGTACAAGTTGAGCACAACGGATCTAAGTGTGATACTGACGCTGTGCTCTCATTTCTGGACAGGCAGTTTGGGATAGGCGCAGTACAGCAGAGGTGAGAGTGCCATAAGAGGAGGAAAGCTGTTAGAAAGGTTTGTAATGTTGCACAACTAAACTCTCTTGTGCTGCCCCTTCACCCACAGAGACCTTAACTGAAAGGTATTAGTGAGTTGTGTGCTCTAATCATTCAGGAGGTTAGCCCAGGAGACCAGGTCTGTATCCTTACATCTCAGACACTGAGAAATCTGCTCTAAGCTATGGTGGGGATGTGATCATCTTTCTTTTCAGTGCTGTCGTCTGCTTATAATTGGTCAGCATCATGCAGGGAGAAGAATTTCGCACCCCCAGTGAAAACTCTGATAACATCTACTTGGACTTAATTTTTTTAACTCATTAGGCGCCAAATACTTTCATTGCTAATATCTCCGCAAATGAAAGATAAAATAGAAAAAAAAACACGAAAAATTTGGTGACAGGTCCACTTTAGGATAAGACAACCCCTTTAAATGTAAGAATTGCATTTTAGTCGAAAAAATGTATGCAACAAAAATGCCACATGTGATTTGATCCAAAAACATGCTGCATTTCAGGATGAGAGAAGCAAGTATTTGCAAAAAAAAAGTTTAAAGGGGTGTTCACTGTTATGATATTGATCACTTATACTTAGGATGGACCACCAAGATCAGATTGGTAGAGTTCCAACACTCTGCCACCCCATTGATTCCATGCTGGAGCTGGTAACAGCTGATTGGTGGTGTTAGGATTTGGACACCTATCAATCTGATACTACTGACTTATATTGATGCCTTCTCCTAATTGATAATTGGTAGCATACCCCTTTAAAACAATACGCAGTTTTTATTTAGTTGTAAGATGAAAGTGACTCTACACATTAAGGCGTGTCATGGTCTGAGCACAAAATGATTCTAAGATTAGTTGCTGGCCTCTTGACCCGAACTTAAGAGCTTAAGGCCATGTTCATACATTCAGTAATTTGGTCAGTATTTTACCTCAGTATTAGGAAGCCAAAACCAGGAGTGGAACAATTAGAGGAAAAGTATAATAGAAACACGTCACTGATGAAACTTACTGAACGTGTGAAGGTGCCTAATAGAGACGCTGTGGAGAAGGACAGGAGCGCACACAAAATAGGGCAATAGCGTCTGATAAGGGGTCGGGATAATTGATGGCAGCGCTCACCTAGAGGTGTTGTGTGCAGTCACCACAGCTATAATGGTGTAGAAAGCCGCTGCTGCCCTGTGGCTGGAGGAAAGGTTCTTCAAGAGGTGGAATGGCAAAAATGGAAGCTGGCACATTTAGGTGGGCTGTGCTGCGGGAGTGAAGAGCTTGTTTTTTTTTATACCTTGAGAAAGGCCCTGGTCCATTGCAGAAACGCATTGATATTAATAAAAAACGTTTGGGAATCCCAAGGCTCTTCATTCCCACAGTGCAGCCCACCTAAACGTGCCAGCTTCCATTTCTGCCAATGTGGCCTAATAGACGTATATGAGGCTGTCAAAGTTCGGGGCAGGAGACTCACAAACAGCTTGTGCATCACGATCTATGACACACAGATGTGTGAATACGCCATTACTCTCATATAAGATTACCTGCATCAAGTTTCAAAGGAGCAATTGTAACCCTCTTTCAATTATTTAAAGGCATTTTCCCACAAACAAAATTCATTTTAATCAATAGATCTTGGAATAATAATAAGTTCCACAATTGGATGAGTTTAAATAAAATGTTCCTGTGCTGAGATAATCTTAGAAATATGCCCCTGCTGTGTACTGTGTAATGTCTGACCGTACAGGAAAATGGTGTGAACATACCACATCTCCTGGACGGGGAGGATGCAAGAGAGTATACAGACATTACAGCCGGGGATCACAGCCGATTCTTTATGTGAGGTAAAACAAGTTTTTAAACAGGCAGGGAAATGTTTTACCTCACAGAATCAGCTGCCATCCTGTGGTGTCCTGTCTGTATACTCTTTTGCTTCCTCCCATGGCCAGCTGTGTTCATGGGAGGTCCATTATGCATTCATTTGCTTTTCATGGCAAAAAAGGTGCAGCATGCAGCGCTATTCCTACCATCCAAACAATGCAGACCTCGAAGACCACTCAGCGGCTTGCGTCAATGGGATCCAGGGGTGCCATATGGCAATGGATCCGCAGGGATCCAGCATTGAATTTTATTTCCCCTAATAACTGACTTAATGATGCCCCTTCTAACACATCAGATGACTGTATGATGCCAAGAATACAAATAAAGTAAAGAGCATAATTGCTGTCCAGACACTGAACAAGCAGGCTATGCAGTAAAATTAAGAATGATCAATGGAGATATGGAAGAGAATAAGGTATAACTCAGGGCCAGTGCAAGACAAGCAATTCTATCTAGTAACAAAGTTGCTCAATTTATTATGTAGATTATAAATGGATGTAATATAAAATTGTTTTGCGGATGAATCGCTGCTCTGAGTGTTAGATTTTCAAAGTGGTAAAAGGGTTTATCTGCCAGTAATGATATTTACCTGGGGACATCCACCTATTGGAGACAGGCCATTAAAACTGGCCAAACTTTCTCCTTACTTTCTTGGCCACTGAGGGGCTTTTTGGACTGCAAATGGTTGATAAGTGTTGGTAAGAGTTTTCGAAGTATCTACTATATAATTGTCTTATCCCGTCTGTCTGTCTGTCTATCTGTCTGTCTGTCTGTCTGTCTGTCCAGGAAATCCCGCGTCGCTCATTGGTCCGGCAGCGGCCAATCAGCGCCGCGGGATTTCAGAAAAAAGATGGCGGCCGTTAGCGACTCTTCTGCGGGACGGAGCTCAGCGGCGTTGCAGCCGGGAGATGAGCGCCGCGAGGCGCTCATCTCCCGGCCGGTACCAGCAGGAGGACCCCGACCGCCGGACCCATCTGAGGGACGGAGATGCAGCCGGGAGATGAGCGGCGCGAGGCGCTCATGTCCCGGCCGGCAGCAGCGGAAGGACCGCCGGCGTCGCTGACATCCATGCGGAAGGGAGGACCGGGGAGCGGCGCTGCGGGTCGGGATACTTCTGCTGCGAGCGCCCGCTCATGTCCCGGGTTCTCGCAGCGGAAGTAGCCGCACAGGCAGCGCTGCTGCCCGGTCCTCACCAAGACGATTTGATGATTGGTCGCTGTCTTCTGACCCGACCAATGACTGATCTTAGCGCAAAAGTTAAATACCGCTGTGCTGATTGGTCGCGGACGCTGCCCGCGACCACTCACCGATTTGGGCGCCAAATTTAAATATCGGCCGCGACCAATCAGCACAGTAGTGGTTAACTTTAGCCGCAAGATCAGTGATTGGTCGCGGGCCAAGACCGCGACCAATCACCGATTTGTGCGGCACATTTAAATAGCGGCCGCGACCAATTGGATGTCAGCGCCGCTCCCCGGTCCTCCCTTCACACCCTTGCCGCATGGATGTCAGCGGCGCTGCCTGTGCGGATACTTCCGCTGCGAGAACCCGGGACATGAGCGGGCGCTCGCAGCAGAAGTATCCCGACGCGCAGCGCCGCTCCCCGGTCCTCCCTTCACACCCTAGCCGCTGATGTCCCCACAGTATCCGCATGGTGTTACAAAGATCCGGACATTTGTGTTAAAAATTGCTGATTGGTCCCTGGCGGTGCCCACGACCAATCACCGATTTGGGCGCCAAATTTAAATATCGGCCGCGACCAATCACCGATCTTGGCTCCACATTTAAATACCGCTGTACTGATTGGTCGCAGCCCCTATTTAAATGTGGCGCCCAAATCGGTGATTGGTCGCGGGCAGCGGCCGTGACCAATCAGCTGAGCGGTGTTTAACTTTAGGGCCAAGATCACTGATTGGTCGCGTGCGGAGAGCGCGACCAATCAGCGAATCGTATTGGTGAGGAGCGGGGAGCGGAATCGTATTAGTGAGCACCGGGGAGCGCCGCTGCCTGTGCGGATACTTCCACTGCGAGAAGCCTGGAGATGAGTGACTGCTCGCAGCAGAAGTATCCCGACGCGCAGCGCCGCTCCCCGGTCCTCCCTTCACACCCTAGCCGCTGATGTCCCCACAGTATCAGCATGGTGTTACAAAGGTCCGGACATTTGTGTTAAAAATCGCTGATTGGTCGCTGGCGCTGCCCGCGACCAATCACCGATTTGGGCGCCAAATTTAAATATCGGCTGTGAC
Organism: Phyllobates terribilis; assembly: GCF_046119375.1. Taxonomy (NCBI): domain Eukaryota; kingdom Metazoa; phylum Chordata; class Amphibia; order Anura; family Dendrobatidae; genus Phyllobates; species Phyllobates terribilis. The sequence continues at coordinate 138,400 of NW_027363947.1, forward strand.
CAATCACCGATCTTGGCTCCACATTTAAACACCGCTGTACATCTCTTCAACAACTGTTAAGAGGAGACTTTGTGCAGCAGGCCTTCATGGTAAAATAGCTGCTAGGAAACCACTGCTAAGGACAGGCAACAAGCAGAAGAGACTTGTTTGGGCTAAAGAACACAAGGAATGAACATTAGACCAGTGGAAATCTGTGCTTTGGTCTGATGAGTCGAAATTTGAGATCTTTTGTTCCAACCACCGTGCCATTAACTTGTTAATAACCTGCAGTCTATAATGAGCCGTGTTAATAATATGATCCCACCAATAGTGACTCTGTATGGCCAATTTGACAATAAACTGTGTTGGTATTGTACTTTTTATCTTTCACCACTAGATGGCAGTGCAGCAGTGTAAATGTGTGAGAGAATGGGATGATGGCGCCATTACTGATCATTATGTAAAATCAGGAGCTGACCTTCTTTATTGGTAAATTACGATGTAATTCAGGTTAATGATTCTTATGATTGTGCTAATAAAAACACTATTGCATTGTACACGTGTCGTTGTGTGATTGATCTAGATCCCAGCAACCTCAATTGTCCGCTATTATTGAGAAGTCTTGGCTGCTAGATATGGCAGTGTCATCAATCTCAAGAAGCCTTTTATTCTCACATACATGATAGAATCCAATAGTAAACATCAGCATATCCCTTCCAGGAGCGGAACGACATCGGTCACAGAGGGTGCGACCGTGCCCGTGCAGGAGGGGGGTCGGCCGCCACCAGCACCTATTTCAGTTAGAGGTGCATGCAAGGACACACATTCAGCTGAAATGTATTGAGACGCAGAGACCATCTGTGTCCCTGCACCGCAATACACCCTGCCAGCCAATCAGAGGCCGGCTGTTGACGTTGGTGTGCCAGTCGCAGGCGGCACATGACCGTGACGTCATGCACCATGCCAGCAAGACGAAGTTAGATGCCAGTTCCTTCAAGTGCCATAGAAGAATATGCTGCGAGTTGTGGGAGTGGAGGAAGGGAAGAAGAATAATTTATTTATTTTTAAATGTATTGGAGAAGAACAGCAAACATTATTAATGGAAGGGGCACAGGATGGGGGACATTATACCAGGAAGGGTACAATAAGAAAGCACAGCAACACACTGCAAGGGACAATACATATGCAGACACTGAGAACATAAGAGCTAAACTGCATTATTGCTAAATAAAATGTACTTACAAAAAATGAAGGCTCTTAGCGCACAAATTGGCCAATTCATGTATGCCCATCAACCACGACAAGGTAGCCTCCACATGATGGTTAATTAACCTCTTAAACATGCCTCTCTTGGGCTATAAGCCTACAATATAAATGGGCAAACATGCCTCTCTTGGGATAGAAACCTACAAATTTAAGTGGGCAGGTAGAAACCAACACTAATTAAAAGCACCCTTGGGCTGATGGGTGCTTATACCAGGAAGGGTCCCAGGATGGAGTGCATTATACCAGGAAGGGTCCCAGGATGGAGTGCATTATACCAGGAAGGGTCCCAGGATGGAGTGCATTATACCAAGAAGGGTCCCAGGATGGGGAACATTATACCAGGAAAGGGCTCAGGATGGGGGACATTATACCAGGAATGTGCTCAGGATGGGGGACATTATACCAGGAATGTGCTCAGAATGGGGTACATTATACCAGGAATGTGCTCAGAATGGGGTACATTATACCAGGAAGATGCCCAGGATGGAGTGCATTATACCAGGAGGTGCTCAGGAAGGGTAACATTATACCAGGAAGGTGCCAAGGATGTAGTGCATTATACCAGGAAGGTGCTCAGGATGTAGTGCATTATACCAGGAAGGTGCTCAGGATGGGGAACATAATACCAGGAAAGGGCGCAGAATAGAGCACATTATACAAGGAAGAGGCCCAAGATGTACAGTTGAAACCAGAAGTTTACATACACTATATAAAAAGACACATATGCATGTTTTTCTCAATATCTGACATGAAATCAGAATAAACCTTTCCCGTTTTTTTAAATGCCTTAATACATTCTCTCTCTCCTTATTCTGGCATTTGGCAAATATTAAAAATTATGGTAATCCTAACTGACCTAAAACGGGAAAGGGCATCAGCGTTCCCATGTAACTTCCCAGGCCTATGCTCTACGTGAAAGGTGAAGTCCTGAAGAGCTAGGAACCATCTAGTTACCCTGGCATTGTTACCCCTCTTTTCCCTCAACCATCTCAACGGGGCATGGTCTGACAACGGGCACAGGACAGTGTATGGAACTATGCTTTAAACCTGCAGGAGGCGCTGAGGGCCATCAAACAGGTAGACCCTGACAGTGTGCGTGATGAAAACAGACTGTTAACTGAGCAGTTTATTGAGGGTTTACTGTCCAGCGCCCACCGAACCCAGCTGCGCATAGTGGCTCTGCAAAACCCTGACTTAGACTTTGCTAAGTTTAAGGACAGGGCCATCTGGGTGCTACGAGAACCAGCACCAGGTGGCGCTACAGCTCACCGCCGCCCAGATATCACCTACCACCAGGAGGTGGCACCCTTTTCCCCGAAGCCTGTAGGAGCTGATGCACAAACTCTGGACAGTGCCCCGTCAACAGACCTGCACCATCAGGTCCAAGAGCTAACTAAAAGTGTAGCAGCACTAACCAAAACTGTACAGTCCTTGCAGGTGTATCCCAAAGGAAAGATCCAGCTGGCTTCCAGTCCGGAGGACATCCCGTGGCGCCAACAGAAGAGGATTCCACCATCCAGAGGAAGGAACAGCGATTGCTACGACCAGGACGGACAACCCATCTGCCGCCGCTGCAACCAGCCAGGACATTATGCAAGGTACTGTCATTTAAACGAGCAAAACCTGGGGCAGAGGGCCAACCCCCAGGCATAAGACCACCAGGCCCATCAAGCTGGCGAGACAAATATGTGGGAGGACGACCGGTCCTACCTGTCGTGCTGGACGGCTTTCCAATGAGCGCGTTGCTGGACACTGGATCCCAAGTGACCACCATCCCCTACATTCTTTACTGGACTGACTCTGATATTACCCGCCATCCAGATGAACATTTGAGTATTTATGCCAGCAATGGTCAACCCGTACCTCAGGTGGGGTTCAAAGAAGTGACCATAAAGTTGGCAAAGTGGAACTGCCAGCCCAAGGACTGATTATTGTCGACATTGATCGCCGAGAAAGTCATCCCATGATAACCATGGGCACTAATGTAATTGAAAATTGTCTTGCAGAGATAATTGTCTTGTTACAGCAGGTTGCGGAGACTGCCAGATCCAGCCAGCAGCCGGTTCTACAAAGAGAGATCAGAGCCCTGATGAAAAGACAACAGGTAGAACTGTCTGGTGGTGAAATTGGCAGTGTCAGGATGAGTGACCCATTCCCTATTGCCATGCCCCTAAGAAGTGAAATTATGATATGGTGCCGGGCAGCTATTGGTCTAAGGGGTAGAGATTACCAGGCCATGGTAGAGCCCGTCTACTCTGACAGTAGGCCCACCATTTTGACAGCCCAGAGGGTGGTTGATGTCCGCCATGGGAGGGTACCCGTCCGCATCCTAAACATTGGGGAGAGAGAAGTCCATTTGCCCCGGTATGCCACTCTAGCCAAACAGTTCACTGTCAACCAGAATTCTATAAAGACAGTGGAACCCTTGCCTCCATCCCAACAGGCAGAGGATAACGGCTCCAAGGAACAAATGGAGGACTGGTGCCAGAAGCTGCATGTGGGCACTGACTCCACCTCTCCACACTGAAAACAAGGAGTGTACCGGGTGGTACAGGAATACAAAAGAGTCTTCCGTAAACATCCACTTGACTTCGGGCAGGTAAAAGGGGTTCAACACCATATCCCCACGGGAGACCATCCACCCATTAAAGAAAGGTACCGGCCTGTACCCCCTGCACACTACCAAAATGCCAAAGGGATGTTGCGAGAAATGAAGGAGGCTGGGGTAATAAGAGACAGTTGTAGCCACTGGTCAGCTCCATTAGTTCTTGTAAAGAAAAAGGATGGCGCTATGAGAATGTGTGTAGACTACAGGAAAATCAACCGCATAACACACAAAGATGCATACCCGTTACCCAGAATAGAGGAATCACTAGCTGCATTAAAGTCTGCTAACTATTTCTCCACTTTGGCTCTTACTAGTGGGTATTGGCAGGTTCCTGTAGCAGAGGTGGATAAGGAAAAGACCGCATTCACCTCCCTGATGGGCCTCAGCGAGTTCAACTGCATGCCATTCTGGCTCTGCAACGCCCCAGGAACCTTCCAGCGGTTGATGGAGTGCTATCGGGGACATAAGAATTTCGAGACAGTCCTGCTATACCTGGATGACGTCATTGTATACTCCCAGACGTATGAGAACCATCTGAAGCACCTGGCGGAAGTGTTTGACTCACTGGCTGGCTTTGGTCTAAAGGTGAAGCCCTCAAAATGTCATCTGCTGAAGCCCAAGGTACAGTACCTGAGGCACGGGGTGAGCGCTGACGGTGTAGCTCCAGATCCCGATAAAATCACAGTAATCAAGGACTGGCCAAGACCCTCCACCGTAAAGGAAGTGCGGCAGTTCCTCGGGTTGGTAGGCTACTACCGAAGATTTATTCCAGGCCTCACCAAGATGGCAGCACCCATTCTGGACCTCCTGATAGGCCAGTCCAGGAAGGCCAAAAAACAGAAGCCGCCATTCAAATGGGACAAGCTGGAAGATGAGTCCTTCCACCAGCTGAAAATGGCCCTCACGGGGGACGAGATCCTGGCTTACCCTGATTATGGCCAGCCCTTCATCCTCCACACGGACGCGAGCAACGTGGGACTGGGAGCGGTGCTGTCCCAGATCCAGCAGGGCAGAGAACGGGTAATCACTTATGCCAGCAGGAAACTCCGGCCCTCAGAAAGGAACCCTGAAAATTACAGCTCCTTCAAGCTAGAGTTCCTCGCAGTGGTATGGGCAGTGACAAAGTGCTTTAAACATTACCTCGCCTCTTCCAAGTTCACCGTATTCACAGACAAAAACCCGCTGACACACCTGGACACTGCGAAACTTGGTGCCCTGGAGCAGAGATGGATGGCCCGACTCTCCAATTATGAGTTCACCATCAAGTACCGGGCTGGGCGCAAGAATGCCAATGCAGATGCACTGTCCAGGATGCCTAACTTGCCAGATGGGGGAGAAGACCCAGAAGAACTGGAAGAGATAGAAATCCCCGCTTTCCACCGTCATGGGATAACTCAGTGCTCCCACTGTGTGAAAGACAGGTACTCTTCCACCAAAGAGGCCACGTTCAATCCCTTGCCCCACCACGGCTGGGCAGAAACACAAGACAGTGACCCGGCCGTCCACCTAGTCAAAGAGTTGCTGACACGAGCCGACTCATACCCTGACCCAGATGCTCCAGAGGAGACCAAACAGCTGTGGAAAGAGAAGAGTAAGCTGTTCATCTATGAAGGGAAGCTGTGTCGAAGAACTGTCAACTCCCAGACGCATGAGCTGGTCTGGCAGGTGGTAGTCCCGAGGCGGGACGCGTCTATGGTCTTGGAAGTGTACCACGATGGAGCAGGACACTTCGGATGGAAAAAGCTGGAAGTCCTGCTGAGTGAATGGTTCTATTGGGTCGGCATGAGAGGAGCAATCGAGAGGTGGTGTCGAGACTGCGGACCGTGCAACCTGAGAAGGAAAGACCGTGACAGCCAGAGGGCTCCCCTGCAGCCCTTCATCACCAAGCAGCCGCTCGAACTGGTAGCCCTAGACCATGTGAAGCTGTCCCCAAGCAGGTCAGGCTATGTCTACGCTCTCACCATCGTAGACCCCTACTCCCGGTTTCTGGTAGTAGTGCCAGTCAAGGACCAAACAGCTCAGACAGCAGCCAGAGCTTTCCAACAGCACTTCTGCCGCCCACATGGTTACCCAGAACGTGTGCTAACTGACCAAGGTCCGGCCTTCGAAGCGGAGGTATTCCAGGAGTTCTGCAACCTGTACGGCTGCAAGAAGATCAGGACAACGCCTTATCACCCCCAGACCAACAGGATGTGTGAAAAGATGAACCAGGTGGTGATAGACCTACTGAAGACATTGCCCCTGGAGGAACGCAGTCTGTGGCCAGAAAAGTTGCTAGACCTAGTGGACCTCTACAATCATATCCCAGTGAATTCCACCAACTGCACACCAGCTTACCTGATGAGAGCGAGACCTGGTAAGCTGCCCATCGATCTGGATATGGGAGTTCTGACACCAGAGGACGCCTCACCAGACGCAGATTGGGACACTGAGCGACAACAGCAATACCGCAAGGTACAGGAAAGTGTTGAAAGAAGTCTGTTCCAAGCAAGAGAAAGGCAAGAGAGGACTTACAATCAACATGCACCTGCTGCCCCCTTGTCACCTGGAGAGCAAGTCCTAAAGAGGAAGAGGCGACTCCACAAGTTGGATGACCAGTGGGAAAAAGAGCCGTACACCATTCTACCATCAAGTCATGATAATACCAAGGTGTGCCTCATAAGTAAGGACGGAGGTGAGACAACAGCAACAGTTTCCAGAGACCACCTGAAGAAATGTCCCGAGCAGCTACAGCATGCTGAAGAAGGCCAAGATATCCCTCAACCCGCAGAGGAAGTGTAAGAAATGGTCAGCACAGGACTGGAAAATTTCCCCGGTCATGGACACAAGTGAATAATGCCATTGTTGTGCCTGTCCTTACATTTCTCCAACCAGCACCTCAAGCACCTACAGAAGTCTCAGTAGAGTTGGAAGAACCATTGGCCCCGGAAACAGAAGATTCCTCATCAGCAGACCAGGAGAATCTACCCTCTGCTAGTAGCGAGCCTGTCGTACCCACGGTAAGCCAAAGGATCCGTAGGAAGCTGCCCAACCTACCAGTGACACCTCAAAATACCAGTAGTGCAGGTCACACAGTGCCCACCACACCAGGGGTAGGGAAAGGGGACCAGAGTGGAACACAGACAGACAGTGTGTTACGCAGGTCCACCAGAATCACCAGAGGTCAAATTCCTGCTCGTTGGAAAATTTAAATGTAACTATAACTGTAATGTTGAATTGTTTTGTGTGTGTATTGAATATGTTTTTCCAGTTACCCTACAGGGTCCAAAAAGACTTTCAAGTTATGGACAATGAATAACCAAAAACTCTGCCTGTAAATAGTTGCACCTGTAAAGTGCCCCTTTGGTGCCAGACTACAGAACAAAAACTCGTGGAGGTGGCTGAAGATGTGGTCCAACTCCGGATCATCAATGCCCTGTAGCCACCCTAGGGCCTACGTTAAGGGTTTGGGACAGGTCCCTCTGATTGCACCTTGTTTCAGTGAAATGGACACCTGGTTGCGGATGATACCGTGACCTTTAAAGACTCTAATGGTTGTAAATATGTTAATGTATTGTTACCTGTTGTATTTTTGCAAAATATGTTCAGTCCCGGAGTACTGAAATTTACTAGGGTGGAATGTGGCACCCCAGAGGGTCTGGTTGCCACAGTGGTAGTAATACCATGTCTGGGAGCAAAACAGGAGTTTCCTGGTCAGGGAACACACTACATGCAACACCTCCTGCTCCAGACCAGAAAAGGGGAGGATCCTGCCCTATATAACTGGATCTGGAGGCTGGGTTAGTCAGTCTAGTGAGAGTCTAGTTCAGTGTCAGGAGTCAGTTAGGACTAAGGAGCAAGGAGCTGAGGACTGGAGCTGTGCAGAGCTTGTCCTGGCCAGTGGATACAGAAGACCTGACACCGGAGTCCGAGGCTGTGAGGATTGTATATCCAGCAGCAGAAACCGCAAGGCAGGAGATTGCAGGTCTCCTGGCTGACAGAAGCCCGGAGGCTCAGCCACACGAAAGGACCAGTACCACCACAGAGGAGCGAGGAATACACGGGATCCGAGTCGCCAGCCATACGGGTGAGCAGCACGTTACACTCAGGGACGTGGGCTACAACACGACTATAAGCGGGATAGCCAAAAGAGTACAGTCGGAACGGCAGGCCTACAACTCCACCTGGCCAGGGGATTCTAGGATTGCTCCCAGACTGACCAGGCCCTCATCCCTAGCAAGTACTCCCGTTGGGGCCTATATAATTACCACCAGTAAAGACCCTAGGACTGCACTGCAAAGACTCCGTGTTATTATTACTGATCCAGGCACTATCACCACCATCATCCATACACGCTGCCCTGAAGCTACACTCTTCCTGTGAGGAGTTACACTACCTTGCTGCACATACCACCAGCTTCAGCGGACTGCCCTGCAGCGGCGGTTACCAATAACCGCAATCCACAGGTGGCATAGTCAGACTATCAATAACTGAGAAAGAGACTGACAGGACTGCGGTTACGTTGAACACATTAATATATTTTTTATATGGATTTGGTTTTATTTATATCCATTATTTTTATCTTACTCTCTGTGACCTTTTCGCTTTTTGTTTTCACTCCTTCTTGTTTTTGACACATATATTATTTCCTTGTCACTTACATTTTGTGGTCACTTTCTTGTACGTATTGATGTGCATTTATTTATTCATAATAGTGGTCAGGGCCCTCACATGATTTTCTCACACACATACTTACCTTTTATGCACATTTATGTATATGTATGTATTATGTATTTTTATCCTATACAATTGTATTATGGGTGTCCTAGTGCCCTTCCATATAATCACATACGCACCATCTCCTACTCTATATACACTTGTGCCATTTTTAATGGCTATCTCATATTTACTCACACACCCTGCAATCACTTTCAGAGTTTCTTTCCCCTGTACTGACCATCATTCTTTTGCTATGGCTATGTACACTACTTCTTCAATAAAATATTGGTTTCGGTTCTCTCTCATGATTCCTTCACTTCTGGGTTTATTATGACTATTGGTATACTTGAGTAATCTATTTGTACACAATTTTGAGGATTGATTCTCTGTTACTATTCACATATACTTAAGAGTGGGTATTCATTCTTATTCTACCTATCTTATTATTATTAATTTTTATGTTCTATTCTTATTTATTTTATTCTCTCTATTTTCACTCTGTTCACTTCTTCTCTGTGACATATATACTTGTTACTCTGTCACTCCTTTCTTTGTCTTATATATTTTTTATTTTTTGTCCTTTTTACACTCCCTTGCCTAGTATTCCTTACTGACATATTCTATTTGCACGCTGGCTCTCTCATCCCATTACTTCCTCTTTTTATTTTTCAGTGTTTGCACACGCCGCTGCTGTCTTTATCTGCTCCTTTGTTTTATTCCTATGTGTGTGGAGTGCGCTTCCGGTTTGCGGACGGGGCTGGTTGCCTAGCTACGTGCTCCTTGGCGTCGCCTCTCTCCTCCATCCGTGCTGACGCGTCGGGCGGTGGGTGGAGATCGGTGACGTGGAGCGCCGATGCTTCCGGCTTCTTCCCTGCTCTGACTTCCGGTAGCGCCGCCAGTACCAGACGCGCACACTCGTGTAGCGCTATATAAGAGGACACATGAGACCTCTATGTACCTCCTTCCCCCCGAATAAGCGAAACGCGAAACGCGCGTTGGGGTTGTCTGGTCCCATCAGTGACACAGGTTGTATTGCTTCATTCCCTTATATTGTGTCTTTTTGACTTGCCCTCTATCCTTCTATGACTCCTTATTGACTGACAGCTTTATTTGGCAACTGTGCCAGGGACACTGTCCTTTTACTCCACTATATTGAGGGCTTTGTTGATTCTCATTGAAGCTTTACTTCTTGGACCTTATATATTCTCTATCTAGGTAATTTACACTTGATAAGCATCAGTGAGTCTTTCATGTATGCTCGTTTGTCAGCTTTAGAAAGTGGTGTTCATTTTTCATCCGGTCCTATTTGCAGATATTTAGTCTAATTTACTGACACGTCTATATGTACTATGCACTAGTCACTTTATGTATCGTGCTGCCTTATTATAGCTTACATGACTGGAGCTGCTATAATGTCTACATGATTATATATACTTTTTGTCACTGTGGGTATCTTCTATTTTCACTTCTCCTCCATGTACTATTAATTTGATGTCTTTTAAACTTTTTTGAATAAAATTTGTATTTTATTGCATTTATACTTCTCTGTTTTGTTCAGATTATAATTGAAATGAAGTATTGCACCTTATGGGCCTTTATTATTTTTTGGATTTATATATAATTATTCGCTGTTGATTTTACAGCTTTATGGCCATGGATATTCATGCTAGAGACCAAACTTGGCTTACACATGTTGATAACATTTTTAGAGGAGAAGTACCTTTGAAGACGGACACTGAAAATGGCACTATTATTGATCTTAAGAATTCATTGAAATTTCTTTTTAAGAAAAGGATGCGCACGTGGTGGAATAAGGCATCCTTGGAAAATTATCTGGCCAAGAGCATGATTCCAAGAGGTTTGCGAGTCCGCATACTTCCTTCCTTTCCCGTGGATGATACTTTTTTTAAAAATAGATGGGAAGAGGTATGCAATGGGTGTTCACGTTCCCTGATAGAGATTTTAATTGGCCTTAATAAAAAAACCTTGGAATTACTTGAAACTGACATCAACACTACACAGAAGAAACTAATTGAATCTACCACCCTCGAACAAATGGATTCCTTTAAAAAGGAATTGGATAAATTATTTATCACTTGGGAGAAAGAGGTGCAAGATATTAAAATGCAAAAATTTTCACGGGATCTGCAGGATTATCAGAATAACACTGTATATAGATGGCATGTAGCTGCCTCGCGCCAACGAACTTCCTCGATCTCGTCCTTGTCCTCTGTGGAGGAGTCCTCCTCCAACCAAGTACGCCCTTACCCTTTTACCAGGGGCAAGAGAAAAGGATTTGGACAGGGTAAAAACTACAAATCCAACAAGTGAGCTCCTACACCCCTCAAAGAGACTCAGAAACTTCAGGTAGTTAACCTGTCCCCTATTACGCTTACTAAGCCTCAGATTGATGTACTTGGGCTCGGTTTAACTTTCTCCCCGGTTGCTTCCTTTGATTTCTTCACAGCCATAAAGGACCTTCATTTATTTGCCCGTAAGTTGGTCCTTAAAAAGCTTCATGAAAAGGATAACATCATAGATACTTGGACACCTAAGGAAAGGGAATCTATCGCAATACTTGAAGAATTGAGAGAAGAGAGTGTGTCTATCTCCTCTGTGGATCATTTTCAGTTAACTAAGCCTAAGAAATTCCCACCTATTAACCTGTTTCCTAATATAGACATTTTTGTGAAAATGGTCTCTGACGAATTTAAGAAAATCTCCAAGGGGATACGCAATGATAATCTGACTACAGCACAACGTAATGCGTTGAGAGAACTCAAACAGCTGAAGGGAGTAGTCATCAAACCGGCAGACAAAGGTGGGAATGTGGTCATCTGGCCGGTGATGATGTATGAGAGAGAAGCTTTCAGACATTTGAGAGATACTACTTGTTACAAGAGACTAACATTTAATCCTACCTCTAGCTTCCAGAACCAACTCGAGATGATCCTTGAAGATGCGTTTATAGCTGGCACAATATCCAAGGATCTGAGGGAAGGCCTGATGCCGGAATACCCTAAGATACCTTGCTTCTATCTTCTCCCGAAGATCCATAAGAATCCCTCATGTCCTCCTGGTCGCCCGATAGTCTCTGGAAATGGTGGCCTTTGCGAAATCGTCGGTAAGTATCTCGACCATCATTTGAAGCCAATTGTTGAGACTATGCCTTCTTTTTTGAAAGACACTGGGGACATCCTGAGAAAAGTGGATAACATTTGTTTGGAATCAGACATGTGGTTGGTCTCCCTAGATGTTGAATCTCTTTATACATCTATTAGACACTGTGATGGCCTAGAAGCTACCAGAACTTTTTTGTATATGACGGACATGGATCATGACAAGATCTCCTTCCTGATGTTACTTTTAGAATTTGCCCTCACCCATAATTTTTTCATCTTTAAAGAATTCATCTATTTACAGCTACAGGGGACTGCTATGGGGGCGTCCTTTGCCCCCGCGTATGCTAACATTTTTTGGGACTATGGGAGAGGAATCTATTTTTGGGTGAAAACACTCCCTTAATCTCTAAGGTAGCGCTCTGGCAATGTTATATTGACGATGTACTGATTATTTGGCAAGGAACAGAGAATGAGCTGCACAGCTTTGTACAAGCACTTAACAATAATGCCATCAATATCAAATTGACTTATCAGTACAGCCAAACAGAAATAACATTCCTGGACACTCGTATTTACAAGGGGTCTGAGGGCTTACTATGTACTGAAATCTATCGAAAGGAAACCGCTGTGAATGCTCTTCTACATGCGACGTCCTCACATCCTTTATCCTTGAAGAATAGTATCCCTGTGGGGCAGTTCCTCCGGACCAGACGCATATGTTCTGATGAAGCTTCCTTCTCTCAACAGGCTGACGAATTAGCCGACAGATTCAGACAGAGGGGCTATTCGAAACGTATCATCAAGAGAGGCTGGAACAGAGCTAGAGGGACGAAAAGAGAAGAGCTCCTACGGAATAAGACATCACCCGGGGAGGGCTCACAGTCACAGGTGAGGTTTATAACCACATATAATGATAAACATGACTTGATAAAAAAAGCTCTTGAAAAATTCTGGCCTATCATTAAGAACGATTCGACTTTATCCAAATATACAACAGGATACCTGTCTATTACGTATAGGCGCTCCAAAAATTTATGGGATCTACTGGTACACAGCTGCCATAAAGACCCAGGGCCTGAACGCGCTTTTGGATCCAAGGGCCCTAAGTGGGGCTTCTTCCCATGTGGAAATTGCGCAGCATGTTCCAATTTAAGACGATGTTCTAGCTTCTCTTCTAGTGATGGCTCAAAGGAATTTAAAGTGACGCAACACATCACCTGCAGTACCATAGGAGTTGTGTACTATGCCACCTGCCCCTGTGGCCTTATCTATGTAGGTTTGACGTCCCGCCAACTCCGCATCAGGGTACGTGAACATGTTCGAGACATAAAGAATGCTACTGATCTACAAGACTTCTCTACTCTCAAACCAATACCTAGGCACTTTAAAACCCATCATGGTTGTGATGCTAAGCTCTTGATTATCTCTGGAATTGACCGAGTTCACATTGACAGCTGTGGTGGGAATTGGAGGAAAACTTTGGCCCGACTGGAATCTCAATGGATTATGAGGATTGACTGTATTCGTCCCAAAGGATTAAACGAAATCTTAAGTTTTACATCCTTTCTATAGTGTCATTTTGTGGTTTTTAATTGTTTTTATATTTTGCTGGTACATATATTTTACTTGTCTTCTTGTGTCTTAAGCCTCTATGTTTCTGTTTGCTTTTAGTCAAGCTGATATTTTCGTGCGGTGGCGTTTCTACTATGAGGACATATTTTGGCTATAACCATCTATGGGGGATGTCCAGCTGAAAACCATTAAGCCATGGCCATCTATATTGAGAGGGAGCATCTTTTTACACCCACTGGAAAGAGACTGACAGGACTGCTGTTACGTTGAACGCATTAATATATTTTTTATATGGATTTGGTTTTATTTATATCCATTATTTTTATCTTACTCTCTGTGACCTTTTCGCTTTTTGTTTTCACTCCTTCTTGTTTTTGACACATATATTATTTCCTTGTCACTTACATTTTGTGGTCACTTTCTTGTACGTATTGATGTGCATTTATTTATTCATAATAGTGGTCAGGGCCCTCACATGATTTTCTCACACACATACTTACCTTTTATGCACATTTATGTATATGTATGTATTATGTATTTTTATCCTATACAATTGTATTATGGGTGTCCTAGTGCCCTTCCATATAATCACATACGCACCATCTCCTACTCTATATACACTTGTGCCATTTTTAATGGCTATCTCATATTTACTCACACACCCTGCAATCACTTTCAGAGTTTCTTTCCCCTGTACTGACCATCATTCTTTTGCTATGGCTATGTACACTACTTCTTCAATAAAATATTGGTTTCGGTTCTCTCTCATGATTCCTTCACTTCTGGGTTTATTATGACTATTGGTATACTTGAGTAATCTATTTGTACACAATTTTGAGGATTGATTCTCTGTTACTATTCACATATACTTAAGAGTGGGTATTCATTCTTATTCTACCTATCTTATTATTATTAATTTTTATGTTCTATTCTTATTTATTTTATTCTCTCTATTTTCACTCTGTTCACTTCTTCTCTGTGACATATATACTTGTTACTCTGTCACTCCTTTCTTTGTCTTATATATTTTTTATTTTTTGTCCTTTTTACACTCCCTTACCTAGTATTCCTTACTGACATATTCTATTTGCACGCTGGCTCTCTCATCCCATTACTTCTTTTTATTTTTCAGTGTTTGCACACGCCGCTGCTGTCTTTATCTGCTCCTTTGTTTTATTCCTATGTGTGTGGAGTGCGCTTCCGGTTTGCGGACGGGGCTGGTTGCCTAGCTACGTGCTCCTTGGCGTCGCCTCTCTCCTCCATCCGTGCTGACGCGTCGGGCGGTGGGTGGAGACAGGTGACGTGGAGCGCCGATGCTTCCGGCTTCTTCCCTGCTCTGACTTCCGGTAGCGCCGCCAGTACCAGACGCGCACACTCGTGTAGCGCTATATAAGAGGACACATGAGACCTCTATGTACCTCCTTCCCCCCGAAGAAGCGAAACGCGAACCGCGCGTTGGGGTTGTCTGGTCCCATCAGTGACACAGGTTGTATTGCTTCATTCCCTTATATTGTGTCTTTTTGACTTGCCCTCTATCCTTCTATGACTCCTTATTGACTGACAGCTTTATTTGGCAACTGTGCCAGGGACACTGTCCTTTTACTCCACTATATTGAGGGCTTTGTTGATTCTCATTGAAGCTTTACTTCTTGGACCTTATATATTCTCTATCTAGGTAATTTACACTTGATAAGCATCAGTGCTTCTTTCATGTATGCTCATTTGTCAGCTTTAGAAAGTGGTGTTCATTTTTCATCCGGTCCTATTTGCAGATATTTAGTCTGATTTACTGACACGTCTATATGTACTATGCACTAGTCACTTTATGTATCGTGCTGCCTTATTATAGCTTACATGACTGGAGCTGCTATAATGTCTACATGATTATGACGCGCCCCCTGGGCCAGTGCTGTTTGGGGGGATACCCGGAGCCGGATCAGATGGGGGTTGTAGTCTCCGAGTGGCGGTGACCCGGTCCGTGCCCAGGGTGTCAAGCTCAGTGTGTGGCAGTCCTACAGATGTTGCTGGATGTTCTTTAGTGTCGACTACGCCACCCGTTGATTTGCGGTCAATACGGCCGCCGCTGCAGCAGGGTCCGCTGAGGCTGATGGTGTGTGTGCAGCTTCTGATAGTATAACCCCCAACGGGCGGGGTATAGCCTCAGGGGGTCAGTTGTAGAGGGTGGTGGTTGTGGTGGTGCAGTGAGGGTGGTATTAAGACTCAGAGTCGGGCTGTGCAGTTCAAGGTGTTTACTTACTGCTGTTGTTCTGGTCACTCCGGCCTTGAGTGACCGCCCGAGCCGTGCTGCGTCCACCAGGTCCTGGACTCGGCCAACCCCCAGGTAATTCTGGAGCGTGATCCTGAGCTCCCTCTCTGACGTTCCTTTTCTCTGGCCTTCCCCACCAGGGATCCACCTATGTCCGGCTCCCTCGGGTCTCTTGGTGGGTACACCTCCTCTGGGTTCCCTGACCCTATACTTGGTCTGCCTTCCTGGTGGATTTAGTGGGGGGTCGTGGCAGATCCTGCCCACAACCTCCGGTCTCTGGCTGAGGATTAGTGCCCTCCACCAGCTTGGGATCCGGTACCCTTGTGCCAACCCTTCACCCTGTTGCTTGTATTTGGGCTCTTGGGGTTCCCTCTTCTTCCCCTCTGGGTCCTTCTGACTCCTCTCTCTCTTCTTCCAGGACTGCTTGACCCTCTACAACAGACTGACTAGTAGCTGTCTGCCTGTCTGACCCTGATCTAAGATGGTTGCCACCTTATATACTCCCTCTATGTGTGAGCTCAGGTGACCAGCACCCAATGAGCTCCTAGCATTACCCAGACTGCTCCCCCTATCTGCCCCTACACTACTGGGATGTTCCACCCCCCTCCCACTCCAGCCAGGGGCAGACACTATCGTACCTGCACATAAACTGGTGGGAGTACCGTCGATCTGTCCCCCGGAAATGGGATGTGTGTAGTGTATGCAGCCTACTGAGCTCAGTTCCACACTCCATCCTTACCCGGGAGTGGAATACCACACCTCTGGCTTGAGGTGTAATACCCCTGTAGCAGCCGAATCCTCAGGGTGCTACAATTATATATACTTTTTGTCACTGTGGGTATCTTCTATTTTCACTTCTCCTCCATGTACTTTTAATTTGATGTCTTTTAAACTTTTTTGAATAAAATTTGTATTTTATTGCATTTATACTTCTCTGTTTTGTTTGGATTACAATAACTGAGACACATAGATTACCCTGGTTTGACCACCCTGGGTCACGGACCGGGTCGCTGCCACAGTGACTACAACCCCCAGCATCTACAGGCCCGGCTCCGGGTCTCCCCACGGCCCAGGGGGCGTGTCATTTATGTCACTTAATTGTGTGCCAGGCAGTGGAGCTGCTGAGGCTAAGCAGACATGCTGCACAGACCGGAGCAGTGGGGGAACGGGGAGAGGTGAGTATTGTATTTATTTTTTTACATCATTGAGAACATGGTGGTCACAAGGCTGGAGGGCTATGGGGGGTGCATTATAGTATATGTACTCTATGGGGCAGCATTATACTCTATGGGGGCTGCATTGTACTGTATTGAGGACTATGGGGAGTGCATAGTACTATATGAGGGCTGCATTATACAGTATTGAGAACTATGGAGAGTACATTATACTGTATGGAGGATTATGGGGCACATTATACTATATGGAGCACTATGGGGCATATTGTAGTTAAGGAGCACAATGCTGCCTATTCATCGAGTGATTGGATTGTTTATGCCAAAACAAAGCTCATTGTTCTCAGCAGCACATCGTTTGGAGTAATCTGCAGATATACTGCTAATAAAATGATACTGTAAGGGGACAGATTGATTTACTAGTGACTGTTCTGTCCCCATCATTCTTCCTCAGCCGGTGTAAAGAACCCGGGAAACAAGCGTCGAATGACTTCAATATTGTCGATAGCGCTCGTTTAATGGCCTGAACTCAGCGCATGTAAATGACGCGCCCCCTGGGCCTGTGTTGTGCAGGGGATACCCGGAGCCGGATCGCTGGGGGTTGTAGTCTCCGTGTGGCGGTGACCCGGTCCGTGCCCAGGGTGGTCAAACCAGTGGCGGTCTTAAGTAATAACAATGTCCGACTACGCCACCCGTGGATTGCGGTCAGTGGGGACCGCCGCTGCGCTGCCGACCGCTGAGGCTGATGTTGTTTGCGCAGCCGAGAATGGGATAACTCCCCACGGGAGAAGTATTGCCTCAGGGCAGCTAATGTGGATGATAGGAGTGATGGTGTGAGCGTCCCAGTAGTAATGGTGCTGGTGCGGCAAGGAATCACAGAGACTTGTAATTCCAAAGCTTTACTCACGGTTGTTATTCTGGTCACTTGTGCACATGAGGGACCGCCCGAGCCGTGCTGCGTTCACCAGGCAAGGGACTCGACCAACTCCCAGGCAATTCCAGAGCGTGGCACAGGGCTCCCTTCCTTTCCTTTCTCTGGCCGTCCCCACCAGTGACCCACCTTTGTCCAGCTCCCTCGGGCCTTCTCTGGGCACGCTGATCTCTGCGTCCCTGACCCTATATGGTATGCCTTCCTGGTGGATGTAGTGAGGGGTCGCACCAAGATGTGGTAACAACCTCCGGTCTTTGGCTGAGGAATCTGTTGCCTCCACCAATTTGGGTTCCGGTACCCTGTTCTGCCAACCCTTCACCCTGTATCTCCTGGGCATGTGGGGTTCCTTCTGTCCTCGTGTCTCTGGGCCTTTTCCGTGTTCCTTGCTTCCTTTCTCCTCTGTTCCAGTTCCTTTCTTACTTTCCTTTCCGTTCCTTCTCCTCTCTCTTTCTGCTGTTTCTGGCCTCCACTCCAGGCCTGCCTCTGGAGCTGGGCCCAGACTGAGCCACAGCTCCCTGTCAGCCCTCTCTGGCTGAGCTCCTCTCCTTTTCTCCTCCTGACTGAACTGGCCTTGTCCTAAGATGGTGCCCACCTTATATACCTCCCTCTAACACCCGAGCCCAGGTGACTAGCAACCAATGGGCTCCTACCTATGCCCAGAGACCCACCCCTTTCTGCTCCTACACCACTGGGTGTACTTTCCCCTCCCCACTCCAGCCAGGAGCAGATGCTGTCTTGCCTGCACTTCTATCTTGTGGGAGCACCGTTGAGCTGTCCCTCGGAAATGGGGTGTGTGTGGTGCATGCAGCCTACCGAGTCCTGGTCCACACTCCATCCTTACCCGGGAGTGGAATACCACACCTCTGGTTTGAGGTGCAATACCCCTTTAGCAGCCGAGCCCTCGGGGTGCTACATAAATACAACCAAAATATTTCTGTGTGATGGTGCAATATGTGAGCATTTGGGGCCCCACTATCTCTAAAACAGGCCCTGAGTACAACCAAAGCTAGTCCATACATAGCCCATTCAAAAAGTGTGAAAATATATGTATATGTGGCACCCCAGGGGGTCTGGTTGCCACAGTGGTAGAAATACCATATCTGAGAGCGAGCATGGGTTTTCCTGGTCAGGAGCACATTTGCATGCAACGTTTCCTGCCCCAGTCCAGGGAGGGGAGGAACCTGCCATTTATAAACTGGATCTGGGGCGGGGTTAGTTAGTTAGTTCCAGAGAGAGGGACAGAGCAGCAAGGAGCCCTGTAGGAGACAGGAGCTGAGAGCCAGGGACTGGAGCAGCAGAGCTCGTCCTGGCAGAAGACGCAGAGAACCGGACACCGGAGTCCGAGGCTGTGAGGATATTCACATCCAGCAGCAGAAACCACCTGGCAGGGGATTTCATGTCCTCTGGCTGTAGAAAGCCCGGAGGCTCAGTCACACGCAAGGGGCCGGCACCGCCATCGAGGAGCGGAAGGAACCAAAGGCCCCAAGTCACCAGCCATACGGGTGAGCACCACACGGTACACTCAGGGACATGGGCTACTACACGACTAGAGCAAGGTAGCCAGGAAGAGTGCAGTCAGACGGGAAGGCCTACACCTCCACCTGGCCAGGGGGATTCTTGTTCGCTCACAGACTGACCCGGCCTCTAATGCTAGCCAGTACTCCCAGCAGGGTCTCCTTCATCACCAACAGTAAAGACCCTGAACTACACTGCACGGACTTTGAGTCATTTCTGCTGCGCCTATGCACCACAACCCTCACCATCTACACACGCTGCCCTGAGGCTATACTCCTCCCGTGGGGAGTTATACTACCCCCTGCTGCGCACACAACATCAGCCTCAGCGGTCTGCCCCGCAGCGGCGGTTCTCAGTGACCGCAATCCACGGGTGGCGTAGTCGGACATTTCAACATTAAAAACCAAGTAAACAGATCCGCCACTGGTTTGACCACCCTGAGCCATGGGACCGGGTCGCCGCCACGGAGACTACAACCCCTGACATCACACAGAGACCCGGCTCCGGGTATTCCCACACACACGGCCCAGGGGGCGCATCAACTTTGGCGTAGTCGGCAGGATCTCGTGCCCGCAACCACCGGGTACTGCGTGCCTGAAGAAAGACTGTGATACCGTGGTGAAGTTTCCCGCCATCCGCAGACGTTTTCCCGCCATCCGCAGCCATTTTCCCGCTATTGGGCGCCATTTTTGGGACGCCGCTCGGGAAGAAGAGGGGCGTGGACGCCAAAAGCGCGCAAGAGCTGAAGTCCCGCCTTACGTACTGACACTGCGCAAGGTCCTGGAAGGAGCCCAGCGGACGCCGACGTCACCAGCGCGCGACGCAAGGTCCTCGACCCCGACGATCGCCTGCGGAGCCGCGGCCTACGAGAAGAAGCAATGGAAGGTAGGCCACGGTTAACTAGGGGGGAGGAAGACACCAGGAATGGAGGAAGCTCCCACCGCCAGCGCGGCTGCTGCCGCAGTGATGCCGTTCACGATGCCGTATATCCCTGGAGCGGCATGGTTACCTCAGTACTCAGGGGAGTCGCATACCCTGAGCAACTTTAAAGAAAGACTGTATAGCCTATTCAAAGTATACCCCCTGTCCGAGGAACATAAAGTGAGCATCCTGATAGGTCAGTTAATTGGAGCAGCCCAAAGAGAAGTGAAGTCCTGGTCAGCCAGGGAAAATGGGACTGTAAAGGAAATACTGGCACTTTTGATACCCGCACCTCAGCAGAGATCAAGCTAAAATTTTATGGATGCAAACAGCAGACACAAGACAGTATACGGTACTATGCTTTGAATTTGCAGGAGGCCCTGAGAGCCATTAAGTAGGCAGACCCTGACAGCGTGCGGAATGAGGATAAGCTGTTGACTGAACAGTTCATTGAGGGTCTACTGTCCAGCGCCCACCGAACCCAGTTGCGTGTAATGTCCTTGCAGAACCTTGATTTGTACTTTGCGCAGTTTAAAGCCAGGGCCATCCGGGTGCTCCGAGAACCGGCACCAGGTGGCGCTGTAACCCACAGGCGCCCTGCTATCACCTATCACCAGGAGGCGGCACCCTTGCCTGCAGAGCCTGTGGGAGCTGATGCACAGGCTTTGGACAAAGCCCCGGCTGTAGACCTGCACCATCAGGTCCAAGATCTGACCAAAAGCGTTGCCGCGCTAACAAGAACTGTGCAGTCTTTACAGGTGTCTTCCCCAGGAAAGATCCAGCTGGCTTCCAGTCCGGAGGACGTCCCTTGGAGCCAACGGAGGAGGATCCCATCGTTCAGAGGAAGGCCCAGCGACCGCTATGACCAGGACTGACAACCCATCTGCCGCCGCTGCAACCAACCAGGACATATGGCAAGGTACTGTCATTTAAATGGGCCCGACCTGGGGCAGAGGACCGACCCCCAGGCATAAGATCATCAGGCCCATCGAGCTGGCATGATAAGTACGTAGGGGGACGACCGGTCTTGCCTGTGGTGCTGGATGGCATTCCTATGAGTGCACTACTGAACACCGGGTCACAAGTAACCACCATCCCCTATGTGCTCTTTAAGCGGTACTGGAATGACTCAGATATTACCCGCTACCCAGATGACGATTTGAGCATCATCGCAAGCCATGGTCAGCCCGTGCCGCAGGTGGGATTCAAGGAGGTGACCATAAAGATTGGTAAAGTTGAACTGCCAGCGCAAGGACTGATTATTGTGGACATTGACCGTCGTGAAAGCCACCCTAAGATAACCTTGGGTACTAATGTTATTGAAAATTGTCTTGCAGAGATAATTGTCATATTACAGCAGGTTGCGGTGAACGCCAGCTCCAGCCAGTAGCATGTCCCACAAAAAGAGATCAGAGCCCTGATGAAAAGGCAGCAGGTAGAACTGTCTGGTGGTGAGATTGGTAGAGTAAGGATGAGTGACCCGTTCCCTATCGCCATGCCCCCAAAGAGTGAGATGATGATCTGGTGCCGGACTGCAATCGGGTTAAGAGGAAGGGACTACCAAGCCATGGTAGAACCCGTCTACTCAGACAGTAGGCCCACCATTTTGACGGCACGGGGGGTGGTCGATGTATGCCATGGGAGGGTACCCGTCCGCATCCTAAACATTGGGGAAAGAGAAGTATACTTGCCCCGGTATGCCACTCTAGCCAAATTGTTCACCGTTAACCAAAACTCCATAAAGGCCGTGGAACCCTTGCCTCCATCTCAACTAGAGGAGGGTAACGGCTCCAAGAAACAAATGGAGGACTGGTGTCAGAAGCTGCATGTGGGCACCGACTCCACTCCCTCACACTAAAAACAGGGAGTCTACCGGGTGGTGCAGGAGTACGAAAGAGTCTTTAGCAAACACCCGCTAGACTTTGGGCAAGTAAAGGGGGTAGAACACCACATCCCCACAGGAGACCATCCACCCATAAAGGAAAGATACCGACCTGTACCCCCTGCACACTATCAGAATACCAAGGGGATGTTGCGAGACATGAAGGAGGCTGGGGTAATCAGGGACAGCTGTAGCCCCTGGGCAGCTCCACTAGTTCTTGTGAAAAAGAAAGATGGCACCATGAGAATGTGTGTAGATTACAGAAAGGTCAACCGTATCACACACAAAGATGCGTACCCGTTACCTAGGATAGAGGAATCTTTAGCTGCATTAAAGTCTGCTAACTTCTTCTCCACTTTGGATCTTACTAGCGGGTACTGGCAGGTTCCTGTAGCAGAGGCAGACAAGGAGAAGACCGCGTTCACCACCCCGATGGTTCTCAGCGAATTCAACTGTATGCCATTCGGGCTCTGCAACGCACCAGGAACCTTCCAGCGGTTGATGGAGCGCTGCCTGGGGCACAGGAATTTCGAGACGGTCCTGCTATACCTGGACGATGTCATCGTGTATTCCAAAACATATGAGGACCATCTGAAACACCTGGCAGAGGTGTTTGACGCCCTGGCAGGCTACGGCCTAAAGGTGAAACCCTCCAAGTGTCATCTACTGAAACCAAAAGTACAGTACCTGGGACACATGGTGAGTGCTGACGGAGTAGCTCCAGACCCTGATAAAATTACAGTGATTAAGGACTGGCCAAGACCCTCCAGCATAAAGGAAGTGCAGCAGTTCCTCGGGTTGGTAGGCTACTACCGAAGATTCATCCCCGGGTTCACCAAAATGGCAGCCCCTATGCAAAACCTCCTGTTGGGTCAGTCAAAGACCAAGAATCAGAAGCCACCCTTCAAATGGGACAAGCTGGAGGATGAGTCTTTCCGCCAGCTGAAGATGGCCCTCACGGGGGATGAGGTCCTGGCTTACCCTGATTACGACCAGCCTTTCATCCACCACACGGACGCGAGCAACATCGGACTAGGGGCGGTGCTGTCCCAGATCCAACAGGGCAGAGAACGGTTAATTGCTTATGACGCGCCCCCTGGGCCTGTGCTGAGCAGGGGATACCCGGAGCCGGATCGCTGGTGGGATGCTGGGGGTTGTAGTCTCCGTGTGGCGGCGACCCGGTCCGTGCCCAGGGCGGTCAAACCAGTGGCAGTCTTTGTGTTATAATAAGTGTCTGACTACGCCACCCGTGGATTGCGGTCAGTGGGGACCGCCGCTGCGCTGCAGACCGCTGAGGCTGATGTAATTTGCGCAGCCGAGTATGGAATAACTCCCCACGGGAGAAGTATTGCCTCAGGGCAGCTAATGTGGATGGTGTGAGCGTCCCAGCACTAATGGTGCTGGTGCGGCGAGGAACCACAGAGACGTGCAGTTGCAGTTTTCAATGCTTTACTCACAGTTCTTTATCAGGTCACTTGTGCGCAGTTAGGACCGCCCGAGTCATGCTGCGTCCACCAGGTGAGGGACTCGGTCAACTCCCAGGCAATTCCAGAGTGTGGTTCAGAGCTCCCTTCTCTACCTTTCTCTGGCCGTCCCCACCAGTGACCCACCTTTGTCCAGCTTCCTCGGGCCTTCTGTTGGCGAAACCTCTCTCCGGTTTCCCTGACCCTATGTGGTATGCTTTCCTGGTGGATGTAGTGAGGGGTCGCACCAAGATGTGGTCACAACCTCCGGTTTTGGCTGAGGATTAGTCGCCTCCACCAATTTGGGTTCCGGTACCCTGCTCTGCCAACCCTTCACCCTGTATCTCCTGGGCATATGGAGTTCCTTCTGTCCTCGTGTCTCTGGGCCTCTCTCTGTGTTCCTTGCTTCCTTTCTCCTCTGTTCCAGTTCCTTTCTTACTTTCCTTTCCGTTCCTTCTCCTCTCTCTTTCTGCTGTTTCTGGCCTCCACTCCAGGCCTGCCTCTGGAGCTGGGCCCAGACTGAGCCACAGCTCCCTGTCAGCCCTCTCTGGCTGAACTCCTGTCTTCTTCTCCTCCTCCCTAAACTGAACACTGTCCTAAGATGGTGCCCACCTTATATACCTCCTTCTGACACCCGAGCCCAGGTGACTAGCAACCAATGGGCTCCTACCTATGCCCAGAAACCCACCCCTATCTGCTCCTACACCACTGGGTGTCCTTTCCGCTCCCCACTCCAGCCAGGGACAGATGCTGTCGTGCCTGCACTTCTGTCTCGTGGGAGCACCGTTGAGCTGTCCCTCGGAAATGGGGTGTGTGTGGTGCATGCAGCCTACCGAGCCCTGGTCCACATTCCATCCTTACCCGGGAGTGGAATATCACACCTCTGGTTTGAGGTGCAATATCCCTGTAGCAGCCGAGCCCTCGGGGTGCTACACTTATGCCAGCAGGAAGCTCCGGGCTACAGAGAGAAACCCCGAAAATTATAGCTCCTTCAAGCTAGAGTTCCTGGCAGTGGTGTGGGCAGTTACAGAACGCTTTAAACATTACCTTGCCTCTTCCAAGTTCACCGTGTACACGGACAACAACCCGTTGACACACCTGGACACTGCGAAACTTGGTGCCCTGGAGCAGAGATGGATGGCCCGCCTATCCAACTATGAATTTACAATCAAATACCAAGCGGGACGCACAAATGCCAACGCAGACGCCCTGTCCAGGATGCCGAACTTGCCGGACGGAGGGGAAGATCCAGAAGAACTGGAAGAGATTGAACTCCCTGCGTTCCACCGTCATGAGATTACCCAGTGCTCCCACTGTGTAAGGGACAAGCACTCTGCCACGTTCAATCCCTTACCCCACTACAGCTGGGCGGAGACGCAAGACAGTGACCCAGCCGTCCGCCTGGTAAAAGAGATGCTGACACAGGCTGATGCCCGCCTTGACCCAGACGCTCCGGAAGAGACCAAACAGCTGTGGAAGGAGAAGAGTAAACTGCTTCTCTACAAGGGGAAGCTGTGCCAGAGAATTGTTAACTCCCGGACACATGAGCTGACCTGGCAGGTAGTGGTCCCGAGACGAGACGCGGCTATGGTCCTGGAGGCATTCCACGACGGAGCAGGACACTTTGGATGGAAGAAGTTGGAGTTCCTGTTGCGTGAACGGTTCTTCTGGGTAGGCATGAGAGGGGCCATTGAGAGATGGTGCAGAGACTGCGGCCCGTGCAACCTGAGAAGAAAGGACCGTGCCAGCCAGAAGACTCCCCTGCAGCCCATCATCACCTAGGAGCCACTAGAACTGGTAGCCCTGGACCATGTGAAGCTGGCTCCAAGTAGGTCCGAGTACGTCTACACTCTCACCATCAACTACTCCCAGTTCCTGGTGGTTGTCCCTGTCAAGGACTTAACAGCTCAGACAGCAGCTAGAGCCTTCCAGCAGCACTTCTGCCATCCACACGGGTATCCAGAGCAAGTGTTGACTGACCAAGGTCCAGCCTTCGAAGCGGAGGTCTTCCAGGAGTTCTGCAACCTCTATGGCTGCAAGAAGATAAGGACAACGCCCTATCACCCCCAAACCAACGAATTGTGTGATAAGATGAACCAGGTGGTGATAGACTTGCTGAAAATGTTGCCCCTGGAAGAACGCAGTCTGTGTCCTGAAAAACTGCCTGATCTGGTGGACTTGTATAACCACATCCCAGTAAATTCCACCAACTGAACCCCGGCTTACCTAATGAGAGCAAGACCTGGTAAGCTGCTAATTTACCTGGATATGGGAGTCCTGACACCCGAGGATACCTCGCCAGAGGCAGACTGGGATACAGAACGGCAGCAGCAGTACCGGAAAGTGCAGGAGAGTGTTGAGAGAAGTTTGTCTCAAGCAAGAGAAAGGCAAGAGAGGACTTACAACCAGCATGCTCCCGCTGTTCCCCTGGCACCTGGAGAGCAGGTCTTGAAGAGGAAGAGGCGGCTCCATAAGTTGGATGACCAGTGTGAGAAAGACCCGTACACAGTACTGCCCTCAAGTCATGAAAACCCGAAAGTATGCGTTATCAGTAAGGATGGAGGAGAGACCACAGCCACTGTCTCTAGAGACCACCTGAAGAAGTGTCCCGAGCAGCTGCAAAGCACTGATGAAGACCAAGATAGCCCTCAACCCGCAGAGGAAAGGGAAGAAATGGTCAGTACAGTACTCGGAGAATTTCCCCGGTCCTGGACACAAATTAACAATGCTATTGTGGTACCCGTCCTTACCTTTCTCCAGCCAGCCCCTCAAGGGCCTACAGAAGAGCAAGTAGTATTGGAAGAGCAACCGGCCCCGGAGGCAGAGGATTCCATACCAGCAGCCCAGGAGAATCAACCCTCTGCTAGTAGTGAGCCTGCCGTGCCCGTGGTAAGCCAAAGAGTACGCAGAAAGCTGCCCAACCGACCCGTAACATCTCCAAACACCTGTAGTGCAGACACTAGCGAGCCCACTACACAAGGGGTGGAAACAGGGGACCCAGAAAGAACACCATCAGATAGTGTGTTACTTAGGTCAACAAGGAGCACTAGAGGTCAGAAGCCCGCTTGCTGGAGAATCTAGGAGAAATGATATATACCTGTATATTGCAAATGTTGTAATGTTTTATGTTTGTTACCTCAATACTGATTATGTTTCTCAAGTTACCCGACAGGGTCTATGGACGGACAGGTTATGGGCAATGAATAACCGGAACTGTACCTTGTAAATAGTTGCACCTGTTAAGTGCCCCTTTTGGGCCAGACCACAGAACAAAAACCCGTGGAGGTGGCTGAAGACGTGGTCCAACGCCGGATCATCGATGCCCTGTAGCCACCCCAGGGCCTACGTGGAGGGTTTGGGACGGGTCCCTCAAAATGCATCTTGGGTGACATGGACACCTGGTTACGGAAGCGCCGTGACCTATCAAGATTGAACTCCTTGTACATATATTGTTGTGTTATTGTTTATACCCTGTTATGTGTGTTTTCAAAAAAAAAAGTGTTTAGTCCCGGAGTACTAAAGTTTACTAGGGGGGAATGTGGCACCCCAGGGGGTCTGGTTGCCACAGTGGTAGAGATACCATGTCTGAGAGCGAGCATGGGTTTTCCTGGTCAGGAGCACATTTGCATGCAACGCCTCCGGCCCCAGTCCAGGGAGGGGAGGAACCTACCCTTTGTAAACTGGATCTGGGGCGAGGTTAGCTAGTTAGTTCCAGAGAGAGGGATAGAGCAGCAAGCAGCCCTGTAGGAGACAGGAGCTGAGAGCCAGGGACTGGAGCAGCAGAGCTCATCCTGGCAGAAGACGCAGAGAACCAGACACCGGAGTCCGAGGCTGTGAGGATATTCACATCCAGCAGCAGAAACCACCTGGCAGGGGATTTCAGGTCCTCTGGCCGTAGAAAGCCCAGAGGCTCAGTCACACGCAAGGGACCGGCACCGCCATCGAGGAGCGGAAGGAACCAAAGGCCCCAAGTCACCAGCCATACGGGTGAGCACCACACGGTACACTCAGGGACGTGGGCTACTACACGACTACAGAAAGGTAGCCAGGAAGAGTGCAGATAGACGGGAAGGCCTACACCTCCACCTGGCCAGGGGGATTCTTGTTCGCTCACAGACTGACCAGGCCTCTAATGTTAGCCAGTACTCCCAGCAGGGTCTCCTTCATCACCAACAGTAAAGACCCTGAACTGCACTGCATGGACTTTGAGTCATTTCTGCTGCGCCTATGCACCACAACCCTCACCATCTACACATGCTGCCCTGAGGCTATACTCCTCCCGTGGGGAGTTATACTACCCCCTGCTGCGCACACAACATCAGCCTCAGCGGTGTGCCCTGCAGCGGCGGTTCTCAGTGATCGCAATCCACGGGTGGCGTAGTCGGACATTTCAACATTAAAAACCTAGTAAACAGATCCGCCACTGGTTTGACCACCCTGAGCCACGGGACCGGGTCGCCGCCACGGAGACTACAACCCCTGACATCACACAGAGACCCGGCTCCGGGTATTCCCACACACACGGCCCAGGGGGCGCGTCATATATAAAGGCATATACGACTAGTAATGCTAACTGTAGAATACCATGCTACAAACATAACAAATGTTAATAAATGTACAGAAAAAGTAATGGATGATACATCAAGCTCATGTGTAGAAATGAAGCCTACCTAGTGATGTCCGGATCCTCTCCATAGACTTCAATAGGCAGCTTCTATTGTATTCCTCACTGAGTTATCAGTCTGTCTTGTCTTAAGCTTGATTGATTTTACCTATTCTTCAGAGGACGCTACATTCACAAATCCTTGTCTATTTCTATATCCTTGTAAAACAGAACCTTTTTCTCCCATGTGTCTCCGCATTGTCTCCATTTTATATCCGTGTTGTATAGATATATTTTTTCCTCATACATTTGTAAAACCTGAAGCAGGTAGACAGTCTGAACTTTTATTTATCCATTGACTATTAATGGATCTATTAAAAATGGATGAAACACTGATGGAGCACTAAAGGAAAAGAAAAGTCTTCAGTGCTTCATCCGTTGTACATGGATTTCCTTAGACTTTAATGGCTGAGTCTGATCTGCAAAATGAATGAGAATAGAACCTGCTCTGAGTCTCACGGATTAGACACGGAACTGTTATTAAAAACAGACGGCACATGGACTAGTGTAATAAATGTCATGCCACGTTCACACATTCAGTATTTGGTCAGTATTTTACATCAGTATGTGTAAGGCAAAACCAGGAGTGGGTGATAACTGCAGAAATGGTGACGTGTTTCTATTATACTTTTCCTCTGATTGTTCCTCACCTGGTTTGGGCTTAGAAATACTGAGGTAAAATACTGACCAAATACTGAACGTGTGAATATGGCCTGAAAGTGGTGGTCTGATATTTCATTAAATTAACCTGGTGTCTACAGCTCTGACTAGTGATGTAGAGGTGAATGAATCTCACTTTGCATTCCTGTGAGAGTCACATTAAGGCTCATTATATAGAGAAATTGTCTTCCACACCGCGTATAAGATCCTGTAGGATTCTGAGAGTCAGAAGTAACGTGGGACGACCGAAAGACCAGAATGGAGTGGACAGCTCCCCAACAAAGCGATTGATAAAACTGATTTCCCCTATGAGCAAAGGAGCATTGCTTTAATCACAGCTATGGTTGAAAAAACTCAGTAAACAGTCTTCATTTTTCTCTTCTTCGCAAAAAAGCCTTTAAATTTGACAAGTCAATGATTTCCATTGTACTGACTGCAATAGTGTATGGCACTATTCCTGCAAGAGGATCCAAACTGAACCACCAGTGCAGGCCCGGGACAAGGGGTAGGCACCCGCCTAGGACGCTACCTCTCTGAGGGGGGAGCAGTTTAAGAAAAAAAATTGACATTATTGAACGCCTGCAGTCAACTGGCACCTTCCTCCTGCAGGAAACATTCAGCATGCTGACAGCCGGTATACAGGAACAAAGGTGAGCGGAGTCAGTGGGTCACTAACACCGCTCAACGCCTGCGCCCCGGTTCTCATTCCCTCTCTGCATTGAAATGCATTTGTGTCTTTAAGACAATGTGAACGCTGCCCCCAGGACAGGAGCAGAGGAGCTGTAATCAGGTCGATGTTCTGGCGGTAATTCCCGCAATACGTAGGCTATGGACAGTCTGCCCCCTGTTAGAGGATGGCGCCACACAGGAATACGGCAGTAGAACAACCATCGGTTTTGTTACAAGCTGCATCTATTGTATCTCATTAATTGAAACCAAACGGCCCCCATTATAATTAAGCTATATTAGTTTCCATGACTATTCTTGAGTCTGACATTGTAAAGGAAGTGGTGATCAGAGCTTGTTACCTGATGGATCAGACGAGGAAGTTAGAGGTCCAGTTACCATAGTTTCTCACCTATTCCTTTTCTTGGGGGGGAAGCCATTTGCGTCATCTGCCTAAGGCAGCAAAATACCTTATCATGATATTAATAAAAATACCAAAAAGCATGTCAGTAATATAACCAAAAGCAACATAGATGTTTTATATATTTATTTTTATGCATAAAAGTTGTTAATATTATGCAAATATATAAAAAGAAAGTGTGTAGATATAGTCACTTTCTGTGGAAAGGAGCAGATGATGATGATTCCGCTCCTCAGGCCTCGGCCACTTCTATCGCTTTTGGACATCCAGGTCTGGATCACACATGAGAGAGGAGAAGAGCAGGAATGTGTGACTTGTGATCTGTGTAGTTGGAGTTTTCCTGGATTCCTTCAGCATCGCGATCAGCCAAATGGCCTTCTGTCTGACCATGGTCAGGAAGGTGAAGGAGCAGCCGCTTCCTTCTGTCTGACCATGGCCTGGTAGAGGAAGGAGCAGCCGCTTCCTTCTGTCTGACTATGGCCTGGTAGAGGAAGGAGCAGCCGCTTCCTTCTGTCTGACCATGGCCTGGTAGAGGAAGGAGCAGCCGCTTCCTTTGTCTGTACATGGCCAAGTAGGAGAAGGAGCAGCCGCTTCCTTCTGTCTGTACATGGCCAAGTAGGAGAAGGAGCAGCCGCTTCCTTCTTTATGTCCATATCTTGTAGTCGTCTCCTTACCACCACATTGTAGATGAGTCATCCAGATGGTGACATAACAAGTATGGCTGAAAGAAGTCCTTCAATTTCAGCCTTTAATTACTTGCTATGTTGATCCAGAGGAAGGCGAAAAATAACCCTGAGGACTCGTTGTTGGATCATCCTCATATCAAGGGAAAAAAATTCCTTCCTGACCACAAATATGGCGATCGGAATAAATCCCTGGATGTTTGGTGCTCAAATCTACTTGGATGTTATGTGGTGGAAGCTTAGTAGGTTTGTCACAGTCCGGTAAATAAGAAAGTCCAGTGTAATTGTCTCATCCGATTAATGTAAATCTTCATTCCTGGATGTTACTGGAATGGGGCTGATTTTTATTAGCCTAATACTCCTGCTGGAAGAAGAGAAATATACACGTCTGAGAATCAGCCCCTCACATACAGTATATACAGTACTAGGGGGATATAGCGATAAGGTGTATAGTGGGTAAGTGTGTTACTGGGTAGTGATAACACTTTGGATGTCTGTA
Source organism: Phyllobates terribilis (assembly GCF_046119375.1). Classification (NCBI taxonomy): domain Eukaryota; kingdom Metazoa; phylum Chordata; class Amphibia; order Anura; family Dendrobatidae; genus Phyllobates; species Phyllobates terribilis. The sequence continues at coordinate 169,387 of NW_027363947.1, forward strand.
TGTGCTGTACTTACATAGTAATATGGGAATGGTGGGTCGGCTCTGCCGGACTCCACATCGCTCCAGTCTATAGAATAGAAAAACGGATGCGATCTGATGGATGATTTAATGGCAGATCGGGCAGATGGAGTTTTGCAGAGGAGCTAGAAAATGAAAACAAAGCATTAGTCATTATATTATGTATTATTACTGATAAATTATTACACAATGTCTATGGACTGTCCATATCTTATCTTCTATATCTTCTTGTAATCCCCCATTATCATTGTCCATCTGATCTTACTCACCCGTTTTATGATATCCATGGTATGACAGCAGATCCCAGGTGGAAAAGAAGGGATGTCGTCATACAGAGACTGGTGGTATTCGTCCATTGTGCCTCTGGTATAGAATGGCCAGTCACCTACAGTCATCATATATAAGATGACGCCAAAGGAAAAGGAGTCTGCCAGATGGTTGTATCCTTCACCATCCATTACCTATGGGAACATGAGATTGGAGACAATCTGAATATACCGGGAAGGGGATTTACACACAGAGACTATGAGGACCGGTCTGTGATTAGATATGAGCAGAATACATTGGGATCAGATTATCCCTCAATCCTACTATCGACATCAATCACACAGAGATGTTCCTTACCTCGGGCGCTATGTAACCCTTAGTGCCAGCAGTATATTCCACTATGTCACCCTCAAATACATTCATGGCTGCTAAGCCAAAGTCTGAGATTTTGATGTGTCCGGTGTCTTGAAGGAGGATGTTCTCTGGCTTCAGGTCACTGCAGGGAGAAGGAGCAGACACTGATTGTGAGGACAATTCATGGAAAGAACTTTCTACAATAGATATGTAAGGAGACAACAGAGAGTCACAGGTGACAGATTTATGAAGGAGAAATGATTACCTATGTATGACGCCGCGTTCATACAGGAACTGGAGTCCGCACACCATCTCTGCCGCAAAGAGTCTGTGGAGTAGAAAGGATGGATCAGTGGTTACATGCACAATCATACAGAGAACATGAGGAGATCACACACGTGTCCTTTTCACATCATTAGTTTCTCCAGTTGTCGTTGTCCATTGATCTAAGACTACAATGTGCCGGCAGCGGATTATTCACATTCAGTACCGGACATTTACCTTATTGTCTTTGTGTTAAACATCATTGAATCTTTCATGTGGCCAAACAGGTCTCCTCCGACTATATAGTCCATGGCTATTTCATACTCCGTAGGTGTTTCCCTAAACGCCCGCATAGTCATTAGGTAGGGGCACCCGGCAGCCATTCTCAGGACTTCTAGCTCTGTAGAGATTAAGTCCTCACAAGAACTTTTGTCCATGATTTTGATGGCCAGCAGTCCTTCACTGACTGGATCTGATGCCAAGACGACCTGGAGAAAAATCACAACAGATCAGACCAAACTCTCATCTAGTACTGTGTAGTAGTTCACTAGTTAATCCCAATTATCATTACATATGAGCATCCTGTAATGAATATGTACATCTCTCCTGTGTATCTGGTGCAGGAAACATTGGGGAACACGGACAATATAAATTGACACTTACTTTTCCATAGTTTCCTTTTCCAAGAACTTTCCAGAACTCGAGATTGGAAAAGTCTATAGGTTGGTCTGTGTGGACCAGTTCTCTTGGGTCAGAAATCTGTAAACTGGCATCATCAAGGCTTTGTGCCGGTATGTCCGTTGTGTCGTAGGGCGTCTTATCGATTCCATCTGCTGAGATGATATAAAAAATTTGAACCCCTTAGTGAACACATTATTGGAAATGACTACCTCAGCCTGCTGAAAGCCCCTGTCTTTTCCTCTTCCTGTTAAGACCAGCCTGGCTTTCATATGAGATTTTTAATTTCGCTATATACAGTTCTATCACAGTATCTAGTAGAAGCAATCAGAATATCGCAGGTTCAAGTCCCCAAAGGAGACTAAAGAAAAGAAGTAACAAAAAAAAGTAAAAAAAATAATAAAATGTAAAAAAAATACTTCCCCATTAATAATAATAATAATAATAATAATAATAGTAATAATTTGAATATCTAGTATAACCACATCCGGAACATTAATTAACCCAAACAGTAAACACTGAAATGAGAAAATAAATGTAAAGACCAGAATAGGGTTTTTGTGAGGGCGCAGTATACATCTAATAAATTGTAATAAAAGATATCACAATGTCTTGTCTACCCGAGAAAGTTATCTATAAAAGCTACAACTTGTCACGCAAAAAAAACAAATCAAGTCTTCACACAGCTCCATCCAGCTATCAAAATCCAAAAGATATAATGTCTCAGAATATAGGGACACAAACCAATTTATTTTTTATAAAATTCCTAATTTTCTTCTACCAGTTCAGTGAATTATAACCCCTATGCCTGTTCAGCATTATCATAGTTGTAACTGACATGGAGAATCATTCTGTCAGGTCATTTTTACCACTCAATGAACATCTAGAAAAAAAACAATGGCGGAATCACTTTTTTTCCACAATTTTACCACATTTTGAATCTTTTTCCCCATTTTCCAGAACATTGAATAGTAAATTAAATAATGTTCAAAACTACAGCTCGTCCACTAAAAAATCAAGTCCACATACAGCTACATTGGGAGACAAATTAAAAAATTAATAGTTATGGGTTTTCGAAGGAGGAAGGAAAAAACAACGAAAGGTTACCCGGTCAAGAAGGGGTTAACAAATATAGCTAAAAGAAAATATTATAATTTTAAATAGAATTATGTAAATGAGCAGGAAATGGCTAATATTTGGGCTCTCATTCATCAAAACTGTCCAATAATAAAAATGTCCCTGTTGTCCATAGCAACGAATCACAGCATAGATTCCATCTCTTAACATTCTATGGAACAATGAAAGCTGCATTGTGATTGGTTGCTATGGGCAACAAGGACAGTTTTTCTGCACTTTTGATAATTGATGCCAGTACATAATATTAGGAGTATAATCCTCCTCACCCCCAGTCTTATTACACTGAGCAGTTTCCATCTTACCTGGTCCATCTGTATCCAGTGATGTGTTTGGTGGAGAAACATTCAGCTGTTTGTTCTCTGGGATGGAGATGTTTTCAGCTGATGACCTCGACCTCCGTAATGCACCATTCCCATTTATAATGGATTTAGCGTAGATGAGACGTCTTCTACATTGGACAACCCAGTCTCTGCTGTTCCTGATCCTCTTCTGGGCTGCCACTCTTTGTAGTTTCGGTGCCTCCAGACTTTCAGATCTGGAGGATGTCACTTGTCTCGGTGTCTCTTGGAGAACCTCTTCCAGCTCTAACTCTGCGCTGATGTTTCTCCTCTTATTGAGGATGGCTTCTTTGTTTCTCCTCCGCATTTCAGGGACCAGATCTCCGAGTTTTTTCAAGGAGATAAGAATGGCCTTCTGAAGCTCAGCGGAGGCTGCAGAGTGAGACTCCGTGAGGGTCTCCATTTTCCTTCTCTCTGTAAGGATCTCATGTCTTTTGGTCTTTCTCATTTTGTCTAGAATTTGACGTTTGGACGCCATTTTTGAGGCGTCAGTGTCAATGTCCGGTAGTATAAAGTCTTTTCGCCCTAAAGCGAACAATAGTACCTGCTCTTCATTTATTCCTCTCTTCTCTCTGAGAACCCGATCTCTTTGGGCTCTTCTGTAATTATCCATTTTAAAATCAATTTTTGCTTCGTTTGTCACGAAAAACAAAAGGGGCTGCCTCACCCTTGGGAGTCTGTAAGGCAGTGGTTTCCCTTAGGACGGAACACTGGGATATAGAATGCAGTGATGTCATCACATCACTTGTGACATCATTTTTATTCTAATGTCACAATGATAGATAGATAGATATCAAATTTGAAGGATGGGGAACCAAACTTTTGCAGATGTATACATACAGTATACAGATATATACGGGGTGCACAATTTGTATTTTTAATGATTAATTTTAGTATTGAACAACTACAGTGCTGCTGGTTAATCATAAAGGTTAATAAAATCCGAAACCTGAATATTTACAAAAATAAAAGTGAGGTTTTGTCTTTCTTAGGCCACATTCACACATTCGGTATTTGGTCAGTATTTTGCATCAGTATCTGTAAGCCAAAACCAGGAGTGGAAGAATCAGAGTTAAAGTATAATAGAAACACGTGACTACTTCTGTATTTATCACCCACTCCTGGTTTTAACTTACTAATACTGATGTAAAATACTGACCAAATACTGAATGTGTGAATGTGGCCTTAGGGGAATATCTCTGTGTGCAGAACTGTTAATCAAAGAAATCAAAATGTTAAAAAATAAATTTCTGACATTTAACAAAATATATCTGTGATCATGACGGTGTATGGCCCAAATCGTTCTCCTGAAACCATCCCTCATATTAATTATTTTCTTTCTCCCCAAGCAGTGTCTCATACCACTTAACTTATAACAAATGATACACAGGAGACTTTCTTTTTTGGATATAATTTGCCATATCGGCCATTTATTAACAAACAACAATAACCAATGAAAGAATTGGCGGAGGTCCTTGGGGCTACAAGATCCGGCACATGTAGAACAAAGCATTTTTCCATAGAATTATTTTACTCTCAGCCGTAACCCCAAGCTCAAGGGCACCACACCACAATCAGTGGTAAAGGAAACACCACCACTGGCTCCAAGAGTACACCCCTGTCCAGAGCCCCACTAAGTGCCAGATCAGCCAATTAGTAATTCCATCCTGAAGGGAACCATCTCTGTAAATTCCCACCCATACAAAATTCCACCAACCCCAAAGACCCCCCCTACTGCCCCAGCCACTGTGACTCACAGTAAAAATTTATAACCTTCATCATAAGCCCGAGCCATAAAACATAACAATATACAGTACAGACCAAAAGTTTGGACACACCTTCTCATTTAAAGATTTTTCTGTATTTTCATGACTGTGAAAATTGTACATTCACACTGAAGGCATCAAAACTATGAATTAACACATGTGGAATTAAATAGTTAACAAAAAAGTGTGGAACAACTGAAAATATATCTTATATTCTAGGTTCTTCAAAGTAGCCACCTTTTGCTTTGATGACTGCTTTGCACACTCTTGGCATTCTCTTGATGAGCTTCAAGAGGTAGTCACCGGAAATGGTCTTCCAACAATCTTGAAGGAGTTCCCAGAGATGCTTAGCACTTGTTGGCCCTTTTGCCTTCACTCTGCGGTCCAGCTCACCCCAAATCATCTCGATTGGGTACAGGTCTGGTGACTGCGGAGGCCAGGTCATCTGGCGTAGCACCCCATCACTCTCCTTCATGGTCAAATAGCCCTTACACAGCCTGGAGGTGTGTTTGGGGTCATTGTCCTGTTGAAAAATAAATGATCGTCCAACTAAACGCAAACCGGATGGAATAGCATGCCGCTGCAAGACGCTGTGGTAGCCATGCTGGTTCAGTATGCCTTCAATTTTGAATAAATCCCCAACAGTGTCACCAACAAAGCACCCCCACACCATCACACCTCCTCCTCCATGCTTCACGGTGGGAGCCAGGCATGTAGAGTCCATCCGTTCACCTTTCCACTGGTCTAATGTCCATTCCTTGTGTTCTTTAGCCCAAACAAGTCTCTTCTGCTTGTTGCCTGTCCTTAGCAGTGGTTTCCTAGCAGCTATTTTACCATGAAGGCCTGCTGTACAAAGTCTCCTCTTAACAGTTGTTGTAGAGATGTGTCTGCTGCTAGAAATGTGTATGGCATTGACCTGGTCTCTAATCTGAGCTGCTGTTAACCGGAGATTTCTGAGGCTGGTGACTCGGATAAACTTATCCTCAGAAGCAGAGGTGACTCTTGGTCTTCCTTTCCTGGGGCGGTCCTCATGTGAGCCAGTTTCTTTGCAGCGCTTGATGGTTACTGCAACTGCACTTGGGGACACTTTCTAAGTTTTCCCAATTTTTCGCACTGACTGACCTTCATTTCTTAAAGTAATGATGGCCACTCGTTTTTCTTTTCTTAGCTGCTTTCTTCTTGCCATAATACAAATTCTTACAGTTTATTCAGTAGGACTATCAGCTGTGTCTCCACCTGACTTCTGCACAACACAACTGATGGTCCCAACCCCATTTATAAGGCAAGAAATCCCACTTATTAAACCTGACAGGGGACATCTGTGAAGTGAAAACCATTTCCAGTGACTACCTCTTGAAGCTCATCAAGAGAATGCCAAGAGTATGCAAAGCAGTCATCAAAGCAAAAGGTGGCTACTTTGAAGAACCTAGAATATAAGACATATTTTCAGTTGTTTCACACTTTTTTGTTAAGTATATAATTCCACATGTGTTATTTCATAGTTTTGATGTCTTCAGTGTGAATGTACAATTTTCATCGTCATGAAAATACAGTAAAATCTTTAAATGAGAAGGTGTGTCCAAACTTTTGGTCTGTACTATATATTTCCATTAGATATCTCTAAATTCCCTGAAAAAAGAGGGTGTACAGGTGAGACTTTTCCCATTGCTGTCCCCACAGGAATGGCCCCTTTTCCCACACTTTTCCTTTTATACTCCCTTTTACTATCCCCTCCCACTCCCTATTGATCCAATCCCATAGACCCCATTCAAACTTTATTTTTCTCTCCTGGCCCAATCACCGTCATGTGGGCCTCTGCTTATAAGTACGGCTCTGGCCCCTTTAATATAGCCGCCCTTCTGTTCACTACCAGTCATAAGCCGCCCATCCATGGAGTCTGTTGCAATCATCCTTTTCGGTAACACCAACCACAGCCTCCCAGACCCCGGCATTGGATGCATTGATACATAATGATTTAAAGATTCACAATTGGATTCAGGTCTGGGCATGAGTGGACACAGACAATTCCACCTGTTTTGGAAGTGGTAGTGGCCCCTCTTACCTTTTCGACCCCTGTGTATCTACACAAGTTGTACCAGGTTTGCACCTGGGTCTGGGGAAAGTGAGCTCATCAATGTTTTCATCATCCAGGAACTGCCTTCCCAGTATGGCACATGAGGAAGGGTATTGTCCTGCACTAGGAGGAACCAACGGTCCACTGCACCACAGTAAGGTCTGACATTGGTTCTAAGGATTTCATCCGTGTACCTAACAGCAGTCAGGTTGCCGTTGGCTATCACATGGTGCCCATCATGCTGGGTGACGGTGCAGACTGAATAACATTCACCACGGCGTCTCCAGACTTTCACATCTATCACTTGCTCAATGTGAACCTGCTATCACCTGTACAGAGAACGTAGGACCTGACAATTCTGGTGTTCTCAGGTGTATGCCAATTGAGTTGCAAGGTGCTGAGCTGTGCGTAAGGTCCTATTACAGGACGTCGGGCCCTCATACCGCCCTCATGGAGTCTGTTTCTGACAATTTTGGGTGTAACGTGCTTCTGGCTATGTTGTAGGGCCTTTGCAGTCCTCCTGTTCATCCTTACACAAAGGAGCAGATATTGGTCCTGATGTTCAGTTGATGCTCTTCTACAGTTCTGCTCCATAAATTTAGAAGCTGCTTAAGGGGTGCACGTGTGTGGGGTGCATGTGTAGCGCCCCTGAGGGTTCGGTCGCCACAGAGGTACTGCATCTCACCCAGAAGTGTGGTATCTCACCCTCAGGCAAGGAAGGAGTACAGCTCAGGACCCTAACACCTGCATTCATTACACCACACTTCAGAGGGCAGGGCGAGATTGCTCCTACAGGAGAGCACAATCCCTGGACCCTGGCTGGAGTGGGGGGGGGGGGCTAGTAAGGGGGAACCATGTAGTGGGTGTGGGTGGAGGACGTAGTTAAGGGGAGCACATAGAAGAAAGATATAAAATAGTGAAGCCATCTTAGAAAGTCAGTTCAGTCAGAGGAGGAGAGTGGAAGGTGCAGGGGCTCTGTAGGAGCTCTGCTCCAGAGACGGGCCTAATCAGTGAGGCCCAAGGTTGAAGAGAAGGAGAGAAGAGAGTAGATGGAGCAGAAAGGCTCCAGGAACAGAAGAGAGGACCCCAGGGGTACGGGCAATGCAAGAAGCCACCCGTGCGCCCGAATCTACCGGGAGGTGGAGGGGTCAGGCTGCACACAGGGAACCGGTCCCTCAACTAGTAGAAGATTGCACGTCTCAGCTAGAAACCGGAGGCTGCAGAACTTTATGTCCTGTAGCCAACATTCCATACCAGTCTCACCAGGAAGGTAGCTATATAGGACCCAGGGGATGGAGCAGACATTGCCCGCCAAGGCCCGCAGGTACTAGACTGGAACACTTGGTATGAGGTTCAGGGAGACAGCCAGAGAGAAGACACAGAAGGGGGTCCTGCTGTGTACTCCGGAGCTATCTGAGGGTGGACTGAGCCCCTCACTGAGTAAGCACGACGAGGGAGATTGCTTTGGCGCCTGTAATCTGGACTGCAACAACTGTGAGTAGAGTAAAGACCCTGGGACTGCACTATCTTGTCTCTGTGTTTCTTGCTGCGCCATCAACCCCTGCACTTCAACGCCCAGCACAACCTGCAACATCATCTACACTGCCCTGGAGCTAGCTCTTCCTGTGGAGAGCCACACCATCCCTGCTGCAGTAACATCAGCTTCAGAGGACTGCTCTGCAGCGGCGGCTCCCGTTAGACGCATTCCACAGGTGGCATCATGAACTCTATAAAAACTCTATAAATCCCCTATACATAACCCCTTTTATTGACCGCTCTGGGTCACGGACCGGGTCACCGCCACTGAGATATTCCCCCAGCATCTACCGGCCCGGCACCGGGTACCCCACGACCCAGGGGGCGCGTCACATGCACGTGTCTTGCGCTGAATGTCATCGGCGCCAAGTGTGGGCAGTTATTACATTTGGCAGTTAGTCATTGCAGGAGTCAGGTAACCACACTTTATACCCTCTTTAACTATGCACTGAAAGATAGTACACATTCACAATAAGCAATGTTTCTATGTGTTTTCACTCTCTCCCCTATAGTCCTCTACTTTCTACTAACCCCCCTAATACCTACACCTCGTAATGAACTGTTCATCTCTCCCCCCATCCTACCCCTTCAATTCACCTCCTCTTCAGAATTCTTCTTTAATATTCAATCCTCTGTCTCCAAACACAGACAGCCACTTCATGCTCTCTCCTGCTCCCACCTACTAACATTTTCTCTTCTCCTCTTCACTGCTGGCGATATCTCTCCAAATCCTGGCCTTCCTCACCACATCCCCACAGTCACTTCTACCTCCTACCCACAACCTACCACAAATTTCCATAACCTCTCTAACCTTATACCCATCCGCCCAGCCCCCGCTTCCCCAGTCCCACTAACAGGAGCTCTCTGGACGCTCGCTCTGTCTGCTACAAACTTTCCTACATCCATGATCTTTTCATTACTAACAAACTCTCCTTCCTCGGCATCACAGAAACCTGGCTCACCCCCTCTGACACAGGTTCTCCAGCTGCACTTTCCTATGGTGGATCCCATCTTTCCCACACTCCAGCGGCAAGCATGGCGGAGGAATTGGTATCCTCCTGTCAGATAACTGCTCCTTCTCCCCAATTCCACTGTCGCCCTCTGTTACTTTCCCCTCTTTCGAGGCGCACTGTTTACACATCTACTCCCCCTCCAACCTCCAACTGGCTGTCATTTCCAGGGCCAGCCACCAATTTCTTCGACCACTTCACCACCTGGCTGCTTCACTTCCTTTCCGCTGACATCTCCACTATCATCATGGGTGAATTCAACATCCCCATTGACACTTCCCACTCATCTGTCTCTAAGCTTCTATCCCTCACTTCCTCCTTCCTCCTCAATGGTCTTCCGCAGCCACCCAAAAAGATGGCCACACACTGAACCTCATCTTCATCCGCCTCTGTTCCTTATCTAACCTCTCCAACTCACCTCTCCCTCTATCTGACCACAACCTACTAACATTCTCTTCCCTCTCCTCTCCAGGTGCACAATCCCCACTTGACAAACTTGCATACCCTTGCAGAAATCTCAAACACCTTGACCTACACTCACTCTCTTAATCCCTTCTCCCTCTTACAGACATAAGTTCCTTACACAATGCAGATGCTGCTGCTGCTTCATATAGCACCACAACAGCTACAGCTCTAAATTCGGTCACCCCCCTTACATATAACAAAGCTCGCACAATCAACAGGCAATCCTGGCACACCAGCCTGAAAAGAACTGAGACTGACCTCCAGGGTTGCTGAGCAGAAATGGGAAAAGTCCCACTCCAACGAGCACTCTATCGCATTCAAACAGTCCTTCACTACTTTCAAGTCCACACTCACTGCAGCAAAACAAACCTACTTCTCATCTCTCATAACTTCCCTGTCACACAACCCTAAACAGCTATTCAACACTTTCAATTCTCTCCTCCGCCCCCCATCGCCTCCTCCCTCTACTTTCATCTCAGCCGAGGACTTTGCCTCATTCTTCAAGCAGAAGATTGATACCATCAGACAAAGCTTTTTCCTAAAGTCCCCACAGCCCCTCCTCATATCTACTCAGTCCTCCTCCTCCAAAACCAGCTTCTCCGCCAGTTCGGAAGATCAACTTTCCTCCTTACTCTCTAAGTCACACCTCACCACCTGTGAACTTGACCCTATCCCATTCCACCTCATCCCTAACCTTACAGTCTTCATCCCAACTCTAACCCACCTCTTCAACCTGTCACTAACAACTGGTGTCTTCCCCTCATGTTTCAAACATGCCTCCATCACACCCATCCTCAAAAAACCCTCCCTTGACCCATCCTCTCTGACTAGCTATCGCCCCATATCACTTCTCCCCTATGCCTCAAAACTACTGGAACAACACGTCCATTTTGAACTGTCCTCCCACCTCTCCTCCTGCTCCCTCTTTGACCGCTTACAATCTGGCTTCCAACCGCACCATTCTACTGAAACTATCCTGACTAAAGTCACCAACGACCTACTAACCGCCAAATCCAAGTGACACTATTCTGTCCTTCTCCTCCTGGAACTGTCATCTGCCCTTGACACAGTGGACCATTCCCTATTACTACAGACTCTCTCATCTCTTGGTATCAAAGACTTGGCCCTATCTTGGATCTAGTCATACTTAACAGACAGAACCTTCAGTGTTTCTCACTCACACACCACCTCCTCATCTCGCACCCTATCTGTCGGTGTTCCCCAAGGTTCAGTCATAGGACCCCTGCTCTTCTCCATCTACACCCTCGGCCTGGGACAGCTCATAGAGTCCCACGGCTTTCAGTATCATCTCTATGCTAACGACACACAGATGTACCTCTCTGGACCTGGTATCACCTCCTTACTAACCAGAACCCCACAATGTCTGTTCGCTATCTCATCCTTCTTCTCTGCTAGATTTCTAAAACTTAACATGGATAAAACAGAATTCATCATCTTTCCTCCATTTCACTCAGCCCCCCCCCCATCTGACTTTGGTGCCACAGACCCATATGGGTGCATGGATGGACTTCTCCACAAGAGGCCCTCACTACATTCACACACCTCCACCTTCCACCTCATACCAGCAGAGGGAGCCCTGATAGGGACATATAAAGGGAAGGTGGAGCCAGGCAGCTCAGTTGGTTAGTCAGAGTTAGTTAGTCAGAGTCAGTCTGAGTTTAGTCAGTGCTCAGAGCAGAACAGAGCAGTCAGACAGAGAGAGTCTGAGAGCGTGCCGATGCTCAGAGAGCGGTAAAGACGCAGCACGTCAGCTGCCGAGTAGTGACGTCCCCGAGTGTGGCCGACGGCGAGGAGGAAAGGAGAGTGGAACCAAGGGGGCAGAGGAGCATAGTAAGCTCACCCCGTTATACATACCGGACTCCGGGTCCGTGCCTACAGGGACCCTTTACACCCAGTAGGGTCAACCGGAATCCCAGGAGGACTACAAGTCCCTGGCAAAACTTGAAAGCTAGACACACACAGGACCAGGAACCACGAAGGCCCCGACGTCCAGGGAAAGTGGTTACCAACCGGAGGTCCTACTTCTGAGCAACACAGGTGAAGTAACACATAATCTAGGCCCAGTTGCAGGCTGGCCAGGAGCATACACAGAGGCAAACATGGATCAGGAGGCTGCCTTATACCCGCTCACTGGGGCGAAGTCCTGAAGTGCACCTATCCTATGGAGTACCCTGGACCATACCTAACAATTGCATGAGTAAAGGTAACGAAGCAAATTCCCTGTCTCTGTCCGTTACTCCTACTGCGCCATCGTTCCCCCTGCACCACAACGCCCAGCGCAACCTGCATCGTTTACACTGCCCTGAGGCCTGCTCCACCTGTGGGAAGCCGTTCCATCTCTAGCTGCCCTAACATCTGCCTCAGAGGACTGTTGCAGTGCTGGTGATCCTCACCAGGTACCACAGGTGGCATTATGGCGCCCCTGAGGGTTCGGTCGCCACAGAGATACTGCACCTCACCCAGAGGTGTGGTGTCTTCCTTCTCTCAGGTAAGATAGGTGTGCTGCACGGAACCCCAAACACCCACATCCAACACTACACCACTCCAGGCCAGAAGGAGGAGCAAGACGCAATGTAGTTTCTGCTGAGCCCCGACCCTGGCTGGAGTAGGGGGGAATCCAAAGGTAGGGGGAACCAGTAGTGGGTGTGGGTGGAGGAAGCAGATACAGGAAGCACTTATACAGTAGGTATATAATGGGAAGCCATATTTGGAGTTTAGGCCAGTTAGTGAAGACTGTCTGGGAGCAGAGGCTCAGTCAGAACTCTGTTCCGCAAGTTAGGGCTCAGGATAGAGGCCCCGGAGTGGAGCAGGGAGTAGGCTCCATTCTCCAAAAAGGATCCCAGGGGGTATGGCGCGTGCAGGACGGCACCTGTACGCCCCGCTCCTGCCAGGTGTCAGGAGGGATCGGTTTGCTTCATTCTAATCCCCAGGGGGTCAGGTTGGTCCCGGATCCGACGTACAGGAAGGACTTCAGCATACCCCAGCGGGATTGAGAGTGAGCAGCGTAGGGCAGCGGTGAGAAGGACCAAGTGTAAAGATGGTCAAAGTAGGAACACGAGAAAGTGGGGTTCTGCCAGGCACTCCTAAGCTGCTTGAGGAAGGACTGAACCCCTGCCTGGTGAACGCAGCGTGACGCGGGAGGCCTTCACCTGTAAAGTGCACTTGTGAATTGCCTAAGAACTGTAAGTAAAACCTTGGACGACTGCATTGAACAGCCTCTGTCTGTTTCTTCACCGGCGCCATTTTCCATCACCGCACTACAACGCCCAGTGCACCATTCATCTATTTACACTGCCCTGAGGCCCGCTCCACCTCTGGGGAGCTGTACCATCTTTAGCTGCCTTGACATCTGTCTCAGAGGACCTTCACCAGACACCACAGGTGGCGTCACGAACTCTCTGAACTTCTACTAATAATTGATACCCCTTTGAGCACTGACCGCCCTGGGCCAGCCACCGTGATAACCCTGGCGATCAGCTGCAGGCCCCCGGGGGCGAGTCAGCGTCACAAAATGTCCCTAACAATTATATCCCCTTTTTGCACTGACCGCCCTGGGTCACGAACCGGGCCAGCCACCGTGATATCCCCCCTGCAAGCAGCCATAAGGCCCGGCTGCCGAGTACCCCATGGCCCTGGGGGCGAGTCATATCCATCAAAATCAATGGCTGTCCACTTTCCCCAGTCCCATAAGCTCGCTGCCTCAGGGTAACCCTGGACTCTAACCTCTCCTTCAAACCACATATCAAAGCCCTTTCCTCTTCCTGCCGACTCCAACTCAAAAACATCTCCCGGATCCGCATATTCCTCAACCATGAATCTGCAAAAACACTAGTGCAAGCCCTCATCATCTCCCGCCTCGACTACTACAAAATCCTGCTCTGTGGCCTCCCCGCTAACACTCCCGTACCCCTCCAATCTATCCTAAACTCTGCTGCCCGACTAATCCACCTGCCTCCTGCCTACTCCCCAGCCTCTCCTCTCTGTCAAATGCTTCACTGACTCCTCATTGCCCAGAGACTCCAGTTCAAAACCCTAACCGTGGCATACAAAGCCATCTACAACCTTTCTCCTCCATACTTCTGTGACCTAGTCTCCCGGTACACACCTACACGCAACCTACGATCCTCACAAGATCTCCTTCTCTACTCCCCTCTTATCTTTTCTTCTCACAATCGCATACAAGATTTCTCCCATGTATCCCCCCTACTCTGGAACTCTCTACCCCAAAGCATCAGGCTCTTGCCTACTGAGGAAACCTTCTAAAGGAACCTGAAAACCCACCTCTTCCGAAAAGCCTACAACCTGCAGTAATCATTGCTCCACCACACCGCTGCATGACCAGCTCTACCCTCACCTACTGTATCCTCACCCATCCCTTGAAGATTGTGAGACATCGCAGGTAGGGTCCTCTCTCCTCCAGTACCAGTTTGCCATTGCGTTTTTGTTCAAGATTTTTGCAATTGTGTTTGCTATGTATACCCCCTTTTTCACATGAAAAGTGCCAAATAATAATAATAATAATGTGCCACAGACAGTGTCCTGGAATCTCCTCCATGCTCTGGAGACTGTGCTGAAAGACATGGCAAACCTCTTTGCTATCCTTTAGGCACTGGACAACCTGTGCAACCTGAATGGGCTGCAGATACCGCCTTATGATAGCAGTATTTACAAGAACTCATGCAAAATGCAAAACTAGATACTATAATACCATTCCCTTTTTGGGGGCTGTCTTATTTTTGTCTCTCTGCTTCAAATTTCACAAAAAATTGGATTTTCCAGAACCCAAATTTTTGCAATTCAATGCTCATTAGGCATCAACAGACATCATGACATCACTGGGTGACGCTCAACAGGACGTCATTTAAGTCCCAGTGAGCACTGGAGGTTCTGAAGAGTGAAGTCAGATGGGAGAAAGGGAGTAAGCGAGCCAGCGGAGGACTGGGCAGAGACAGGAGAGATGCAACATAAGTATATTGTACTTCTTTTATAACCTGTCTGTTTATTGTGCCCTGCATTCTGGAGAGACCTCAGAGAGAAATAGAAAGATTTTGTTACATGTACACCGCTAGGTTTAGATAGGGGCGAGACAGGTTTCAAGAATTCTTTGGAATCCTTGGGGAACTGTTTACTCAGGGCGACCATAGACCATGTGCTGCAGCTGCTCTCAGTCATACAGGGGTACTTGCCCTCAGGCACAGACATGTAACTGGATTCACTTGCTGACCAGACACATTTGACACGAGTCCTCATGAACAGTTAAACAGTTGCATTTAATGAAGCCGCATGTGACGCGCCCCCTGGGCCTTGGGGTACCCGGTGCCGGGCCGGTAGATGCTGGGGGATGTCACAGTGCTGGTGACTCGGTCCGCGACCCAGGGCGGTCAATAAAAGGGGTTTATTTATAGGGGATTTATAGTGTTTGTACAAAGTTTGTGACGCCACCTGTGGTATGTGGCTACAGGAAGCCGCCGCTGTGGAGCAGGTCCTCTGGAGCTGATGTTAGTGCAGCAGGGATGGTGTGGCTCTCCACAGGTAGAGCTAGCTCCAGGGCAGTGTGGATGTTATAGGTGGTGCTGGGCGTTGTAGTGCAGGGATTGATGGCGCAGCAATAATCAGTCCACAACTTAATGACGGTTTCCTCTTATCTTTACTGCTGGTGAGTAGACAAGCCGGGACTAGGGTACTGGCTAAAAGTGGAAGTCCGGGCAGCCTGGAAGCAAGTAAAGAATCCTCCTTGCCAGGTGAAGTTGGAGGCCTTCCCTTTCCAATAAACTCTTTGGCCCAGCTGCTTGTAGCTGTGCGGTGGCCCTCGTCCCTGAGTGCAACGGTTCTGTGCTCACCCGTATGGCAGGCAGCTCGGGCCTTGCTGGTGCATCGCTCCCACGTAGCGGTGCTGGGCCCTGCAGTGCTGCTGAGCCTCCGGCCGTCTGATGGGGCCAGGAGACCTACAATCTCCTGCCCTCCGGTTTCTGCTGCTGGGCCTTCAGTGCCCCACAGCCTCGGACTCCGGTGTCCGGTTCTTCTGTGCTGGTCCTTCTGGGGTGAGCTGCCGTGCAGCTCCAGTCCCCAGCTCCTCTCTCTTCGACGTCCTGACTTCAACTCCTCACACTAAGTCTCACTAACCCCGCCTCCAGATCCCAGTTGCCAAGTGGAGGTACTCCCCTTGCTGGTCTTGAGCCAGGAAAGTGTTGCATGCTTAGCAAAACCTGATTAGGGGACCCCTGCTTACTTCCAGGCATGGCATAACCTCTTGTGAGGGAGGCAATGCCACTGTGGCAACCGGACCCCTGGGGTGCCACATTTCCCCCTAGTTAACTTCACTACTCCTGGACTGAGGATACCTTTAAAATTAACAATTAACAATTCAAACAGGTTCCAACAGTCAAAAATTACAAAAACCCAACAAAATTTGAAAGCAGTCACTACGGCGCTTAGTCTTTACGCCACAATCCTGGTAACTGTAATTTGGCTGGTGGGAACTGCATCAACCCACTTTGTGTGTCGTCGCTGGGCATGGCTTCGGGGCACTCTTTCGTTGGGCCTGGTCTTCAGCCACGCCTGCGGTTTATTTTCTAGGCCTGTTAGTAACTATATCCAACATTGTCCTGACCACACCTAGTCCTGTGGTCCAATTGTCCATAAATTTAACAAATATACTTTTCCATTTTATTTAACGGGTACAACTATATACAACATACACTTTTATTCTCTTACACTTTAGTTTCTGCAGCGGGCATGGAGCTGACCTTTTGAACTTCTGGTCGATCTACGTAGTACGTTAGTTGTCACTACTCTACCCTGGTCCCTAGTGTCTACCCCTGGTGTGGTGGGTTCTGTGTGAACTACCCTACGGGTAGTTTGAGGTAACACAGGTAAGCTGGGTAATCTCCTACGAATTCTTTGGCTCACCCTGGGTACGACAGGTTCACTGCTAGCAGAGGGTAGATTCTCCTGGTCTGCTGATGATGAAACTTCTGTCTCTGGGACCGACTGGTCTTCCAGCTGTTCTGGAACTTCTGCAGCTTCTGGTGAGGCCGCTTGGAGAAAGGTAAGGACCGGTACTATAATTGCACTGTTCACCTGCATCCAAGACCGGGGAAGTTCTCCGAGTACTGTTTGGACCACTTCCTCCACTCCTTCTGTGGGCTGAGTGTTGTCTTGATCTTCTTCTGTGTGTTTCAACTGTTCAGGACATATCTTCAAGTGATCTCTTGAGCCTGCGCTGAAGTTTCCCCTCCATCCTTACTGATGAGGCACAATTTGATGTTATCGTAATTGGAGGGTAGGATGGTGTATGGCTCTACCTCCCACTGGTCATCTAATTTGTGGAGTCATCTCTTTCTCTTAAGTACCTGTTCTCCAGGTGACAAGGGAACGGCAGGTGCGTGCTGATTATAAGTTTTCTCTTGCTTCTGTCTCACCTGGGACAAACTTCTCTCAACACACTCTTGCACCTTGCGGTATTGCTGCTGCCACTCGGTATCCCAATCCGCATCTGGTGATGTCGTCTCTGGTGTTAAGACTCCCATGTCTAAGTCGATGGGTAGCTTGCCAGGTCTTGCTCTCATCAGGTAAGTGGATGTACAGTTGGTGGAGTTCACCGGGATGTGATTATATAGGTCCGCCAAATCTGGTAACTTCTCTGGCCACAGGCTACGTTCTTCAAGGGGCAACATCTTCAACAGGTCTATCACCACCTGGTTCATCTTTTTACACAACCCGTTAGTCTGGGGATGATACGGCGTCGTTCTGAATTTCTTGCAGCCGTACAAGTTACAGAATTCCTGGAACACTTCTGTTTCAAAGGCTGGACCTTGGTCGGTAAGTACCCGTTTAGGGTAACCGTGCGGGCGACAAAAGTGCTGTTAGAACGCTTTGGCTTCCGTCTGAGCTGTCTGGTCTTTCACTGGCACTACTACCAAGAACCGGGAGTAGTGGTCTACTATGGTGAAAGCGTAGACATAGCCTGACCGGCTTGGGGCTAGCTTCACGTGGTCCAAGGCTACCAGTTCAAGTGGCTGTTTGCTGATTATGGGCTGCAGGGGAGCCCTCTTGCTGTCACGGTCGTTTCGTCTCAGGTTGCATGGACCACATTCTCGACACCATCTCTTAATTCCTTTCCTCATGCCAGCCCAGTAGAATCTCTCACGTAGCAGGACTTCCAACTTCTTCCACCCGAAGTGTCCTGCTCCATCGTGGTACGCTTCTACGACCATTAACGCATCCCGCCTCGGGACTACCACCTGCCAGACCAGTTCATGTGTCCGGGAGTTGATGCTTCTTCGACACAGCTTTCCTTCGTAGATGAACAGTTTGCCCTTCTCCTTCCACAACTGTTGGGTCTCCTGTGGAGCATCTGGATCAGGGTGCGAGTCAGCTTGCATCAGCAACTCCTTGACTAGGCGGACAGCGGGTCGCTATCCTGCGTCTCTGCCCATCCATGGTGGGGCAATGGGTTGAACATGGCCTCTCTGTTGGCGGGGCGCTTGTCCCTCACACAGTGGGAGCACTGGGTCACCCCATAACGATAGAAAGCGGGTATCTCTATCTCCTCCAGCTCTTCTGGGTCTTCTCCCCCATATGGCAAGTTGGGCATCCTGGACATCGCATCAGCATTTGCATTTTTTTGCCCCGCCCGATACTTGATGGTAAACTCGTAGTTAGACAGTCGGGCCATCCATCGTTGTTCTAGGGCACCAAGCTTCGCAGTCTCCAGGTGCGTCAGCGGGTTGTTATCTGTGAAGACTGTAAATCTGGAGGAGGCGAGATAGTGTTTGAAGCGCTCTGTTACAGCCCAGACTATGACGATAAACTCCAACTTGAAGGAACTGTAGTTGTCGGGGTTCCTTTCCGTGGGCCAGAGCTTCCTGCTGGCGTATGCAATCACTCGCTCTCTGCCTTGCTGTACCTGGGACAGCACCGCTCCCAATCCCACGTTGCTGGCATCGGTATGAAATATAAAGGGTTGGCCATAGTCGGGGTAGGCCAGGACTTCGTCTCCGGTCAGAGCCATCTTCAGTCGGGTGAAAGATTCGTCTCTGGTTTATCCCATTTGAACGGAGGTTTCGGGTTCTTGGCCTTCTTGGACTGGCCTACCAGGAGGTCCTGCATGGGTGCTGCTATCTTGGTGAAACCCTTGATAAATCTTCTGTAGTAGCCTACCAGCCCGAGGAACTGTCGCACTTCCTTGATAGTGGAGGGTCTTGGCCAGTCCTTGATTACGGTGACTTTTTCAGGGTCTGGCGCTACACCTTCGGCGCTTACCACATGACCTAGGTACTGCACCTTGGGCTTCAACAGGTGGCATTTGGGCGGCTTTACCTTCAGCCCAAAACCAGATAGGGCTTCGAACACCTCGGCCAGGTGCTCCAGGTGGTCTTCATATGTCTTTGAGTAGACAATTACGTCGTCCAGGTAGAGCAGGACAGTTTCGAAGTTCTTGTGTCCTAGGCAGAACTCCATTAACCGCTGGAAGGTTCCTGGGGCGTTGCAGAGCCCGAATGGCATGCAGTTGAACTCGCTGAGGCCCATTGGCGTGGTAATCGCAGTCTTTTCTTTGTCCGCCTCTGCCACAGGAACCTGCCAGTACCCACTGGTGAGATCCAAAGTGGAGAAATAATTAGCAGATCTTAGTGCAGCTAATGACTCCTCAATTCTGGGTAATGGGTAGGCATCATTATGTGTAATGCGGTTAATTTGCCTGTAATCAACACACATCCTCATGGTACCATCCTTCTTTCTAACGAGAACTAATGGAGCTGCCCAGGGGCTACAACTATCTCTGATCACCCCAGCCTCCTTCATCTCCTGCAACATTCCTTTGGCACATTAATAGTGAGCTGGGGATACATGCCAGTACACGAGTCCTCATGAACAGTTGAACAGTTGCATTTAATGAAGCCACATGTGACACGCCCACTGGGCCTTGGGGTACCCGGTGCCGGGCCGGTAGATGCTGGGGGATGTCACAGTGGCGGAGACCCGGTCCGTGACCCAGGGTGGTCAATAAAAGGGGTTTATTTATAGGGGATTTATAGTGTTTGTATAAAGTTTGTGACGCCACCTGTGGTATGTGGCTACAGGGAGCCGCCGCTGCGGAGCAGGTCCTCTGGAGCTGATGTTAGTGCAGCAGGGATTGTGTGGCTCTCCACGGGTAGAGCTTAGCTCCAGGGCAGTGTGGATGTTATAGGTGGTGCTGGGCGTTGTAGTGCAGGGGTTGATGGCACAGCAATAATCAGTCCACAACTTAATGACGGTTCCTCTTATCTTTACTGGTGGTGAGTAGACAAGCCTGGACTAGGGTACTGGCTAGAAGTGGAAGTCCGGGCAGCCTGGAAGCAAGTAAAGAATCCTCCTTGCCAGGTGAAGTTGGAGGCCTTCCCTTTCCACTAAACTCTATGGCCCTGCTGCTTGTAGCTGTGCGGTGGCCCTCGTCCCTGAGTGCAACGGTTCTGTGCTCACCCGTATGGCAGGCAGCTCGGGCCTTGATGGTGCGTCGCTCCCACGTGGCGGTGCTGGGCCCTGTAGTGCTGCTGAGCCTCCGGCCGTCTGATGGGGCCAGGAGACCTGCAATCTCCTGCCCTCCGGTTTCTGCAGCTGGGCCTTCAGTGCCCCACAGCCTCGGACTCTGGTGTTCGGTTCTTCTGTGCCGGTCCTTCTGGGGTGAGCTGCCGCGCAGCTCCAGTCCCCAGCTCCTCTCTCTTCGATGTCCTGACTTCAACTCCTCACACTAAGTCTCACTAACCCCGCCTCCAGATCCCAGTTGCCAAGGGGAGGAGCTCCCCTTGCTGGTCTGGAGCCAGGAAAGTGTTGCGTGCTTAGCAAAACCTGATTAGGGGACCCCTACTTACTTCCAGGCATGGCATCACCTCTTGTGAGGGAGGCAATGCCACCGTGGCAACCGGACCCCTGGGGTGCCACACATGGCCAGTGCAATTTAAGTCTCTTGAGCAACAGGCTCCAGTAACAAACAGTTTCATCTTAAAGGCACATTAACAAACAGTCTTTCTTACTAGCACAGTACATCACAGATCAAGTCTCTTTAGCAGCACACTTCTATGCCCCATAACAGTAATGATCCCACCAGCAGTCCCCGGTCCACTGTGTCATAGGCTTTAGCCTCTAGTGCAGTGAGGTACGAGGGATGGTTAGAACGCAAGGATGAGTCCAGTCCTCAGATGTGGTGTTCAATCCTTGCTTCTGCTAAACAACAGTTAACTCCTTTCTCCACTAGTTTCTCTTGTAGATACCACTAGCAATTAAAAGGCAGTCACAGTGGGAGAGTCCCAGAACCCTCATCAGCCTGGTGAAGAGGTCTGTATCTTTTAAAGGGTTTGTCCACTACTTTCATATTGATGCCTTATCTGTAGAATAGGGCATCAATGTATGATCGTCCGGGGTCCTGCACCCGGCACCCCTGCCGATCGGCTGTTATTGGTGGCGGCAGCCGCCGGCAGGAAGGGCTTACCTGGCCATCAAGTTACAGTGGCCAGTGCTTGTTACTGCACATCTGCCTCCTATTCAATTCAATGGGAGGTGGATGTGCAGTATCCCGCGGCGGCCACTACAGATGGACGGCCAAGCACCGCAGGTAAGCACTTCTGGCCGGCGGCGGCACCGATGACAGCTGATCAGCAGGTGTGCCGGGTACGGCATCACGGCCGATCATACATTGATGACCTATCTTTTGGATAGAGCATCAATGTGAAAGTAGTGGACAACTTCTTTAAGTTCGCTCTCCAGCTCAGAACTGACACTACCCAGTCTCACTGGGGCAGGCCTGACCACTCCCCTTAGCTGCACCCTGTTAACCCCCCTAGTTGCTGGATGCTTAAAGCGCACCTGCCAGCAGGATTGTGCTTAGTAAATTACATAGACTGACAGGTGGACTCCGTTACACTGAGTAAAATGATACCTTTCATGATGAAATCCGTCCAGCGGTTCTTTTATAATCTTTATTTTCAGTTCTGCCATAATGATATGCATGTGCTCTAGTGCTCTCATTATGTATTCATGTATTCCTTTCTCTGGCCTCTGACAGGTCACTGTGCTTTCAGTGACCTGCCTACTATTTTAAATACTGACTGTGTAATTTCCCTGCCCATGTGAAATTTACATATCCCAAAATGGCCGCCCGATGCCCGCGCAGTAGCATCTTTCGGTTGCCGAGAGATGCTACTGCGCACATGCGGCGCCATATTTCTGCACCCACGCTCTTTTTCCAAAAGCAAAATGGTGCTTGTGCGTGCGCAGTAGTATCTCTTGGCAACCGAAAGTTGCTACAGCGCATGCGTGGGTGTTGGGCGGACATTTTGGGATATGTAGATTTCACATGGGCAGAGAAATTACACAGCCAGTATTTAAAATAGTAGGCAGGTCATTGAAAGCACAGAGACTTGTCAGAGGCCAGAGATAGGAATACATGAATACAGAAGCAGAGCACCAGAGCACATGCATATCATTATGGCAGAACTGAAACTAAAGATTATAAAAGAACCACTGGACGGATTTCATAATCAAAGGTATCATTGGCACCCACCTGACAGTGTATGTAGTTTACTAAGCACAATTCTGCTGACAGGTACGCTTATCAACACCTTATGTAATATCTACCTGTCACACTCTTCCCTCCTTTTTGAATGTCGTCCTCGACGTTTGCCTTCTACCTGGTTACCTTAACCAGCCTCTTGGAGTTGTGGTAGTTCTCCCCTAACTATCCTCAGATAGTGTTCCCCCAATACTGCCTCTTTACTTAAAGGTGAGTTGGTAGTTAGGCACTATGGACCCCTTTAAGCAATTTACACATACAGCACACTTACCCTATCTACATCTCTTGTCAATCGGTCTCCTGCAAGAAATACACAGATTTAACCACAATTTTAACCAACATCTATTCTTCAGCTGGAGCTTTTTGCTCGTCTTCAACCGGCTCTCCCTAACTACCACTAAACATTTTTCAAATTCAAGTGCAAAAATGTTAAATATAGCATAGTCTTTGTAAAATATTTGGCATGAAATAGAACACATATATTCAACACAACCCATTTTCTTGAGAGAGTGTGCCACTTTAAGAACACAGTCCTTTGTTTCTTAAGGCACGGGGTCCTCGGTCCTTCTAGGTAAGGACCCTAGAACAGGCAAGGGAGACAGTCCTTTAAAACGGGGGCAGAAACAATGTCCGTTTCTTGTAAACATCTAAGGCACAGTCCATAAAGTGAAATTTGGAAAACAGTTCCTGGACAGGATACGGCACAGTCCATAAGTTGAGAGTGAAGACTCCCCAACTCGCTTGAGGTGCCCGCATATCCAGCAGAAAAGGACACAACAGGTGCAAATAAAAAAAATAAGGCAAAACCAAAAATAAATATCAACTTGTCCAGCTACTACCGTAGTTTTTAATATGCCATAGGCCTATCCGGCCTTAACAGGAAAGCAGTAGCGGTCCTTCTACTGTGGTCACAGTCTCTGGTGGCTTTACCAGCCTTCAAGGAAAGAACACGTCATATTACCTAGGCAGAGATGAGGAACTATCACTGGAACACGGCGTGCAACCAACACAACTCGGTGATTTTTTTTCTTTTTGAGAGAGAGCAACACTGTCCTAGTCCTTTTTATTCTTTGGTTGGCACCAGTCCACAGTAAATGGACACTGCGCGGCATTGATAGTGGGGAGTTGAACTGATGCTGGGAGGGGTTCCTCTCTTGCCACCCCAGCAGAAGTGGCCCCCTCCTTGGTTGTGGCCTGTGGGACAGGTTTGCTCTCCCAGTTGGGACGAATCCTGAAGCGGGGCCCAGTAGAGATGGGGAAGAATCCTCTCATTTGACACGAAGCTCTTGGTTCTTCTGCATCTGCCCAATCCTCGGGGTGGTACTACTCCATTTCAACTATGCGGGAGACTGAAATGGCGTACCAGCCCCGAGGTCCCCACATCTTTAAGAATCTGACCTTGTCTCCTGGCCAGAGACTCCGGGTCCGTCCTAGGGCATAATCCCTCTCCACCGACCTCCTGTTGACAAATATGTCCAGGCGAAGCCAAATCCCTTTAGCTGATAAAAATTTATGACCGTACCTCTGATCATCCGATCCTCCAGGCAGTCCCTTCCCGGGTACTCTCTCCACTCCTGGGCACACTCCTCCATCGTCTCTTCTCCTGGATGATCTTTTCTTTCCATGCAGCCAGGCGTTGTTGGAAGTTGTATTCTTCCTGTTCTTCTTTGGAGATGATGGGCACAGGAACAGACCTTTCAGCCTGGCCAGGCTGAGCAACAACATCGGCAGGTGGTGGGATAGGTGCCCCCGGTGGAGTAGGTGGTAGGGTAGGTACTGGTTTCCTGGTGTTGATAGGCAAGGGGAACGCATATGACTCCTGTTTCCTCCAGGCCCCCATCCTTTCACCTCCTCTGGCTATCCAGGCTATATCATGTATTTCCCGGATCCATCCCCTCACTCCCCCATACTTGGAATTCACACAGTAGGCCCTAGGGGGTGAGAATGGACCCCGTGGAGGTGGCAGTTTGGTCATCCACTGCTCTCCAGGTAATGCTAACAGAGAGTAATCCAACTCCTCTTCCTCCGCTGGCGGCTTTACGACCGGTCCCTGCTTGGTGGTGACCATCATATGGGTATGGAATGAGGCCGGGGGTTCCCTCACCCTTGCGCTGGGTGAGTGGCGGTCCCCGAGCGGATCATCACTACTGGTATCAGTTGGAGAGCGGGGGCTAGTGACTCACCGGCAGGAACACAGAGCGAAGGCCATCTTCCTTCCGGTCCTGCTGTGCACGCTGGTCCCGATCAGAAGTCCCGTCCCTCTCTCGAGAGCGGAGTTCGGGGCGGACATCACGGCCCCAGTGGTGGCTTCCAGTGCGATGGGCCGGGTCACGGTCAGGGTACCTGTGGGCAGCAGGTCCTCCGGTGAGTCCGGTACTGGTCGGAATGGTTCTGGAACGAGCAGCGGTCCTTCAGGTGGGTCCGGTGCTGGGCAGGATTACGCAGTGGCCTGCGGCGGGATGACAGCCGGGGCTCCGGACATCGGCTCACGGTCCACAGTTGGTGGTGGGATGGGCACAGGGTCCGACGGCAGACCTCGGGGTCCCAACTCCTGCCTTCGGGCTGCCTCCGGATTCTGATGAGGCGGTGCGGCCGTGCCCTGGCCTGGCTGGGTATTGCCCGGTACCTCGCGGTTGTGGGTGAGGTGATGAAGGGCTGCGTCCTCCCCTGCTTCTCTTCTTGCTGCAGACTGCTGGGACATAGCACACCTTCCTAGCTCCGACATACTGGCAGGCACTATGACTCGCACTCTCCTCTCCTTTTCACTCCTGACCAGAATGGAGTTCTTCTGGCCAGAAGAGCTCCAGCTCACTCTTACTCCTCCTCCTCTGGGACAGTACCTCACTGGCCATTGGTCCAACATGCTGGTGGTTGGGGTGTCTTTTCTCTGAGGCCAGCCTTCCCCAGCTTGTTCCACTGCAGGAGGTTTGGCCCTGTTTGGCACTCTTTTATCATATACTCCTACAAGATGGGATGTCCTTCTTCTTCCCCACTGTGCTTTTAACAAAAACAGACACCATTTTAACTGTACAACATGTGTCAAGTCTTGCATTTTGCAGGTGCCTGTTTCTCTGTATTTTATCTCCTTATTTCTTCCCACTCATCACTGGCTGTCTTCCCTTTTCACTGGTATACCAGGGTTGAATTGAGGTGCTTTGCTGCTATGTTTTTCCAGACACTTTGCCTCTTCTCCCTCCTATACGCTAATTCCCGCTCAGGACTCCCCGTACGGGCCACCAATGTTACGTGCACACCACTAGGTTTAGATAGCGGAGAGACAGGTTCATGAATTCTTTGGAATCCTGGGCGAACCGTTACTCAGGGTGACCATATACTGCAGTTTCTCTCAGTCATACAGGGGCATTGACCCTCAGGCACAGACATATAGCTGGATTCACTTGCTGACCAGACACATTTGACACGAGTCCTCATGAACAGTCGCATTTAATGAAGCCGCACGGCCAGTGCAATTTAAATCCCTTGAGCAACAGACTCCAGTAACAAATAGTTTCTTCTTAAAAGCACATTAATAAACAGTCTTTCTTACTAGTACAGTACAGCACAGATCAAGTCTCTTTAGTAGCACACTTCTATACTCCCACAACAGCAATGCTCCCACCAGCAGTCCACGGTCCACAGTGTCACAGGCTTTACCTTCTAGTGCTGTGAGGTACGATGGGGCGATTAGAATGGAAGGATGAGTCCAGTCCTCAGATGTGGTGTTCAATCCTTGCTTTTGCTAAACAACAGTTTACTCCTTTCTCCACTACTTTCTACTATAGATACCACTAGCAACTAAATGGCAGTCACAGTGGGAGAGTCCCAGTATCCTCATCAGCCTGATGAAGAGGTCTGCATCCTTAAGGATATGTGCCCACGATGCCCAGCTCGCGGTACACTACACCGAAGGACCTGCCGTCACATGACTATGATGTCAGCGCAGGTCCTTCAGTCCACCGCGATCTGCCAGCAAGTGAAGACGATCGCAGCGGGGGCCATCAGAAGGTAAGTATAATATATATTTTATTCTTTCTTTTACAGGTTCTATGGTACCTGGGTCTGGAGGAGAGTCTCCTGTTCTCCAGACCCTGGTACCATCCGCACACTGAAACGTTTGGATTCCGCATCTACAGATGTAGTGATGCGGATTCCATGCATTCCAATGAAAGTCAGTGGCGGCAAAAACGCTGTGCTTCCGCAAAATA
Organism: Phyllobates terribilis; assembly: GCF_046119375.1. NCBI lineage: Eukaryota > Metazoa > Chordata > Amphibia > Anura > Dendrobatidae > Phyllobates > Phyllobates terribilis. The sequence continues at coordinate 196,067 of NW_027363947.1, forward strand.
TTTGGTAGTGCTGCGTTTTTTCCCACAATGATAACCCGCAGCGGAAATTTCCGCAGCATGTGCACAGCACATGCGGATTACGATTGGGGAACATGGCAGGCTTTCTACCATGCATTTATGCAGCGTTTTTGCCGCTGCGGAAACGCTTAAAAAACGCATCGTGGGCACACAGCCTTAAGCTGGCTCTCCAGCTCAGAACTGACACTACCCAGTCTCACTGGGGCAGGCCTGACCACTCACCTTAGCTGCACCCTGTTAACCACCCTAGTTGCTGGATGCTTAACAACATCTTATGTAACATCTACCCATCACAAGTTTACCAGTAATTCAATTTGCGTTGAATACATTTGCCGCAAATCACATTTTCTGGCCGAATTCAAGTGAATTTGTCTCATTGAATTTTAGCAGTTTGACGCATCTCTAGTAGAGAGATAAATAGACACTCAGACATGAAGTACAGACAAATAGATGATAATAGATAGATGGATAGATGGATATTTTCTTTGTTTTTGCAACTACCTTTTAATAGTTTCCTACAACTCTACTGTAGTTCTAATACAGTATAATATCCTCAAAGCCCCCAATACTCAGTATAATGCTCTCTACACCAGGATGTCCGCATAGCTCCCATATCTATATATATAATCGTCTTATCCCGTCTGTCTGTCTGTCTGTCTGTCTGTCCAGGAAATCAAGCGTCGCTCATTGGTCCGGCAGCGACCAATCAGCGCCGGGGGATTTCTAAAAAAAGATGGCGGCCGTTAGCGGCTCATCTGCGGGACGGAGCTGAGCGGCGATGCAGCCGGGAGATGAGTGCCGCGAGGCGCTCATCTCCCGGCCGGCAACAGCAGAAGGAACCCGACCGCCGGACCCATCTGCGGGACGGAGATGCAGCCGGGAGATGAGCAGCGCGAGGCGCTCATCTCCCGGCCGGTATCAGTGGAAGGACCGCCGGCGACGCTGACCACCATGCGGAAGGGAGGACCGGGGAGCGGCGCTGCGGGTCGGGATACTTCTGCTGCGAGCGCCCGCGATGTCCCGGGTTCTCGCAGCGTAAGTAGCCGCACAGACAGCGCCGCTCCCCGGTCCTCACCAAGATGATTCGATGATTGGTCGCGGTCTTCGGACCCGACCAAACACTGATCTTAGCGCAAAACTTAAACAATGCTGTGCTGATTGGTCGCCGACGCTGGCCGCGACCAATCACCGATTTGGGCGCCAAATTTAAATATCGGTCGCGACCAATCACCACAGCGGTGTTTAAATGTGGAGCCAAGATCGGTGATTGGTCGCTGCCGATATTTAAATTTGGCGCCCAAATCGGTGATTGGTCGCGGCCGATATTTAAATTTGGCGCCCAAATCGGTGATTGGTCGAGGTCAGCGTCCGCGACCAATCAGCACAATAGTGTTTAACTTTGGCGCCAAGATCAGTCATTGGTCGCGGGCCAAGACAGCGACCAATCACCGATTTGTGCGGCAATTTTAAATAGCGTCCGCGACCAATTGGATGTCAGCAACCACCGGCCGCGACCAATCTGCGCTTTTTGTGCCAAATTTAAACACCGTTCTGCTGATTGGTCGCAGCCGGCGAACAATCAGCGATTTTGGCGCCAAATTTAAACCCCGCTCTGCATCGCTCTGCTGATTGGTCGCGGTCGCCAGCCGCGACCAATCAGCACTATTGTCGCCAAATTCAAACACCTCTTTGCTGATTGGTCGCGGTCGCGACTAATCAGCGAGATTTTCGCCAAATTTAACCCCTTAAGCCCCGAGGGTGGTTTGCACGTTAATGACCAGGCCAATTTTTACAATTCTGACCACTGTCACTTTATGAGGTAATTACTCTGGAACGCTTCAACGGATCCCCCTGATTCTGAGACTGTTTTTTCGTGACATATTGTACTTCATGATTGTGGTAAAATTTCTTCGATATCACTTGCGTTTATTTGTGAAAAAACGGAAATTTGGCAAAAATTTTGAATATTTTGCAATTTTCAAAATTTGAATTTTTATGCCCTTAAATCAGAGAGATATGTCACACAAAAGAGTTAATAAATAACATTTCCCACATGTCTACTTTACATCAGCACAATTTTGGAATCAAAATTTTTTTTGTTAGGGAGCTATAAGGGTTAAAAGTTGACCAGTGATTTCTCATTTTTCCAACAAAATTTACAAAACCATTTTTTTAGGGACCACATCACATTTGAAGTCACTTTGAGAGGTCTTTATGACAGAAAATACCCAAAAGTGACACCATTCTAAAAACTGCACCCCTCAAGGTGCTCAAAACCACATTCAAGAACTTTATTAACCCTTCAGGTGCTTCACAGGAATTTTTTGAATGTGGAAGAAAAAAATGAACATTTAACTTTTTTCACAAAAACGTTACTTTAGACCCAATTTTTTTTATTTTCACAGAGGTAACAAGAAAAAATGGACCCCAAAATTTGTTGTGCAATTTCCCCTGGGCACGCAGATACCCAACATGTGGGGAAAAAACACTGTTTGGGCGCACGGCAGGGCTCGGAAGGGAAGGAGCGCCATTTGACTTTTTGATTGTAAAATTTGCTTGAATAATTAGCGGATGCCATGTTGTGTTTGGAGAGCCCCTGTGTGCCCAAATATTGGAGCTCCCCCACAAGTGACCCCATTTTGGAAACTAGACCCCCCAAGGCACCTATGTAGATGCATAGTGAGCACTTGGAACCCCCAGGTGCTTCACAAATTGATTCGTAAAAATGAAAAAGTGAAAAAAAAAACACTTTTTCATTTTTATGTATCAATTTGTGAAGCACCTGGGGGTTCCAAGTGCTCACTATGCATCTAGATAGGTGTCTTGGGGGGTCTAGTTTCCAAAATGGGGTCACTTGTGGGAGAGCTCCAATGTTTGGGCACACAGGGACTCTCCAAATGCAACAAGGTATCTGCTAACAAATTGAATGGAAAATCGGCTCAAATTGTTAGCGGACACCAAGTTGCGTTTGGAGAGCCCCTGTGTGCCCAAACTTTGGAGCTCCCCCACAAGGGACCCCATTTTGGAAACAAGACCCCCAAAGGCACCTATCTAGATGCATAGTGAGCACTTGGAACCCCCAGGTGCTTCACAAATTGATTCGTAAAAATGAAAAAGTGAAAAAAAAAAACACTTTTTCATATTTATGAATCAATTTGTGAAACACCTGGGGGTTCCAAGTGCTCACTATGCATCTAGATAGGTGCCCTGGGGGGTCTAGTTTCCAAAATGGGGTCACTTGTGGGGCAGCTCCAATGTTTGGACACACAGGGGCTCTCCAAACGCAACATGATGTCCGCTAACAATTTGAGCCTACAATTTGTTAGCGGATACCATGTTGCATTTGGAGAGTCCCTGTGTGCCCAAACATTGGAGCTTCCCCACAAGTGACCCCATTTTGGAAACTAGACCCCCCAAGGCACCTATCTACATGCATAGTGAGCACTTGGAACCCCCAGGTGTTTCACAAATTGATTCATAAATATGAAAAAGTGTTTTTTTTTTTCACTTTTTCATTTTTACAAATCAATTTGTGAAGCACCTGGGGGCTCCAAGTGCTCACTATGCATCTAGATAGGTGCCTTGGGGGGTCTAGTTTCCAAAATTGGGTCACTTGTGGGGGAGCTCCAATGTTTGTGCACGCAGTAGCTCTCCAAACGCAACATGGCGTACGCTAACAATTTGAGCCGATTTTCCATTCAATTTGCTAGCGGACACCATGTCGCGTTTGGAGAGCCCCTGTGTGCCCAAACTTTGGAGCTCCCCCACAAGTGACCCCATTTTGGAAACTAGACACCCCAAGGCATCTATCTAGATGCATAGTGAGCACTTGGAACCCCCAGGTGTTTCACAAATTGATTCATAAATATGAAAAAGTGTTTTTTTTTTCACTTTTTCATTTTTACGAATCAATTTGTGAAACACCTGGGGGTTTCAAGTGCTCACTATGCATCTAGATAGGTGCCTTGGGGGGCCTAGTTTCCAAAATGGGGTCACTTGTGTGGGAGCTCCAATGTTTGGGCACACAGGGACTCTCCAAATGCAACATGGTATCCGCTAGCAAATTGTCGGCTCAAATTGTTAGCGGACATCATGTTGTGTTTGGAGAGCCCCTGTGTGCCCAAACATTGGAGCTCCCCCACAAGTGACCCCATTTTGGAAACTAGACACCCCAAGGTACCTATCTAGATGCATAGTGAGCACTTGGAACCCCCAGATGCTTCACAAATTGATTCGTAAAAATGAAAAAGTGAAAAAAAAAACACTTTTTCATACTTATGAATCAATTTGTGAAACACCTGGGGGTTCCAAGTGCTCACTATGCATCTAGATAGGTGCCTTGGGGGGTCTAGTTTCCAAAATGGGGTCACTTGTGGGGGAGCTCCAATGTTTGGGCACACAGGGGCTCTCCAAACGCAACATGATGTCCGCTAACAATTTGAGCCGACAATTTGTTAGCGGATACCATGTTGCATTTGGAGAGTCCCTGTGTGCCCAAACATTGGAGCTCCCCCACAAGTGACCCCATTTTGGAAACTAGACCCCCCAAGGCACCTATCTAGATGCATAGTGAGCACTTGGAACCCCCAGGTGTTTCAAAAATTGATTCATAAATATGAAAAAGTGTTTTTTTTTCACTTTTTCATTTTTACGAATCAATTTGTGAAGCACCTGGGGGTTCCAAGTGCTCACTATGCATCTAGATAGGTGCCTTGGGGGGTCTAGTTTCCAAAATGGGGTCACTTGTGGGGGAGCTCCAATGTTTGTGCACGCAGTAGCTCTCCAAACGCAACATGGCGTCCGCTAACAATTTGAGCCGATTTTCCATTCAATTTGTTAGCGGACACCATGTCGCATTTGGAGAGCCCGTGATGTGCCTAAACAGTGGAGCTACCCCACAAGTGACCCCATTTTGGAAACTATACCCCTCAAGGATTTTATTAAGGTGTATAGTGAACATTTTGAACCCAGAGGTACGACACAGAATTTGTTTACATTAGGTGATCATATTGAATAAGTTGTCATTAGTCTTGAGCGCAAGTGCTCGCTACTTGAGTTTGCATCGGGTACTCAGGTATGCACCATGTACAGCGTGTGCTCGAGTGACATGCTCGAGTCCCTGCTCCGCATGTTTCACGGTTATTAGACACCCAAAAAAAAACATGCGGGGATCGCTCGTGCATGGCAGGCAATCCCCGTAAAGTTTTTTTGGCTGCGAAGCATATGGGGCAGAGACTCGAGCATGTCACTCAAATACCCACGATACTCAATGCATACCAGAGCACCCGATGCAAACTCAAGTAGCGAGCACTTGCGCTCAACACTAGTCGCCATATCGTCATCTTTTTTCTTACTTTTGAAAAAAATCCCAACCCCATCACAACCCTAACCCCAACCCCAGCCCTAACCGTAGCACAACCCTAACCGTAGCACAACCCTAACCCTAGCACAACCCTAACCCTAGCACAACCCTAACCCCAAACCCAGCCCTAACCCTAGCCCAATCCTAACCCAAGAGTTTATTTTTGACGCCGTTCCTCGTGCGGTATAAGTGATTAGACGACCTTATTCTTCGGGTCGGTGAGAATACAGCGATAACAGAATCATATGGGGTTTTTATGACTGACAGCTGTCACACACAAAAAGACGCATTTTTTGTAAAATCTAGTTTTTGCATCGCCATATTTTGAGAGCTATAATTTTTCCAGATTTTGGCAGACAGTCATGTGACGGCTCGTTTTTTGCGGGATGAGTTGACATTGTTATTGGTGCCATTTTCAGGCACGTGACATTTTTTGATCGCTTTCTATTCCGATTTTTGGGAGGCAGAATAAACAAAAACCAACAATTCAGGAATTGTTTTTTTTTTTTTTTATTCTGTTCCGCGTGTGGTAAAAGTGATAAGACAGCTTTATTCTTCGGGTCAGTACGTTTACAGCGGTACCACATTTATATCGTTTTTCTATGTTTTGCACTTTTACATAATAAAAGCAATTTTATAGAAAAAAATATTTTTTAGCATAGCTTTATTCTGAGAGCTATAACTTTTTTATTTTTCAGCTGATGGAGCTGTATGTCAGCTTGTTTTTTGCGGGACGAGATGACGTTTTCAGCGGTACCATTTTTATTTATATTTGTCTTTTTGATCGCGTGTTATTCCATTTTTTATTTGGCGGTATGGTGATAAAGCATTGTTTTTTGCTCCGTTTTCTTTTTTTTTTTTACCGTGTTCACTGAAGGGGTTAACTAGTGGGACAGTTTTATAGGTCAGGTTGTTTCGGACGCGGCGATACCAAATATGTTTACTTTTATTGTTTTTTTTGTTTTTTTTTTATAATAATATTTATTGATGGGTACATTATATTTTTATTTTTGGTGGATTATTTTATTTATTTTTTTTTATATTTTTGCAATTTTATTTTTATTTTATTTTTCACTTTCTGGGTGTTTTTATACTTTATTACTTTGTCCCACTATGGGACTTTCACTTTTTTTTCTCTGATCGCCAGCATGGCACAGCAATGCAGCACCATCCCTGTGTCATACAGGCTATCAGCGCTGCACAGTAAGAAGATTGTTTGGAGATGCACTGCGCATGTCCAAACAATCTTCCTGCTGTCTGGTGACCCGGATGTTGTCATGACGACATCGGGTCGTCATGGCAACACCCGGGAAGCCTTTGCAGACAGCGCTGGAAGCCGGAAGAGGAGGTGAGTATCTGCGATCACCTCCCCTTGCCCCCGCAATGCTGCAATCGGCTGCGATCGACTTCGATCGCAGCATCGCAGGGGTTAATGTGCTGGGAGCGGTGCAGGACCGCTCCCTGCACATAGTACCGGGTGTCAGCTGTGAGCGCGCGCGATCGCGATGACGTACTAATACGGGTCTGGCTCTTAAGTCCCAGGGCACAGACGCGTATTAGTACGTCAGATGTTATTAAGGGGTTAAACAACGCTCTGCTGATTGGTCGCGGTCGCTGGCCTCGACCAATCAGCGATTTTGGCGCCAAATTTAAACAACACTCTGCTGTTTGGTTGCGGCCGGCGACCAATCAGCGATTTTGGCGCCAAATTTAAACCCCGCTCTGCATCGCTCTGCTGATTGGTCGCGGTCAGCGGCCGCGACCAGTCAGCAGTATTGGCGCCAAATTTAAACACCGCTCTGCTGATTGGTCGCGACTAATCAGCGATTTTGGTGCCAAATTTAAACACGCTCTCCAGTCATCACTAACATGGTTCGCTGATTGGTCGCGGCCGCCGCCCGCGATCAATCATCGATATTGCCGCCAAATTTAAACACCGCTTTGCTGATTGGTCGCGGTTGCCGAACGCGACCAATCAGCGATTTTGGCCCCAAATTTAAACACAGCTCTGCTGATTGCGCCCGGTCGGCCGCATACATATTCTAGAATACCCGATGCATTAGAATCGGGCCACCATCTAGTATACACTATAATGGCCCACATCTCCTGTGTACACAGTATAATACTCCTCACACTGTATGATAGCCAACTATACTAGTACTAACATTGTGTACTGCCCACAAAGCCCCCAATTTTAGCCGCAGAAGGCTTATTACGATCTGACTTTACAGGACGCAAAGGAATACGCCAAATTAAAAACCAAAATATTGGCACGCTCAGGAGTGACTATGTCTGTCAGAGCACAAAGGGTCCACCACTGGGCGTATGCTGGCGACAGATCTCCACGCTCATAGATGTTCGACTTGTTAAATCTTGTACAAAAATGGCTGCAGCCAGTGTCTTCCTCTCCTGCCCAGATGGTTGAGCGTGTGGTGATGGACAGGTTCATCCATTCCCTAACCAGGCCGATGCAGACCTGGTTTGCCCAAGGTGACCCTCGGACGCAGACAATCTCGTAGGTCTGGTAGAAAGATACCAAGTGGTCGAAAAATCCCTGGGGAAACCCGACATAGCCACCTACCCTTACTGGAGTGCCCAAAAGGGGATGGGTTCACCATGGAAGGGATTCAGAGCTACAACTGATGGCATTCCATTTCCACTGAAGAGACTGCAAGGTCTGTTGTGAAGGATGTGATTTGTTGGCGATGTCGCAGTCCGGGACACGTAGTCGCCCAGTGTCATACATCTGCTGAGCCTAGGCAGATGATGTACATACTATGCTTACCCAACATGCAGTGTGGACTGTCGACACGGCGAGGGGCCGCAGGGGTGTGCCATGTCCGTTAATGGAGTGATGGGCTGTTGGACTCCAGGAGTCTGGTGACCTTGATCAGGGATAGTGTTCTGGTTCTCATTTCCACTGTCGAAAGTAAGTTCCTGGCCAAGTGGCAGGGCCCATATGAGGTGGTGGAGAAACTCAGTTAAGTGAACTCAGAGTCCACCAGCATGGCTGAAGAAAGCCGCACCAAGTATACCATGTGAACTTGCTCAAGCTGTGGCGGAACCGGGAGCCTGTGGAAACTCCTTGCCTGGGAGCCGCTTCCGAAGGCAAGGTGGAAGAGGTCACTATTTCAGAGACTCTATTGCCAGCCCAGAAGCAAGAGTGTCGAGAACTACTACAGTGGAATCGGGAGCTGTTCTCAGAGTTGCCGGAGCATACTCAGGTGGTAGAGCATGACGAGTTAACAGAACCACATGTAAGAGTGAATCTGAAGCTGTATCGGGTTCCGGAAGCACGCCGGGAAATGATCTCGGCCGAGGTGAAAAGGAGGTTAGACCTCGATGTGATAGAGGAGTCAAAGAGTGGGTGGTCGAGCCCAATCATCCTCGTACCAAAACCCAACGGAGAGTGGAGGTTTTGTAATGACTAGCGCCGGCTGAATGAGGTGTCCAAGTGTGATGCGTACCCGATGCCCCGCGTTGACAAACTCATCGAAAGGCTTGGACCGGCGAGATACATCACCACTCTCGACCTGACAAAGGGCTATCGGCAGATCCCCATGTCCCAGGTGGCCAAGGAGAAGACGGTTTTCTCTACACCCAGATGGGTGCTTTCAATACACTTGGATGCCATTCGGGTTACAGGGGGCCTCAGCCACCTTCCAGAGGGCTATGGATCGGATCATAGCCCCACAAAAGAAGTATGCCGCAGCCTACCTTGACGACATTGTAGTTTTTAGCCCAGACTTTAGACCTAAACAACAGCCCATTCTGGATGCTCTAAGGAAGGCGGGATTTGCAATAAATCTGAAAAAATGCACCTTTGGAAAAGAGGAGGCCAAATACTTGGGCTATGTCGTCGGGAGAGGCGAAATAAAGCCGCAAGTTAATAAAGTGGAGGCAATCCAGACCTGCCCGCAACTGCTCTCCAAGAAGCAAGTGAGAGCATTCCTGGGAATGGTGGGATATTACCGGCAGTTTAACCCAAATTTTGCCATGATGGCTGCACCACTGACGGATCTCCTAAAAGGCACCAGGTCAACCATGGGGAAGTGGACGGAGAAAACAGAGACCACGTTCCAACTGTTGAAGTCAGCACTGTGTAAACAACCGGTCCTGGTCGCACCAGACTTTAACCCCTTTACGACATAGGGCGTATTAGTACGTATCTGTGCCCTGGGCCTTATGGACCAGATACGTATTAATACGCCCTATCTTTAATGCGGCACCGCGACCGACGTCGCGGTGATAGGATTAAAATTCCAGTGCCATCTTACCTTAGGGTAGATGGCGCCAGCATCTTGGGGGTGTCGCCGCCCCTTCACACCCACGATCGCTGTGATTGGCTGTTCAATTCTGAACAGCCAATCACAGCATTTCTCACTGTTTCCGGCAATCAGATTGCCGGAAACAGTGATGTGCAGCCTAGGATCGGTGCTCCTAAGAGCACTGATCCTATGCTGTTGCCTAGTAACCCTGCCTGTCACCTCCCCATGACCCCCTGTGATGTCAAATAAGCCCCAGCCAGGTCTGATTGGAGCGATCGATGATGACATCGATCGCTCCAATCAGAGTACCTGAACACAGGTGACAGGGCGGTCACAGGTCGATGACCGGCTTGTGACCTGCCTGTCACCTCTTTGTGACCCCCTATGATGCTGCCCAGGCCCCTCCCATCTCTGATTGGTGCGATCGATGTCATCATTGATCGCACCAATCAGAGTACCTGATCGGGAGGTGACCGGGTGGTGACCAGCCGGTGACCTGCCTGTCACCACCCTGTCACCCCCCTGTGACCGCCCTGCAGATCCTCACACTTGGTGAGGATTTCTACAGAGCGGTCACGTCTGATCTGCGCTGTGCTGGGCCTTGTAGTGCCACAGAATCTTCTGTTACACTACAAGACCTTTCTCCTACCTGCTCCAGTCGCTGCTGCTGCTCCGGCATCCTGCTGCGGTCTCCAGGGTCCTGGATCTCCTGCTCCGGCATCCTGCTGCTGTCTCCAGGTTGCTGCGTCTCCAGCTTCGGCGTCCTGCTGCTGTCTCCAGGGTCCTGGGTCTCCAGCTCCTTATCCAGCTGCTGCGGATCCTGCTCCAGAGCCTCTTCCAGAACCTGCTGCTGATCCTGCTGAAAGAAGAACAGAGAAGACTTTGGTAAGTCCATCTCTGTTCTCCCCTCATCCACCCCTCTCCCCCCCTCCTCCTCTCCCCCCCTCCTTTTACCCCCAATCCTCCTCCCCCCCAGTTTTTTTTTTTACGTGCGTCCTGCAGCGGCCGAGCACTGAGCAGTGTCTACGTCACTGATCAACGTCCGTGCTCGCTGCTTTTCAGGACTTTTTCTTGCCCCTGTCAATTCTCCCCCCCCCACCTTTGCACCACATCCGCGCACACACCCAGCAGCTGCCGAGAGTTGATAGGTGACATAGTTCACCGATCCGCACTCGTGCTCGCTGTTTGCACCACCTACGGTAGTTCCTTTTTTTCTCTTTTTTTTTTCAGAAAAAAAAAATTCACACCAAGCACACTGACACACACACACTCTAAATAAAGCACTGACACACACGCACCACATACACGAGAAAAAAAAATGTCCGGCTCATCCCAAACTTGCTATTCAGCGGAGGAGGCATACGCTATTGTTGCCTCCGACACTGAGACTGACAGCGAGGGTGAGGATCCCACATTTCTTTACTTTTCCGACGCCTCATCGTCCTCCTCTTCCTCCTCTTCTTCCTCCTCTTCCTCCTCAGGTGCTGCTGGACCGCCCCGCAGTCGTCGCAGGAGAGAAGATGTTCCAGCGCCCCCCACTACTGACCCCATATGGACCTCGCCCCCTGAAAATGTTGAGCCACTGATTCCTGATTTCATGGCGGAATCAGGAATCAAGTTTGACACCACCGGCCTCACAGAAATAGACTTTTTCAAAGTTTTTTCTCTGAGGATTTTATAAACCTCATGGTGGGCCAAACTAATTTGTATGCTCATCAATTTTTGGAACAAAACCCTCTTCATCATTTTCTAACTGGTCTCCTGTAGACGCAGAAGAAATGATGACGTTTTGGGGCCTGGTCCTTCATATGGGGATCCTGAAAAAAACAGAGGTTCGGCAATACTGGAGTGTTGACGTTTTGTATAACACTCCAGTGTTCCGAATGGTCATGACCCAGACACGTTTTGAGGCCATCCGCAAGTTCTTGCATTACCAAGATAATGCAATGTGTCCTGCATGCGATGACCCAAACTTTGATCGTCTTTTCAAAGTTCGGCCGGTCATCGAGCACTTCAACAAGTTTGGTGAAGTGCACGTGCCCCAAAGGGACATCTGCGTGGATGAGTCCTTAATTTCTTTTAAGGGGCGGCTTGGATTCCGGCAGTACCTGCCCAGTAAAAGGTCCAGGTACGGGATCAAGCTGTATAAACTTTGGGGGAGTACCTCAGGGTACACTCACAAGTTTAGAGTTTATGAAGGGAAGGACTCCTGGATTGAACCCCCTGAATGCCCCCCTGTTCTGGGAGTGAGTGGGAAAATTGTGTGGGACTTGGTGCACCCACTGCTGGATAAAGGTTATCACCTGTACGTGGATAACTTTTATACAAGTAACCCGCTCTTCAAGTCCCTCTCTGCGCGACATACCGCAGCTTGCGGTACTGTCCGCAAAAATCAGAAAGGCCTCCCAAAGGCGCTAATTGGGCAGCTGCTCAGAAGGGGTGAGAGTAGAGCCCAATGTAGCGACCACCTGTTGGTGGTCAAGTACAAGGACAAGAGGGATGTCCTTCTCTTGACCACCATACATGGTGATGGCAGCACCCTCAGCACTGTAAGAGGTTCCACTACACAGGTCGCCAAACCAGACTGTGTAGTGGGGTACAAGTACATGGGGGGAGTTGATCTCTCTGATCAAGTCCTCCAGCCGTACAGTGCTTTGAGAAAGGCCAAGGTATGGTATAAGAAGCCGGCCGTGCACATTGTTCAGATGGCAATGCACAACGCTTTCCTTCTGTCAAAATGTGCAGGCCAGACTTCTACGTCGTACCTTCACTTCCAGGAGACAGTTATCAAGGCCCTGATATTTGGCAGTGGTGGTGGAGCGGGCCCCTCTACTTCTGGAACTGAAGGACCTAGAATTGTACCTGGCCAGCATTTCCTGGGGCAGATCCCTCACAGAGGAAAAAAAGGTAAGTCACAAAAGAAGTGCCGAGTGTGTTACCGAAGGGGAATACGCAAGGACACCATTTACCAATGTGACACCTGCCCCGACAAACCTGGCCTCTGCATGAAAGACTGCTTCAAAAGGTACCATACTTCCATGGACTATTAAATTAATTTCTGATGTATGACAACCTGACGAACACTACACAACTGACGTAATGTTCGTCAGGTTGTCATACTTCAGTTGTGTAGTGTGTAACGGGTCTGGGAGGCGGAACCTCTGAGCTACTATACAAGGGGGCGGTCCTTGTAAGGGAGCGGGTGGCGACCAGGGAAGACGGGCAGGCAGTCACAGCAGGTGACCGGGACAGTCTCTGAGTGAACGGGCTGGAGGTCACGGCAAGTGACCGGGGCAGTCTCTGGATGAACGGGCAGGAGGTCACGGCAAGTGACCGGGGCAGTCTCTGGGTAAAGGGTAGGTACGACCTGTGATGGCAGAGCCTCCAGGTAGGCTAGCAGGCAGATGGTAGATGTGAGCTCCCAGGTGAGCAAGCGAGAGTCTCTGGAATGGCAGGTGGTCACAGCACGTGACGGCGGAGCCTCCAGGTAGGCTAGCAGGCAGGTAGCAGGTGTGCGCTCCCAGGTGAGCGGGCAGGAGTCTCTGGAATGGCAGGTGGTCACAGCACGTGACGGCGGAGCCTCCAGGTAGGCTAGCAGGCAGGTAGCAGGTGTGCGCTCCCAGGTGAGCGGGCAGGAGTCTCTGGAATGGCAGGTGGTCACAGCACGTGACGGCGGAGCCTCCAGGTAGGCTAGCAGGCAGGTAGCAGGTGTGCGCTCCCAGGTGAGCGGGCAAGCTGGTCCATAGACAGACTGACAGGAGTTGGAGGGCAGACCGTCGGACCTCAGGCTAGCAGGCAAGTAGCAGAGGAGCGCTCCCAGGTGAGCGGGCAAGCTGGTCCTTAGACAGACTGACAGGAATCGGTAGGCAGACCGTCGGACCTCAGGCTAGCAGGCAGGTAAGCAGAATATCAGGCAGGAATCAGACAGCAAACTGGCAGGAATCTGGCAGGTAACTGGCAACGGGACCTGAGGGCTGAAGCAGAGTAGTGAACAGTGCAACAACATTGCTCGGGCACCTCCACTTTGGAGGAGGTGCCTTATATATGGTGAAGTCCTCCGGCCATTGGCCGGGGACTCCTTAGGACGGCGCGCGCGGCTCCTTTAAGAGGGAAGGAGCGCGCGCGCGCCCTAAGCACAGTGGCCGGGAAGGAGCGCGCGCTGCCAGCAGAGCGGGAGGAGGACGCCGGGCTCGGAGCAGAGGGGTGAGGGGAACAGCGTCCCTGCCTAGCAGAGGGCAGGGACGCCGGCGCTACAGTACCCCCCCCTTTAGGCCCCCCCTTTTTTAGGCCAGAGAGAAATTTAGCAAGGATGAGAGGGGCATGGATGTTCTCCCGGGGCTCCCACGTTCTCTCTTCAGGACCAAACCCTTTCCAATCTACTAGAAAAAAGGTTTTTCCTCTTACCCTTTTGGTGGCCAGAATGTTCTCTACCTCAAATTCGTTTTCAGCGGAAACCGGAGCAGGAGGCGTACCTGTAGACTTGGAAAAAGAGTTAAGTACCACAGGTTTGAGGAGAGATACATGGAAGGAGTTAGGGATCCGCAAGTTGGCCGGGAGTTTCAATTTATAGGCCACCAGGTTGATCTGACTGATGACCTCCAGAGGACCGATGAACCGAGGCCCTAACTTATAGGAAGGAAACTTGAGCCGGACATACTTGGACGAGAGCCAGACCTTATCCCCTGGACGGAATTGAGGAGGATCCAGACGTTTTTTGTCAGCATGTCTTTTCATACGCTCGGATGACAGAAGGAGTGCGGATCGGGTACTCTCCCATATGGAGGAAAATTTGTTAACAAGAGATTCCGCAGCCCGATTGTCCACCGAGGTGGAGACGGGAAATGGGATCCGAGGATGCTGACCGAAGACAACAAAAAACGGGGATTTGGAGGAAGATTCGCTCTCGTGATTGTTGTAAGAAAATTCGGCCCATGGCAGGAGATCCACCCAGTCTGAATGGTGGGCATTAACGAAGTGCCGGAGGTAACTGGTCAGGTTCTGATTGATCCGCTCCACTTGACCATTAGACTGTGGGTGGTAAGCGGAGGAGAAGTCCAGGGTGACGTCTAGCAGTTTACAAGTGGCTCTCCAGAAGCGTGAGGTGAACTGTACCCCACGATCCGACACGATGTGGAGGGGCAGGCCATGAAGACGGAAGATGTGGCGGATAAAGTCTTTAGCCAGCTCGGGTGCAGACGGGAGGCCTGGCAGGGGAACGAAATGAGCCATCTTGGAAAAGCGGTCAGCGACCACCCAAATGACCGTACAACTGGCAGAGACGGGGAGATCAGTTATAAAGTCCATTGCTATATGCTGCCAGGGGGCAGCAGGTACTGGAAGCGGAAGGAGGCGACCGGCTGGCAGATGTCTCGGAACCTTGTTGCGGGCGCAGGACACACAGGCAGAAACAAAGTCTATTACGTCCTTGTGCAGGGTAGGCCACCAGTAGTGCCGGGTAATAAGCTGGAGGGTCTTTTTCTGACCGGCGTGGCCAGCTAGTTTAGACGAGTGACCCCAGTGTAGGATCTTCTCCCGATCAGGTACTGATACGAACGTCTTACCGGGAGGGAGACGATTTAGACTCACAGGGCCACCTGCATTACTCTGGCGGGATCGATGATGTGTTTCGGTTCCTCCTCGAGATCAGACACCAGAAAGGATCGGGACAAGGCGTCCGCCTTGATGTTTTTGTCAGCCGGGCGAAAATGAAGAATAAAATCAAAGCGAGCAAAAAACAAGGACCACCGAGCTTGGCGCGGGTTAAGTCTCTGGGCATGCTGGAGGTAAGCCAAGTTCTTGTGGTCAGTGTAAATTATTACCGGGTGAAGAGCCCCTTCGAGCAGGTAACGCCACTCCTCCAATGCCAGCTTGATGGCCAATAACTCTCGATCTCCTATGGAATAGTTGCGCTCAGAAGAGGAGAAGAGTTTGGAGAAGAAGCCACAAGTTACCATTCTCCCGGAAGATGATTTTTGGGTAAGTACCGCTCCGGCTCCAGAGGAGGAGGCGTCAACCTCCAGGAAGAACTGCTTGTTGCCATCTGGGCGATGCAGCACCGGGGCGGAAGAGAAGGCCTGTTTTAAGGAAAGATAGGCCTCCTCTGCTTCGGGTGGCCACTCTCTGGGATTAGTGCCCTTACGGGTGAGCGCGGAAATTGGGGCAGTCCTGGAAGAGAAGTGCGGTATGAAGAGGCGGTAGTAGTTGGCGAAGCCCAGGAACCGCTGAATGGCCTTCAACCCCTCCGGTCGGGGCCATTTCTCGATGGCAGACAGTTTCTCTGGATCCATTCGAAGGCCGGTCTGAGAAATAACGTAGCCCAAAAACGGAAGCGAGGTCTGCTCAAAGAGGCACTTCTCATACTTAGCGAAGAGGTGATTCTGCCTGAGCCTGAGCAGGACCTGACGAACGTCTCTCCGGTGAGTCTGGAGATCCGGAGAGAAGACCAAGATGTCGTCCAGGTACACCACTACGCAGGAGTAGAGAAGATCCCGGAAGATGTCATTGACCAACTCTTGAAAGACGGCAGGAGCGTTACAGAGACCAAAGGGCATTACCAGATATTCATAGTGGCCGTCCCGGGTGTTGAATGCAGTCTTCCATTCATCCCCGTGACGGATACGGACCAGGTTGTACGCCCCATGGAGGTCCAGTTTGGTGAAGATTCTAGCCCCCCTCAGACGATCAAATAATTCTGGAATGAGCGGAAGGGGGTACTTATTCTTCACCGTGATCTGGTTAAGGCCTCTATAGTCTATGCAGGGACGGAGAGAGCCGTCCTTCTTTTTTACGAAAAAGAAGCCTGCTCCCGCCGGGGAGGTAGATTTCCGGATGAATCCCCTGGCCAAATTCTCCTCAATATATTCGGACATCGACCGGGTCTCAGCAGCGGACAATGGGTAAATACGCCCACGGGGAGGCGTAGTACCGGGTAACAGGTCGATAGGACAGTCGTATGGTCTATGAGGGGGTAATGTCTCTGCCTCCTTTTTATTAAAGACATCAGCAAATGACCAATAGGGAATCGGAAGTCCAGGTAGATTAGTTGGGGTAGGAGAAGGACGGGCGGGATGAACAGGAACCAAACAAGTCTTATGACAGTCCTGTCCCCAGCGAAGGACTTCTCCGGTCTGCCAGTCAAGCACGGGTGCATGTCTCTGGAGCCAAGGTAGACCTAGTAAGAGGGCGTGAGAGAGTCCAGGCAGAACATGAAAAGAGATGCTCTCAGAATACAGCATTCCCACCTGCAGAGTTACGGATTCGGTGATGAGTTGGATGGGACGTGGTAAGAGGCCCCCATCCACAGCAGCGACAGATAATGGTATAGCCAGAGGTTTGGTGGGAATGCGGTATTTTTCTACCAGGGCCTGTGAAATAAGATTCCCGGCCGCTCCAGAGTCAAGTTGGGCTAGTTCGAAATAACGATTCTCCCCGCAGATAATTGAGACTGACAGCAGCAGAGATGGAGAGGATTTATTCTTGTCTAGGTCGACCTCTCTGACACAGGCGTTTCCCGACCTCTCCGGGCAGGTACGGATCCGGTGCTCCTTACTGCCACAGTAGAAGCAGCTCCCCTCGGCACGGCGTAAGTCCTGACGGGTTTTGACCATCTTGGTCTGGTCGACCTGCATAGGCTCAGGAGAGTGTACCTGGGGAGAAACGGAGGGAGTGACGGATTTCTGAAAAGTAGGAGCTAGACGTGGAAACCTCCTCTCACGGGTGACTTCTTTGGCACGCTCCTGGAACCGTAGGTCAATCCGGGTGGCAAGAGTTATTAGGTCATCGAGAGTGGTAGGAATGTCTCGACCGGCAAGTTCATCTTTGATACGGCCGGACAGACCCTCCCAGAAGACAGATACCAGAGCGTCGTTATCCCAGGCCAGCTCCTAGGCAAGGGTACGGAACCGTATGGCATATTGGCCCACGGTGAGACTTCCCTGACGGAGGCGTAGCAGAGATGATGCGGATGAGGTCTTCCGTCCAGGTTCGTCGAAGACTTTCCGGAAAGCCGTGAGAAAGGCAGGCAAGTCGGACACCAGGGGGTCTCCTCTCTCCCATAGAGGATTTAGCCAGGCCAGGGCCTCCCCGGTGAGATGGGACATGATGAAGGCAATTTTGGCCCGGTCGGAGTTAAACTGGTGGGACAGGAGTTCAAAGTGCAGGGTGCACTGATTTATAAAGCCCCGAGCCAGAGCGGAGTCGCCTCCGAAGTGAGGAGGTGCAGAAAGCCGGGGTCCGGGGTAGGATACCATAGTATTGGTGGGCAGCGGAGCTGCCGGATTGCGAGTCATGGCTCTGGCGGTGGTTGCTGGTGGAGCAGTCAGAGTGTCCAGGCGAGTATTGACATTCCGCAGGTGACCCAGGATGGACTCCTGTTGGGACCTCTGACGGGACAGTTCATGACACAGGTCTGAGAGTGAGGGAGCTTGGGTGCCACCGGGTTCCATGGCCCGAGCAAACTGTAACGGGCCTGGGAGGCGGAACCTCTGAGCTACTATACAAGGGGGCGGTCCTTGTAAGGGAGCGGGTGGCGACCAGGGAAGACGGGCAGGCAGTCACAGCAGGTGACCGGGACAGTCTCTGAGTGAACGGGCTGGAGGTCACGGCAAGTGACCGGGGCAGTCTCTGGATGAACGGGCAGGAGGTCACGGCAAGTGACCGGGGCAGTCTCTGGGTAAAGGGTAGGTACGACCTGTGATGGCAGAGCCTCCAGGTAGGCTAGCAGGCAGATGGTAGATGTGAGCTCCCAGGTGAGCAAGCGAGAGTCTCTGGAATGGCAGGTGGTCACAGCACGTGACGGCGGAGCCTCCAGGTAGGCTAGCAGGCAGGTAGCAGGTGTGCGCTCCCAGGTGAGCGGGCAGGAGTCTCTGGAATGGCAGGTGGTCACAGCACGTGACGGCGGAGCCTCCAGGTAGGCTAGCAGGCAGGTAGCAGGTGTGCGCTCCCAGGTGAGCGGGCAGGAGTCTCTGGAATGGCAGGTGGTCACAGCACGTGACGGCGGAGCCTCCAGGTAGGCTAACAGGCAGGTAGCAGGTGTGCGCTCCCAGGTGAGCGGGCAAGCTGGTCCATAGACAGACTGACAGGAGTTGGAGGGCAGACCGTCGGACCTCAGGCTAGCAGGCAGGTAGCAGAGGAGCGCTCCCAGGTGAGCGGGCAAGCTGGTCCTTAGACAGACTGACAGGAATCGGTAGGCAGACCGTCGGACCTCAGGCTAGCAGGCAGGTAAGCAGAATATCAGGCAGGAATCAGACAGCAAACTGGCAGGAATCTGGCAGGTAACTGGCAACGGGACCTGAGGGCTGAAGCAGAGTAGTGAACAGTGCAACAACATTGCTCGGGCACCTCCATTTTGGAGGAGGTGCCTTATATATGGTGAAGTCCTCCGGCCATTGGCCGGGGACTCCTTAGGACAGCGCGCGCGGCCCCTTTAAGAGGGAGGGAGCGCGCGCGCGCCCTAAGCACAGTGGCCGGGAAGGAGCGCGCGCTGCCAGCAGAGCGGGAGGAGGACGCCGGGCTCGGAGCAGAGGGATGAGGGGAACAGCGTCCCTGCCTAGCAGAGGGCAGGGACGCCGGCGCTACATAGTGTTTGTCAGGTTGTCCTACACAACTGGCGTATAACACTACATTATAAAATTGACAAATCAGGTATCTGTTCCAAAAAGGGAACACTTGTTGGGCATTTCCACTGTTTAGGCACATCAGGGGCTCTGAGAACGTGACATGACGCCCGCAGACCATTCCAT
This sequence comes from Phyllobates terribilis, assembly GCF_046119375.1. Taxonomy (NCBI): domain Eukaryota; kingdom Metazoa; phylum Chordata; class Amphibia; order Anura; family Dendrobatidae; genus Phyllobates; species Phyllobates terribilis. Next base: position 215,455 of record NW_027363947.1, read on the forward strand.
CAAAGTCTGCATTCCAAAGCGTCACTCCTTCCCTTCCGAGCCCTGACATGCGCCCAAACAGTAGTTTTCTCCAACACATGGGGTATCAGCGTACTCAGAAGAAATTGCACAACAACTTTTGGGATCCAATCTCTCCTAGTACCCTTGTGAAAATAAAAATATTGCGGCTAAAAGAGCATTTTTGTGGAAAAAAAAATTTTTTTTTTCATGGCTCTACGTCATAAACCTTTGCAAAACACTTGGGGGTTCAAAGTGCTCACCACACATCTAGATAAGTTCCCTGAGGGGTCTAGTTTCCAAAATGGGGTCACTTGTGGGGGAGATCCAATGTTTAGGCACACAGGGGCTCTCCAAACGCGACATGGTGTCCGCTAACAAGTTGAAACCATGTCGCGTTTGGAGAGCCCCTGTGTGACTAAACATTGGAGTTCCCCCACAAGTGACCCCATTTTGGAAACTAGACCCCCCCAAGGCACCTATCTAGATGCATATTGAGTACTTGGATCCCCCAGGTGCTTCACAAATTAATCCGTAAAAATAAAAAAGTGTTTTTTTTTCCACTTTTTCATTTTTACGAATCAATTTGTGAAGCACCTGGGGGTTCCAAGTGCTCACTATGCATCTAGATAGGTGCCTTGTGGGGTCTAGTTTCCAAATAGGGTTCATTTATGGGGGAGCTCCAATGTTTAGGCACACAGGGGCTCTCCAAACGCGACATGGCGTCCGCTAATTATTTAAGCAAATATTCCAATCAAAAAGTCAAATGGCGCTCCTTCCCTTCCAAGCCCTGCCGTGCGCCCAAACAGTGTTTTTTCTCCACATATGGGGTATCTGCGTGCCCAGGGGAAATTGCACAACAAATTTTGGGGTCCATTTTTTCTTGTTACCCCTGCAAAAATAAAAAGAATTGGGTCTAAACTAACATTTTTGTGAAAAAAGTTAAATGTTCATTTTTTTCTTCCACATTCCAAAAATTCCTGTGAAGCACCTGAAGGGTTAATAAAGTTCTTGAATGTGGTATTGAGCACCTTGAGGGGTGCAGTTTTTAGAATGGTGTCACTTTTGGGTATTTTCTGTCATAAAGACCTCTCAAAGTGACTTCAAATGTGATGTGGTCCCTAAAAAAATGGTTTTGTAAATTTTGTTGGAAAAATGAGAAATCGCTGGTCAACTTTTAACCCTTATAGCTCCCTAACAAAAAAAAAATTTGGTTCCAAAATTGTGCTGATGTAAAGTAGACATGTGGGAAATGTTACTTATTAACTATTTTGTGTGACACATCTCTCTGATTTAAGGGCATAAAAATTCAAATTTTGAAAATTGCAAAATTTTCAAAATTTTCGCCAAATTTCCATTTTTTTCACAAATAAACGCAAGTGATATCGAATAAATTTTACCACAATCATGAAGTACAATATGTCATGAAAAAAGTATCTCAGAATCAGGGGGATCCATTTAAGTTTTCCAGAGTAATTACCTCATAAAGTGACAGTAGTCAGAATTGTAAAAATTGGCCTGGTCATTAACGTGCAAATCACCCTCGGGGGTAAAGGGGTTAAGAAAGAGTTTGTGGTCCAGACAGACGCTTCAGAGCTTGGTCTAGGAGCTGTACTCTCTCAAGAGATAAATGGATAAATGGGGAAGAACATCCCATTCTCTATCTGAGCCGGAAGCTGTCCTCCTGCGAGAAAAACTACGCAATAGTAGAAAAGGAGTGTTTAGCCATAAAGTGGGCCGTAGATACATTAAGATACTACCTACTAGGCCGGAAGATTAAGTTGGTGTCAGACCATGCCCCGTTGAGATGGTTGAGGGAAAAGAGGGGTAACAATGCCAGGGTAACTAGATAGTTCCTAGCTCTTCAGGACTTCAACTTTCACGTAGAGCATAGGCCTGGGAAGTTACATGGGAACGCTGATGCCCTTTCCCGTTTTAGGTCAATTAGGATTACCATAATTTTTAATATTTGCCAAATGCCAGAATAAGGAGAGAGAGAATGTATTAAGGCATTTAAAAAAACGGGAAAGGTTTATTCTGATTTCATGTCAGATATTGAGAAAAACATGCATATGTGTCTTTTTATATACTGTATGTAAACTTCTGGTTTCAACTGTACATCTTGGGCCTCTTCCTTGTATAATGTGCTCTATTCTGCGCCCTTTCCTGGTATAATGTCCCCCATCCTGAGCACCTTCCTGGTATAATGCACTACATCATGAGCACCTTCCTGGTATAATGCACTCCATCCTGGGCATCTTCCTGGAATAATGTACCCAATTCTCAGCACATTCCTGGTATAATGTACCCCATTCTGAGCACATTCCTGGTATAATGTCCCCCATCATGAGCACATTCCTGGTATAATGTCCCCCATCCTGAGCCCTTTCCTGGTATAATGTTCCCCATCCTGGGACCCTTCCTGGTATAATGCACTCCATCCTGGGACCCTTCCTGGTATAAGAACCCATCAGCCCACGGGTGCTTTTAATTAGTGTTGGTTTCTACCTGCCCACTTAAATTTGTAGGCTTTTCTCCTAAGAGAGGCATGTTTGCCCATTTATATTGTAGGCTTATAGCCCAAGAGAGGCATGTTTAAGAGGTTAGTTACCCATCATGCGGAGGCTACCTTGTCGTGGTTGATGGGCATACATGAATTGGTCAATTTGTGCGCTAAGAGCCTTCATTTTTTGTAAGTACATTTTATTTAGCAATAATGCAGTTTAGCTCTTATGTTCTCAGTGTCAGCATATGTATTGTCCCTTGCAGTGTGTTGCTGTGCTTTCTTATTGTACCCTTCCTGGTATAATGTCCCCCATCCTGTGCCCCTTCCATTAATAATGTTTCCTGTTCTTCTCCAATACATTTAAAAATAAATAAATTATTCTTCTTCCCTTCCTCCACTCCCACAACTCGCAGCGTATTCTTCTATAGCACTTGAAGGAACTGGCATCTAACTTCGTCTTGCTGGCATGGTGCATGACGTTACGGTCATGTGCCGCCTGTGACTGGCACACCAACGTCAACAGCCGGCCTCTGATTGGCTGGCAGGGTGTATTGCGGTGCAGGGACACAGATGGTCTCTGCGTCTCAATACATTTCAGCTGAATGTGTGTCCTCGCATGCACCTCTAACTGAAATAGGTGCTGGTGGCGGCCGACCCCCCTCCTGCACGGGTCTGGTCGCACCCTCTATGACCGATGTCATTCCGCTCCTGGAAGGGATATGCTGATGTTTACTATTGGATTCTATCATGTATGTGAGAATAAAAGGCTTCTTGAGATTGATGACACTGCCATATCTAGCAGCCAAGACTTCTCAATAATAGCGGACAATTGAGGCTGCTGGGATCTAGATCAATCACACAACGACACGTGTACAAAACAATAGTGTTTTTATTAGCAAAATCATAAGAATCATTAACCTGAATTACATCGTAATTTACCAATAAAGAAGGTCAGCTCCTGATTTTACATAATGGAACATAATAGCCAAATTGTAAAATCCAGGATCTGGAGCATTTATTCAAGATTAATAGATTATTATTAAGTAAGTAAAATTGTGAAGGCTCCGGCTTATTTACGGATAATAACGGACTATGAAGTGAAAAAACAAGATATATATGATGTGTTTAAGTCCTGGAATTCGGAGATGTCCACATGTGTAATGGAGACCTCCACCATCCAGGTGCCTAAACTGTAAACAGGAAAATTATGTGCAAATTAATCAATATGGCAAAAGTCTGAAATATTCTATCTGCTGACAAGAGCGGTTTATCTCCAGTTTACCCAATAGAGAGAAAATGCCGCCAGTGATCAATAATGGCGCCATCATCCCATTCTCTCACACATTTACACTGCTGCACTGCCATCTAGTGATGAAAAATAAAAAGTACAATACCAACACAGTTTATTGTCAAATTGGCCATACAGAGTCACTATTGGTGGGATCATATTATTAACACGGCTCATTATAGACTGCAGGTTATTTACAAGTTAATAAACATTACAGAATATAATAACTAAATTAATGTACATGGCTTTATCAGTGAAGTAAAGGTCCTTGTACATACCTCACAAATAAGAAAGAGAGCCAGTGTATAGTGCTGGGACCCTAATCTCACCTGGTCCTTTATATGTGCTCACACAGAAATATTCTCCTAATGAAGCCATGCTGGTTCAGTATGCCTTCAATTTTGAATAAATCCCCAACAGTGTAACCAGCAAAGCACCCCCACACCATCACACCTCCTCCTCCATGCTTCACGGTGGTAACCAGGCATGTAGAGTCCATCCGTTCACATTTTCTGCGTCGCACAAAGACACGGTGGTTGGAACCAAAGATCTCAAATTTGGACTCATCAGACCAAAGCACAGATTTCCCTGGTCTAATGTCCATTCTTTGTGTTCTTTAGCCCAAACAAGTCTTGTCTGCTTGTTGCCTGTCCTTAGCAGTGGTTTCCTAGCAGCTATTTTACCATGAAGGCCTGCTGTACAAAGTCTCCTCTTAACAGTTGTTGTAGAGATGTGTCTGCTGCTAGAACTCTGTGTGGCATTGACCTGGTCTCTAATCTGAGCTGATGTTAACCTGCGATTTCTGAGGCTGGTGACTCGGATAAACTTATCCTCAGAAGCAGAGTTGACTCTTGGTCTTCCTTTCCTGGGGCGGTCCTCATGTGAGCCAGTTTATTTCTAGCTCTTGATGGTTTTTGCAACTGCACTTGGGGACACTTTCAAAGTTTTCCCAATTTTTCGCATTGACTGACCTTCATTTCTTAAAGTAATGATGGCCACTCATTTTTCTTTACTTAGCTGTTTTTTTCTTGCCATAATACAAATTCTAACAGTCTATTCAGTAGGACTATCAGCTGTGTATCCACCAGACTTCTGCACAACCCAACTGAAGGTCCCAACCCCGTTTATAAGGCAAGAAATCCCACTTATTAAACCTGACAGGGCACACCTGTGAAGTGAAAACCATTTCCGGTGACTACCTCTTGAAGCTCATCAAGAGAATGCCAAGAGTGTGCAAAGCAGTCATCAAAGCAAAAGGTGGCTACTTTGAAGAACTTAGAATATAAGACATATTTTCAGTTGTTTCACACTTTTTTGTTAAGTATATAACTCCACATGTGTTAATTCATAGTTTTGATGCCTTCAGTGTGAATTTACAATTTTCATAGTCATGAAAATACAGAAAAATCTTTAAATGAGAAGGTGTGTCCAAACCTTTGGTCTGTACTGTACATACACACACACACACACACAAACATATATATATATTACATATATATACACTGCTCAAAAAAATAAAGGGAACACCTAAACAACAGAATATAACTCCAAGTAAATCAAACGTCTGTGAAATCAAACTGTCCACTTAGGAAGCAACACTGATTGACAATCAATTTCACATGCTGTTGTGCAAATGGAATGGACAATAGATGGAAATTATTGGCAATTATCAAGACACCCTCAATAAAGGAGTGGTTCTGCAGGTGGGGACCACAGACCACATCTCAGTACCAATGCTTTCTGGCTGATGTTTTGGTCACTTTTAAATGTTGGTTGTGCCTCCAGGAGGAGCACTGCCAGAGCCCTGCAAAATGACCTCCAGCAGGCCACAAATGTGCATGTGTCTGCACAAACGGTTAGAAACCGACTCCATGAGGGTGGTATGAGGGCCCGATGTCCACAGATGGGGGTTGTGCTCACAGCCCAACACCATGCAGGACGCTTGGCATTTGCCACAGAACACCAGGATTGGCAAAGTCGCCCTGTGCTCTTCACAGATGAAAGCAGGTTCACACTGAGCACATGTGACCGACGTGACAGAGTCTGGAGACGCCGTGGAGAGCGATCTGCTGCCTGTAACATCCTTCAGCATGACCGGTTTGGCAGTGGGTCAGTAATGGTGTGGGGTGGCATTTCTTTGGAGGGCCGCACAGCCCTCCATGTGCTCGCCAGAGGTAGCCTGAATGCCATTAGGTACCGCGATGAGATCCTCAGACCCCTTGTGAGACCATATGCTGGTGCGGTTGGCCCTGGGTTCCTCCTAATGCAGGACAATGCCAGACCTCATGTGGCTGGAGTGTGTCAGCAGTTCCTGCAAGATTAAGGCATTTAAGCTATGGACTGGCCCGCCCGTTCCCCAGACCTGAATCCGATTGAGCACATCTGGGACATCATGTCTCGCTCCATCCACCAACATCACGTTGCACCACAGACTGTCCAGGAGTTGGCGGATGCTTTAGTCCAGGTCTGGGAGGAGATCCCACAGGAGACCATCCGCAACCTCATCAGGAGCATGCCCAGGCGTTGTAGGGAGGTCATACAGGCACGTGGAGGCCACACACAATACTGAGCCTCATTTTGACTTGTTTTAAGGACATTACATCAAAGTTGGATCAGCCTGTAGTGTGTTTTTCCACTTTAATTTTGGGGGTGACTCCAAATCCAGGCCTCCATTGGTTAATAAATTTGATTTCCATTTATGATTTTTGTGTGATTTTGTTGTCAGCACATTCAACTTTGTACAGAACAAAGTATTCAATGAGAATATTTCATACACTCAGATCTAGGATGTGTTATTTGAGTGTTCCCTTTATTTTTTTGAGCAGTGTATATACAGTAAATATATATATATATATATATATATATACACGGCTGCTGATGTTCTCGGCTGTCCCCATCAGTCCCATAGACACTGAATGGAGTGTGGCAGTGCGCATGGCTGGCAACGGCTCCATACTATTTCCTCCATAAGAGAGGATAGGGGATCCCCACTCTAGTGATTGGTGGGGTTCCCAGTAACTACCATCACCGATCCAGCAGATCCTTTCTCCTGTCAATAGGTTTTTTATGTTTTACATGGTCCAATAGAGAGATCAGAGGTGCGACATAGTGAACTAACACATGCAAAGCCTAAATCATATAAAATGTGAAACCACCAGACTGTGGCCGTAGCCAAACATCTTCTAACCTTCCTTACAATTCCTAAAATTGTTGACCAATGTTTTTCTTTAAAGGGGTTCTCCAACCATAGACACTTATGACATATATACTTCGAAAACTCTTACCAACACTTATCAACCATTTGCAGTCCAAAAAGACCCACAGTGGCCAAGAAAGTAAGGAGAAAGTTTGGCCAGTTTTAATGGCCTGTCTCCAATAGGTGGATGTCCCCAGGTAAATATCATTACTGGCAGATAAACCCTTTTACCACTTTGAAAATCTAACACTCAGAGCAGCGAATCATCCGCAAAACAATTTTATATTACATCCATTTATAATCTACATAATAAATTGAGCAACTTTGTTACTAGATAGAATTACTTGCCTTGCCCTGGCCCTGAGTTATACCTTATTCTCTTCCATATCTCCATTGATCATTCTTAATTTTACTGCATAGCCTGCTTGTTCAGTGTCTGGACAGCAATTATGCTCTTTACTTTATTTGTATTCTTGGCATCATACAGTCATCTGATGTGTTAGAAGGGGCATCATTAAGTCAGTTATTAGTGGAAAAAAAATTCAATGCTGGATCCCTGCGGATCCATTGCCATATGGCACCCCTGGATCCCATTGACGCAAGCCGCTGAGTGGTCTTCGAGGTCTGCATTGTTTGGATGGTAGGAATAGCGCTGCATGCTGCACCTTTTTTGCCATGAAAAGCAAATGAATGCATAATGGACCTACAGACGGAGGGCCGGAGCACAGGACAGGACCCTACAAAAAGCAGTACAGCAGAACTAAGCTGTAGCTAATCATGTGTCATCCCACACCTTTACATTCAGTAGTAATTCAGTGTGAATGCAGCTTTGAGCTATGATACAAGTACAGAATCATTTTTTACAAACTTATGCTACATTTGAAGACGTTCTGAAGATTGATGATCTGGGTAAACGGGTGAAATGGTGTATAAAGGTGAACCTATGCGTTACATGGATCAACAGCTGCAGCTCAATAACTAGCATCTATCTCTAGGCGGACATCTTCAGTGTCACATTGGACTTCCACACTACACTGGGCCTTACTATAATAGCTTTGTACCTGACATCATTACTGATGACTGCACTTTTACTGTGTCGTGTCATAAACAGACTCCCACTGGAGCGAACATGGTCTGCACATAACACAGCTGGCCATGGGAGGAAGCGAAAGAGTATACAGACAGGACACCACAGGATGGCAGCTGATTCTGTGAGGTAAAACATTTCCCTGCCTGTTTAAAAACTTGTTTTACCTCACATAAAGAATCGGCTGTGATCCCCGGCTGTAATGTCTGTATACTCTCTTGCATCCTCCCCGTCCAGGAGATGTGGTATGTTCAGACCATGTTCCTGTATGGTCAGACATTACACAGTACACAGCGGGGGCATATTTCTAAGATTATCTCAGCACAGGAACATTTTATTTAAACACATCCAATTGTGGAACTTATTATTATTCCAAGATCTATTGATTAAAATGAATTTTGTTTGTGGGAAAATCCTTTTAAATAATTGAAAGAGGGTTACAATTGCTCCTTTGAAACTTGATGCAGGTAATCTTATATGAGAGTAATGGCGTATTCACACATCTGTGTGTCATAGATCGTGATGCACAAGCTGTTTGCGAGTCTCCTGCCCCGATCTTTGACAGCCTCATATACGTCTATTAGGCCACATTGGCAGAAATGGAAGCTGGCACGTTTAGGTGGGCTGCACTGTGGGAATGAAGAGCCTTGGGATTCCCAAACGTTTTTTATTAATATCAATGCGTTTCTGCAATGGACCAGGGCCTTTCTCAAGGTATAAAAAAAAACAAGCTCTTCACTCCCGCAGCACGGCCCACCTAAATGTGCCAGCTTCCATTTTTGCCATTCCACCTCTTGAAGAACCTTTCCTCCAGCCACAGGGCAGCAGCGGCTTTCTACACCATTATAGCTGTGGTGACTGCACACAACACCTCTAGGTGAGCGCTGCCATCAATTATCCCGACCCCTTATCAGACGCTATTGCCCTATTTTGTGTGCGCTCCTGTCCTTCTCCACAGCGTCTCTATTAGGCACCTTCACACGTTCAGTAAGTTTCATCAGTGACGTGTTTCTATTATACTTTTCCTCTAATTGTTCCACTCCTGGTTTTGGCTTCCTAATACTGAGGTAAAATACTGACCAAATTACTGAATGTATGAACATGGCCTTAAGCTCTTAAGTTCGGGTCAAGAGGCCAGCAACTAATCTTTGAATCATTTTGTGCTCAGACCATGACACGCCTTAATGTGTAGAGTCACTTTCATCTTACAACTAAATAAAAACTACGTATTGTTTTAAAGGGGTATGCTACCACTTATCAATTAGGAGAAGGCATCAATATAAGTCAGTAGTATCAGATTGATAGGTGTCCAAATCCTAACACCACCAATCAGCTGTTACCAGCTCCAGGATGGAATCAATGGGGTGGCAGAGTGTTGGAACTCTACCAATCTGATCTTGGTGGTCCATCCTAAGTATAAGTGATCAATATCATAACAGTGAACACCCCTTTTAACTTTTTTTTGCAAATACTTGCTTCTCTCATCCTGAAATGCAGCATGTTTTTGGATCAAATCACATGTGGCATTTTTGTTGCATATATTTTTTTGACTAAAATTCAATTCTTACATTTAAAGGGGTTGTCTTATCCTAAAGAGGACCTGTAATCAAATTTATTTGGCGCCTAATGAGTTAAAAAAATTAAGTCCAAGTAGATGTTATCAGAGTTTTCACTGGGGGTGCGAAATTCTTCTCCCTGCATGATGCTGACCAATTATAAGCAGACAACAACACTGAAAAGAAAGATCATCACATCCCCACCATAGCTTAGAACAGATTTCTCAGTGTCTAAGATGTAAGTGACGCGCCCCCTGGGCCATATTCTTTAGGGGAATACCCGGAGCCGGATCAGATGGGGGTTGTAGTCTTCCGAGTGGCTGTGACCCGGTCCGTGCCCAGGGTGTCAAACTCAGTTGTATGTGGCAGTCCTACAGATGTTACTAAGTTCTTAATGTCGACTACGCCACCCGTTGTGTTGCGGTCACTATGGCCGCCGCTGCAGCAGGGTCCGCTGAGGCTGATGGTATAGGTGCAGCTTGTGATGGTATAACCCCCAACGGGTGGGGTATAGCCTCAGAGGGGACAGGCGCAGAGGATGGGGGTTGTGGTGGTGTAGTGCAGACGGCAGTGAAGACAGAGTCGGGTTGTGCAGTTAAGGGTGTTTACTTACTGCAGATGTTGTACTGGTCACTCCAGCTGCTAGTGACCACCCGAGCCGTGCTGCGTCCACCAGGTCCTGGATCCAGCCAACCCCCAAACAAGTCCGGAGCGTGGCCCTGAGCTCTCTTTCTGTCCCGTTCTCTGGCCGTCCCCACCAGTAATCCACCTAGGTCCAGCTCCCTCGGGCCTTCTGTTGGGACACCCTTGGCCCTGGGTTCCCTGACCCTTCATGTGGTGTGCCTTCGGGGTGGATGTGATGGGTGACCGTGACAAACGCTGCCCACGGTCTCCGGTCTCTGGCTGGGGAATGTTTTTACCCCCACCAGCTTGGGTTCCGGTACCCTGATGCCGACTCTTCACCCGGTGCTTTGAGTTGGGATCTCAGAGTCCTTCTCTTCTGTGCTCTGGGTCTCTCTCTTTCCTCCTCTCTCACTCTGGGTCTTTGTCTTTCTTCTCTCCTCTGCTCCTGACTTGTTCTCTGCAGCTGACTGACTCTCTGCATCTGATCCTCTGCATCTGACCCTGATCTTAGTTGGTGCCCACCTTATATACACCCTCTATGTGTGAGCTCAGGTGACCAGCACCCAATGAGCTCCTATCTTTACCCAGGCTGCTCCCCCTATCTGCCCCTACACTACATGGGATGTACCACCCCCCTCCCACTCCAGCCAGGAACAGACTCGGTCGTACCTGCACATTTCTAAGTGGGAGTACCGTCGGCCTGTTCCTCGGAAATGGGATGTGTGTAGTGCATGCAGCCTACCGAGCTCAGTTCCACTCTCCATCCTTGCCCGGGAGTGGAATATCACACCTCTGGGTTGAGGTGCAATACTCCTGTAGCAGCCGAATCCTCAGGGTGCTACATTCCCCCCTGGTAAATCACAGCACGTCCTCGGGCTGTAAGACATAAAACACCAAAACATACAAAATTTTTATAAACATATAAAACATTATATATATATAAAACATCATATAAAACTTTTCAGATAAAACATTCTTGTCGACAGTCTCTTAGAAAAACTGGTTTTCCTATAAAACCGGTAGGGGGCGCTTTAGGACGCGCAACTATTTACAGGGGAAGTTGGCCGCTCTCAGTCCTCGGCCAGGTAGAGGGAAGGGAATGGCTGCTCACAGTCCTCAGCCTGTAGGATGAAGGGGTTAACGGGTAAACAGTTCACTGGTCCCAACGGGGACTATTTTAGCAGCAACAGTTTCAGTTTCTTTATACCCCCATTGGGTAACTTATTTACAGCACCTGCTCTGCCGCACTCAACGGCGTCTTCCTCCTGCTCTTTGAACTTCAGACCCGTCCGGGTCCTCTTGCTCCTCCTCCTCGCACCGCAACTCCTCCTCCGTCAGGCGGTGTACGTGGAGGGCGTAAGGTCCTTTGGCACACTTGTGCCGGGTAAAGGTGACCTCATCTCCGATGTAGAGGTCACGACCTCTGTGCCCCTCCGGCAGATGGGACTCCACGTCTCTGCGCGTGACAAAGACGTCGCCGTGGGTGTTGTTGTCTCGAATGAAGCCCCACCCGTGCTGCTGGTTGAACTTTATTACAGTCCCGGTGGTACGGGGACTGTGCGCTGCACGGGGGTCCCTCCTGGTCCGGCTCTTCTGCTCGGCACTCCGTACTTGGGCCTGCTGTTCCCGGACCCGCCTCTCTCTCCGCTCCCTCGCGAACTCTTCGAGCTGTTGGCGGCAGCACTCCGCACGCTCTGCTGCAGCGGCCCTAGTTTCCTGAGTGAACCCCATTAGATCTTCTCCGGTGGGGTCCCACTCAAACTGCGCTTCCGCTAGCGGGGGCGAGATCCGTGCCACGGGCTTCGGAGCCGGAATCAGGGGTTCATCCAGGGGTCTTAGTCTCTGCTGCCGTTCCAGCTCATGGTATCCTTCGGGCCAGATGAAGGGCCGCCCGTCCGGCCATGTGAGCTGGCTGAACAGGTCCTCCCCCAGGTGTGGCACCCTTGGTATTGCGGGCGCGGTGGTGGTGGCGCCCGGGTTGCCCAGGCCTTGCGGCCAGGCCTGGGGCACCTGGAAGGTGAAGGGCACCGTTAGGACGGCGGCGCCCTGGGCTACCTGGCCTTGCGGCCAGGCCGGAGGCTCCGCGGAGGTAGGGGGCGCTGTTGGTGATGCGGCGCCCGGGGGTACTAGGCCTTGCGACCAGGCTGGTGGTATTTCCTGCTTTGTCACGCCCCGGGTCGAGGCGCGTGACGTCACAGGGGTCGCGGCGGCGGCTTCCGGTTGGGGCCTAGTCCATAGCGGTGACGTGGCGGCTACGGGCACAGCAGGGGGACTTTCGGGCTCTGCGACGGGGAGCTGGGGCAGGTGAGCGGTGTCACGGCTTGGGGTATAGGCGTCCCCTTTACCTGCCTCCATGCGTTCGGCTCCCTCCTCGGCGCCGTCTCCGGCCTTGGGTCCTCCCGCGCCATCCTCAGAGGCGGTCTGCTTCCTCTTCCAGGGTAGCGTGCTCCGTTGACTGGTCTCAGCTTGCTGGGTCATCTCCCGGCTCCACTCCGCCAGTATCTCGCGCTGCACCCGGGCCATCCTCCGTGCGAGGCCCTCCAGGGCAGTCTGTGCACACTCCCGGTCTCGGGGGAGCTGTGCAAGGACCTCCACTAGGCCTAGCGGGGTTGTGGACTCTAGCAGGCTCCTGACCATCGGGTCGGTGCTGCTCTGCTCTGCTTCCGGCAGGCTCCTGGCCAGCGGGCCGGTGCTGCTCTGCCCTCCTTCCTCGGTCTCTAGCAGACTCCTGGCCAGCGGGCCGGTGCTGTTCTGCTTTCTCTCCATCTCCGGGTAAGCTCCTCCGCTACTCCTCGTTAGACCTCTTGCCTCCGGGTGCGCTCGCTCCAGACTGCTCCAAGCGACACCCATCTTTTCTCTTCTCTTTCGTCTCCTCCCACTTCGAGGGCGGTCCCGGGGCAACTCGGTGACTGTCAGCTCCAGGGGGAGTTCTTTCACGCTGACAGACACCTCCAGCATCACAGTCTCTGTTGGTGGGGGCGGTTTCCACTTTTGGCGCCATTTTCTGTCCTGGCCCACGATGGGAGGTGGCCTCTTGCCCTCCTTTGGCACGCCCATAATGGCGTCCGCTGCTCTTCCAAGGCGGGAAATCTGCGGTTTTGGCGGGAAGCGTCGCCCAGTGGCGGGAAACTCTGCAGATGGCGGGAACAAGTTGGAAATGGCGGACAATCGGCGGGAAACGACTGGTGATGGAGTCCGATGGCATGGACCCTCCGGAACCGGCGGGAGACTTCTTTCTGAGGTAAACTTGCACTTTTCTTCAGGCACGCAGTACCCGGGTGTTGCGGGCACGTAATCCTGCCGACTACGCCAAAGTTGACGCGCCCCCTGGGCCATATTCTTTAGGGGAATACCCGGAGCCGGATCAGATGGGGGTTGTAGTCTTCCGAGTGGCTGTGACCCGGTCCGTGCCCAGGGTGTCAAACTCAGTTGTATGTGGCAGTCCTACAGATGTTACTAAGTTCTTAATGTCGACTACGCCACCCGTTGTGTTGCGGTCACTATGGCCGCCGCTGCAGCAGGGTCCGCTGAGGCTGATGGTATAGGTGCAGCTTGTGATGGTATAACCCCCAACGGGTGGGGTATAGCCTCAGAGGGGACAGGCGCAGAGGATGGGGGTTGTGGTGGTGTAGTGCAGACGGCAGTGAAGACAGAGTCGGGTTGTGCAGTTAAGGGTGTTTACTTACTGCAGATGTTGTACTGGTCACTCCAGCTGCTAGTGACCACCCGAGCCGTGCTGCGTCCACCAGGTCCTGGATCCAGCCAACCCCCAAACAAGTCCGGAGCGTGGCCCTGAGCTCTCTTTCTGTCCCGTTCTCTGGCCGTCCCCACCAGTAATCCACCTAGGTCCAGCTCCCTCGGGCCTTCTGTTGGGACACCCTTGGCCCTGGGTTCCCTGACCCTTCATGTGGTGTGCCTTCGGGGTGGATGTGATGGGTGACCGTGACAAACGCTGCCCACGGTCTCCGGTCTCTGGCTGGGGAATGTTTTTACCCCCACCAGCTTGGGTTCCGGTACCCTGATGCCGACTCTTCACCCGGTGCTTTGAGTTGGGATCTCAGAGTCCTTCTCTTCTGTGCTCTGGGTCTCTCTCTTTCCTCCTCTCTCACTCTGGGTCTTTGTCTTTCTTCTCTCCTCTGCTCCTGACTTGTTCTCTGCAGCTGACTGACTCTCTGCATCTGATCCTCTGCATCTGACCCTGATCTTAGTTGGTGCCCACCTTATATACACCCTCTATGTGTGAGCTCAGGTGACCAGCACCCAATGAGCTCCTATCTTTACCCAGGCTGCTCCCCCTATCTGCCCCTACACTACATGGGATGTACCACCCCCCTCCCACTCCAGCCAGGAACAGACTCGGTCGTACCTGCACATTTCTAAGTGGGAGTACCGTCGGCCTGTTCCTCGGAAATGGGATGTGTGTAGTGCATGCAGCCTACCGAGCTCAGTTCCACTCTCCATCCTTGCCCGGGAGTGGAATATCACACCTCTGGGTTGAGGTGCAATACTCCTGTAGCAGCCGAATCCTCAGGGTGCTACATAAGGATACAGACCTGGTCTCCTGGGCTAACCTCCTGCATGATTAGAGCACACAACTGACTAATACCTTTCAGTTAAGGTCTCTGTGGGTGAAGGGGCAGCACAAGAGAGTTTAGTTGTGCAACATTACAAACCTTTCTAACAGCTCTCCTCCTCTTATGGTACTCTCACCTCTGCTGTACTGCGCCTATCCCACACTGCCTGTCCAGAAATGAGAGCACAGTGTCAGTGTCACACTTAGATCCGTTGTGCTCAACTTGTACTCATTCCGCAGTGAGATTAGAGCAGACTGTCATTACATTTCACCATAGAAGTAACCCAGAACACACTGCTCCTGTGTGAGGTGTAATAACAGCCTAATATCACTGCAGAGAGAATACAAGTTGCTTGAGCACAGAAGACATAAGTGTGATACTGGCACACTCCATAATCAGGAGAGTCAATAAAAGGGTTTGTAATGTGACACAGAGAAACTCAGCTGTGCGGCTCCTTCCTTGTCTTAGAGCTGTTACCTCTGCTTTCTAATCATGCAGAAGGTTAGACCAGGAGATCAGGACTCTCCATCATTATACATCTTAGGCTAGGTTCCCACGTTGAGCTTTTGGTAAGTTTTTGATGTTGCAGAATTTCTGCAACCATTAAGATAGGTTACTTGCATTATTTCTAAAATATGCAGCGAAAAAACTCACTAAAAACTCATTGTGAGAACGTAGCTTTATACCCTAAGAAACCAGCTTTGAGCTATGGTGGGGGCGTGTTCTTCTTTTCTTTGAGTGTTGCTGCTTGCTTATGATTGGTCAGCATCATACAGGAGAAATCTGCAGCATATTTAAGGATTTCTCACAAGCCTCATTCGGGTAAATGCAAAAAGGTAAATAAAATTACCAAAATCTCCACAACAAAAGTGTAGCTATACCTACAGCGTATTCACACCCAGACTATAAGATTATGGCCGGTCTCTGGGTGGGTGTTTTCTTACACAGTAGTCAGAACCTACAACATTGTGGTGCCGTGCATTACATGGGCTATACTAAGGGAGCGCCTGTCAGCATAGAGCGAATACGTCCATATACCGACCAGCAGAAAGTGTAAGAGAAGAACTATAGAAGGATGGACCATAGTGGAGCATTCCGGACTGGAGCAACATAAGGAGCCAGAAGGCTTCCCCCCGGTATTCCATGCTATGTGCTCCTTATAAAGTGACATCTCTCCATAGACCCCTCTGTGAAGACCACCCCCTTATCCAGATGATACATTCTCACTTCCACCATATATAATGCAGACTGGCCATTTTATTTATTTTTTTCAGAAAATCACCAATTTTGGGTCGTCAGCTGTAAAAGAAGAAATGCTTTACACCAGTGCTGGGAACCTATGGCAGCGTGCAGAGGGGGCAGCAGAGCCCTCCTGGGGGGCACCATGGCCGCAGCACTAGCGCTACTGGATCGGGCCGGCGGGGAGAACTCTGAGCCGCCGAGTGCCGGCACCAGCTCCGCTACTGCAGCTAGATGTGCGATCTCTCTCGGACGGAAACACATCGAGCTGAAGTGTATTGCAGCGCACGAACTAGCCAGGCCCGAGCGCTGCAATACACGCTGCCGGCCAATCAGAGGCCAGCATGACGTCGGCCGGCCAATCAGACCCAACGTAATCCGGGCAATCAGAGGCCAGCATGACCTCAGCCGGCCAATCAGAGGCCAGCGGCTTCCGCCAATCAGAAGCCAGTATGACGTCGGCCGGTCAATCAGAGGCCAGCGTCTGCCGGCCAATCAGAGGCCAGCATGACGTCGGCCGACCAAACAGAGGCCAGCGGCATCCGGCCAATCAGAGGCCAGCATGACCTCGGCCGGCCAATCAGAGGCCAGCTGCTTTTCCGCCAATCAGAAGCCAGCATGATGTCGACCGGTCAATCAGAGGCCAGCGTCTGCCGGCCAATCAGAGGCCAGCATGACGTCGGCCGGCCAATCAGAGGCCAGCGGCATCCGGCCAATCAGAGGCCAGCATGACCTCGGCCGGCCAATGAGAGGCCAGCGGCTTCCGGCAATCAGAGGCCAGCATGACGTCGGCCGGCCATTCAGAGACCAGCAGTTTCCGGCCAATCAGAGGCCAGCATGACGTCGCCGGCCAAAAAGAGGCCAGCGGCTGACGGCCAATCAGAGGCCAGCATGACGTCGGCCAGCTAACAGAGGCCAGCGGCTGCCGTCCAATCAGAGGACAACATGAATTCGGCCGGAAAATCAGAGGCCTGCGGCGTCTGGCCTATTAGAGACCAGCATGACGTTGGCCGGCCAATCACAGGCTAGCGGCTGTCGGCCAATCAGAGGCCAGCATGACGTCGGCTGGCCAATCAAGAGGCCAGCGGAGCTGGCCTCTGATTGGCCGGCAGTGTGTACTGCAGCGCGCACTTCAATACACTTCAGCTCGATGTGCCGACTACAGGAGAGGACGCTGCGCGGGAGAAGAAGGAAGGTGAGGAGGAGGGTTTATTATGTGTTGTTTTTTTTTAATATGCGATGCACAGTGACTGGGGGGGGGGGAGGGAGCATATATACCAGGATTGAGGGGAGGGCCAGCATATATACCAGGATTGAGGGGAGGGCCAGCATATATACCAGGATTGAGGGGAGGGCCAGCATATATACCAGGACTGAGAGGAGGGCCAGCATATATACCAGGATTGAGGGGAGGGCCAGCATATATACCAGGATTGAGGGGAGGGCCAGCATATATACCAGGATTGAGGGGAGGGCCAGCATATATACCAGGATTGAGGGGAGGGCCAGCATATATAGCAGGGTTGAGGGGAGGGCCAGCATATATACCAGGATTGAGGGGAGGGCCAGCATATATACCAGGGTTGAGGGGAGGGCCAGCATATATACCAGGGTTGAGGGGAGGGCCAACATATATACCAGGATTGAGGGGAGGGCCAGCATATATACCAGGGTTGAGGGGAGGGCCAGCATATATACCAGGGTTGAGGGGAGGGCCAGCATATATACCAGGATTGAGGGGAGGGCCTGCATATATACCAGGATTGAGGGGAGGGCCAACATATATACCAGGATTGAGGGGAGGGCCAGCATATATACCAGGATTGAGGGGAGGGTCAGCATATATACCAGGATTGAGGGGAGGGCCAGCATATATACCAGGATTGAAGGGAGGGCCAGCATATATACCAGGATTGAGGGGAGGGCCAGCATATATACCAGGATTGAGGGGAGGGCCAGCATATATACCAGGATTGAGGGGAGGGCCAGCATATATACCAGGATTGAGGGGAGGGCCAGCATATATACCAGGATTGAGGGGAGGGCCAGCATATATACCAGGATTGAGGGGAGGGCCAGCATATATACCAGGATTGAGGGGAGGGCCAGCATATATACCAGGATTGAGGGGAGGGCCAGCATATATACCAGGATTGAGGGGAGGGCCAGCATATATACCAGGATTGAGGGGAGGGCCAGCATATATACCAGGATTGAGGGGAGGGCCAGCATATATACCACGATTGAGGGGAGGGCCAGCATATATACCAGGATTGAAGGGAGGGCCAGCAATATATATTCCAGGATTGAGGGGAGGGCCAGCATATATACCAGGATTGAGGGGAGGGTCAGCATATATACCAGGATTGAGGGGAGGGCCAGCATATATACCAGGATTGAGGGGAGGGCCAGCATATATACCAGGATTGAAGCGGGGGCCAGTATATATACCAGGATTGAGGGGGGGGCAGCATATATACCAGGATTGAGGGGGGGCAGCATATATACCAGGATTGAGGGGAGGGCCAGCATATATACCAGGATTGAGGGGAGGGCCACCATATATACCAGGATTGAGGGGAGGGCCAGCATATATACCAGGATTGAGGGGAGGGCCAGCATATATACCAGGATTGAGGGGAGGGCCAGCATATATACCAGGATTGAGGGGAGGGCCAGCATATATACCAGGATTGAGGGGAGGGCCAGCACATATACCAGGATTGAGGGGAGGGCCAGCATATATACCAGGATTGAGGGGAGGGCCAGCATATATACCAGGATTGAGGGGAGGGCCAGCTTATATACCAGGATGTGGGTGAGCACATTCTTTATTTCTGCAGTCTCTTACCCCTGCTCCTGTCTGTGGCTGCTCTATGCTGCCCTCGCCTGCTCTTTGTATCAGTTGTTTGTATCAGTAAAACCTTAATATTTAGGATAAATTGCCGTGTTAGCACTTGGTGATAAATAAGTGGGTTTTGGATTGCAGTTTGGGCACTCGGTCTCTAAAAGATTCGCCATCACTGCTTTAAACCAATCAATCAATGTGCAAATATCAACATTTTTGAGAAAATACAATACATTTGATCAGATGTCAAAAAATATTCCATAAAAAAAAATTGTGATCAGAAATCATAAAGAAAAATTAACTCTTTAATACCATTTTTACCAAAAATACATTGTAAAAAAAAGAAGTGTAATTTTCTACAGTACAATATTTATTTGTATTTTTCTCAAAAGAATTGTCATTTTAGGCCCCCAACAATTGAAAATCAATGTAAAAAGTGTATTTTAATACAATAAAAAAATCAGGGTAATTGTTCAGTTGTATTGCCAGTTTTACAGCACGACCCGTAGCGATTTACGATCCCACAGGCCGATGAGCTACAATCTTCCTGAGAAAGGATTCATCAATGTATCAGATGCTTTCTTGCATGTTTCTACATGGAGCAATACACATATCTTCCATGTCCCTTCCTCTAAGAAACCTTCAATGAACCCTGATAGGATCTACAGAGAATAGACAAGACGTCCTTTACAGTGTTACACACTTACTCGATACTCAGTCTAATTTCATCATTCATTTTACTTTCTGCTTATAAATGCATTCATTAAAATAATGAATATCTCCATTGAGGACAGTAGAAGAACTAGTTTGTGTTTGTTCATCAAGATGCATTATCTTGGTTTCGTCTTGGCACTGTAACTGTTGGTAGGTAGCAGAGTACTGGAGAGGTTGCTCCCGTCGTTCAGAGAGTTGCTCCGGTGCGGTGTTCTGTTGGTAGACTGACCGCTTTGTTGGTTTGCTATCAGGTGGTGAATCATATCGGTTATGAGATTGAGTTTATGATCCATTTGAGTTACCTACAAATGTATAACAAAAAATTCAAACAAAGAGAATAGCATAGATACAGACCACACTCCATACACATTTCACACTACCCATGAGCGCTGCCTGATATTGTAGGTTATCCCTAACCAAATCAATGGGGCACTGAGTTGCAATACCAGACACACCCCATGGACAAGAGAGGCACAGTTTTGGGGAGAAATAAAGTAGATAGATCCTTTAATGCAATATTGGTTAGCCATTTAGACATTGTTGTTTTATTTGAAAACTTGGTCCATCAGCCACGTCAGTAATCTTTGGATGCTGGACAGGAGCCTCAAGACCTGCCTTCTACCTTCCAAGATTCCCTGCTTCTCTTCTGATTAGCGGCATCTTTATGGTTACAGCATGATGCATATGTGACATTGCATCAGGCCGGCTAATCAGTAGAACAGCTGTGGATGCCGGGATGTAGGAGGTGGTTCTCAGGGCTCCGATGCAGCGGTCACATATCATGGATGTGGCTGATGGACTGGGTCCTGCGAATTGACTCGCACCAACTCTATTGGAAACCTTTGTCAGATTGAACTACTTAATTTACTCAGAAAGAGCTTTCTGTCCGCATCCATGAAAGTAGTAGCCAACACTTAAAGGGGTTTTCTACTACTCGGACATCTCCTTCTCCATAAATATAATTTTGCCCTCAGTAAAATAATAACACCTATACTCCCCTCCAGTGTTCCAGCCGTGTCAGCATTGGCTCTCCTTGGGATCACGTGACATTGTTATGTCAAGTGATCCCTGCTGCCAATCAGCGCTGGCTTCACTCTTCCTGCCTCCAGTTATAGCACATACCTGTACATCCGGAGGAAGTAAGAGCAGCAACAGCTCTCACTTCCTCTGGATGTATGCAAGTTGGCCAAAGGTGGGGAGAGTAAAGTCAGCGCTGATTGCCCCTAGGAATCATGAGATATAATGTCATACTGTCACGTAAGGTGTGGGAAAGACTAAGTGCAACACAAAGGGAAAGGGAACCCAGACTAGGGAAAGTGGGGAGTGGAGAACTCCTAGGCTGATCTAGTGTCACCCTGTCTCCACTAATGTCCCTTTATTGGTTCTTCACCAATCGCCGCACGCGTACCTCGGCCTGTCTTTCCCTGCCATTAGGCTCAGGCTAGGGAACAGAAAGGATGAGCACTAGTTGATCCCCACTGAACACTAAAGACAACAAGGGGGGACAAACAAGGGAAAATCGCTTAGCTTTAGTCGACTCCAGACAAATGCGCACACGTTCTCTAGCACCGGAGAGGAAGAAGTACTGCTCTTGCTCAAGCCTTCACAAGGGGTAATGAATACCGCCGGCACCTCCCTCTGGCTCACAACAGGTATTTATACATCCAGGCCAGGGTGTTAATTAGCCAGAAGGAAGCTAGCCGCTGCGTCCTAGAGATACATATTCTAAGAAGTTGTCTGTAAGGCCAAATGAAGAGATCTCCTGCAACCAACTGCAGGATGACTGTCTGTCACTTCTGACACACCCATGACACACGCAATCCCCAGGAGAGCCAGTGCAGACACCGCTGGAATAGTGCTGGCACTGGAGGTGAGTATAGGTGTTATTATTTTACTGGGGGACACACATATGGATTGAGAAGGAGTTGTCTGAGTAACGGAAAACCCCTTTAAGCCTCCATATAATAGACTAAGCTAATAGTCTAAGGGGACATCCAGACTCTTCCCTGACAGATGAGGTCAGAGGAGGTAAAATTCAAACTGCCTGACCCTTAATGCCTGACCCTTTTGTTATTCAGGTGATAAGCTGCTGCCAGAGCCGTTTGGCAGTGATTTTCACAGTTCTCCACTTTGAAAACACATGAACATTTAACCAAGCCAAACCTTCTCGTGTATGAGAGTTGGGAGAGGTAGTGGACGGCCGAACCAGCAATCAACTTTCAGTTATTGTGTGTGGCCACCTTAACTTGTTGTTTCCCAAATTTTTTGTGTTAAGTATATAATTCCACCTGTGTTAATTCATAGTTTTGATGCCTTCAGTGTGAATGTACAATTTTCATAGTCATGAAAATACAGAAAAATCTTTAAATGAGAAGGTGTGTTCAAACTTTTGGTCTGTACTATATATATATATATATATATATATATATACATATACATATATTTATTATTTAGAATCATTTATTTTTATTTCAGACATGTAGTTCATACACATTCTAAAATATGTAGATCTATATTCTTTCTATTTGAACAAAGGAAACGGTTGATGCCTAAAAGGAGTTTTCATAAGTGATCTCTTGAGCAGCTCAGAGCTATGCAGTCTCCTTACTTCCTGATTTCTGGCAGGACGGACTCTTCTCCCTGAGTTATAGCTCTGATGAGCAGCAGAGCTGTAGTATTATTAGAACTATAAAGCTCAGCACAAGTTCTGCTGTAACACATTCAGCCATCAGTGGTTGGTTCTGGAATGTACTCTATCACTATCACTATTTTTACACATAGAGACAACAGGGTATTTGAGCAAGCACACAGCCACAGACAATGAGAGCCTAGATACTGGGTGCCAGGAATTGTGATTCTACAGGATGGATAAGAGCATCTCGTCAAAAGCCTAAAGGGAGCAGCTAACTGATGTATAGAAATGAATGGGCTTGGACAGAGATAACGGTATGTTAGGAGTTAACTTTTCTCCTGGAATGTGACTACTGCACACTCTCTACCAAGGTCTACTAGTGGCTGAACTCCATGGAAATGAGCTTTACACTATGTAAGATAAAAGCTCTCATTGCAGGAGAATGACAGCAGATAGAAAAAGCAAGTCAGTTGCAAACTTGCGTATTTTCATGCTGTTTAACTAATTAAAGCAACTTAGTAACTTGAGAATACCTGTTTATTGACAAAGGTGTTATGAGACTTAATGAGGTTGTCTGGTTTAGAAACCACTTGCACATACTTGGGGCACTATACAGGTTAATAGTGGGGATTCTCCGTTGTAAACCTGAACCCATTTTATGCAGACTAGAGAGCAGTTACATGGAGTCATTCCCACTTTGAAGGTCCCAGTACTTCATTCATTACATAGTCAGCTTATTGATTTCACTGGATACTGTGCAGTACCTCCTGTTTCCTTTGGTGGCAGTGCAGGAGAATTAAATGCTTGTTGCCAGATTTTTCAACAAATGGCTTATCGCTGAGATTGCCAGCAACAGATCATCCTTTAGTCAGCATATTGGGGCCCTTCTAACAAAAAGACATTAACTAATGCAGACATTCCCTTCAAGTACAAAGCATATGCCAGTATACTATCTGCAAAGTAAAAAATAAATACATTCTTAAGTGCTTAAAAGGAACGTGTCCTCTGTTGTTTAACCCCTATCTGCCCTACATGTATAGTGCATGTTGGGTGCGAGTGTGTGGAGTGGACTCTGCAACTCCACCCGCAATATACCTGCAGATTCCAGCTGTGTTATACTGCCGGTATTTGTCTGTAAAAGCCGCTATTAGAGCAGCTCTGGTTGCTGCTGTTAACCCCTTAGATGCTGCAGTAAATCCCTGACCGTGGTAGTTAAGGTGCGATGTCCCAGAGGTTCACCATTTTGGATGCCCATGGGATGTTGCCTTCCACCCCCCTTCACTAAGTGAAAGTGCTGCTTATGGATTTCAGTGGCAACCATGAGCCTGCTGACCGCCCCCATGGCTGCCATGTTGGTACATGAAAAAGTGGGATTGAAACATCGTATATAACCCAAAAAATGTTATTAATGAAAACCTCAGCAATTAACAAGCCCTCATAAAGCTCTATCGACCGAATCTCTGAAATATTTTCACCATCAAAATAAAACTATACAAGTTTGATATCTGTTTATTCAAGTTTGCTCGACATGAAGAATCATGTTCACAGGTCATTTTCACTGCACAATGAAACCTTAGAAACAAAACCCAAATACAATGAAAAACGCAATCCCATTTAACTTCGCTTGGAATTGTTGTTCCAGTTTTCCAGTATATTGTAGGGTAAAAAAAACCAGCCCTCATACAGCTATGTCACACGAAAGGGGAGAAAGAAGGAGAGGAACAAAGAAAAAGCCCAAAAACTAAAACTGTCCATGGTGAGAAGGGATTACATTAAATTTACTTTAAATGTCATTTTTTTAGCTTTTCACTTTTTAACATCACAATCAAAAAAACCAATCCTGAAGTCTTACAATTTTCACACTGGCCACTAGTCCTAAGAATAGACTCATTGTGAAGGAAGGGTGAGGAGGTGAGCTGTGACTATCATTTCTTGTGAATGGTGGCTACTTTATCTGCTTTATATAGAGGTGTCATCTTTCATTGTCATTTTCACTGATGATAATAAAACTGCTGAAAAATCTTCTGCATACAACAGGAAATATGAAACTAATTTTGGCCAGGGTGATAATTGCAGGATCTGTGGGTGTGTTTTTTTAGTTTAGATGGTTACTATAGTGAAAAAAAAGTAAAAAAAAAATAATAAATTTCATGTAAAAAGGTAATTTAAACAATTGGTTATTGTTTGATAACACATTCTCTTTAACTGCTCTTCTCTAATAAGATGGCAATATTGCACCGCTGCAAAAATAGGAAGAAGTAGTTTGTCAATTTTAAAGCAGCTTCTTGGAAACTAATGACTTAGTCATTGATATAACATCCTGACAAAATGACTGTTCACTGTCTGTTTCTGAGAAATTAATTCAAAGGTCACAACCGATATGGCTGCACTTCCTATTATCACTTTTGGAAAGACAGACAGTGGATAATGATTATTTCTATTATATATGATCTACGGTATATTCTGATTTGTTAAAAGTGAGATAAGTGACAAGTCTATTGGAAGTAGCAATCCTAAAAGTCAATATCGACCCTTTAACGAGCCTTGTCACATGACTTGGGATAAAAGCCAAACCAGAATCTCAATTTGCAGCCACGGTGTTTCAGGGTATTGCTCCTCGTCAGTACAAAGCATGAGATCCGATTTGACTGTATGAGAGGCTTCTCACTGGGATCTAAAGGGTCATTTTTCTCCTTGTGGAGATTGACATGCCTGGCATGCCAGTGTATATATAGATACTCGGCACTCAAATATTCATAATGATAATGCAATTCTTTATTTCATAAAGAAATCCCAAAATTCAATGTAACGTTTCAGCCTTATGCAAAAGGCCTTTTTCAAACACTGAGACATAAATGAAACAGATAAAGAAATCAATATTACAAAATTAACACCACAATAGAATGTTTTATTTTAATTTTTTTATTATAAGAAAATAACATCCTGTTGTATTGTTGAAATCACTGAGATTTATTTAAATATAAAGACATTATTATATAATGTCAAATTAATGTGGGAATTCACTTACTTCATTCAAAATAAATTACAATATGACCAATTACATTTCAATATCTCATATACAGTTGAAACCAGAAGTTTCCATACACTATATAAAAAGACATACAGTATCTGCATGTTTCTCTCAATATCTGACATGAAATCAGAATAAACCTTTCCTGTTTTAGGTCAATTAGGATTACCATCATTTGTAATATTTGCCAAATGCCAGAATAATGAGAGAGCGAGAATGCAGTAAGTAATAAAAATGCTTAAAACAAAGTCAAAACTTTCCATCCATTTCATTAGTATTTGGTACCATTGTCCTTAAAGTGAATGACTTGGGTGAAACATTTGGGATTTCCTCCCACAAGCTTCTCACAATATAAGGCTATGTGCCCACGCTGCGGAAATGAAGCAGAAAATTTCTGCTTCATTTCCGCATTTCCTCTCCTGGAAAAACGCATGCGGAATTCCACGCTCGTTTATCCTGCGTTTATCGCGCGTTTTCCACATGTGGAATTCCACGCGCGTTTATCCTGCGTTTCTCGCGCGTTTTCCACATGCGGAATTGCCTTGCATTTTTTATTGCATTGCAAAGGTAATTCCGCTTGCGGAAACGCAAAATTAATTGACATGCTGTGGATTATTGCGCGCATCAAAAACGCTGCGGAAAAATCCGCAGCATGGGCATAGAACTTGCGGATTCCCCTTGGGGACCATGGGGGGCAGATTACCTAGCGTTTCACAAGCGTTTACCCTGAGGAAAGTCCGCAGCATATACGCTTGTAAAACGCTACGTGGGCACATACTCTTAGGTCGGAATTTGGGCCTATTTCTCCTGACACAACTGGTGTAACTGATCCAGGTTTGTAGGTCGTCTTGCTCGCACCGGCCTTTTCAGCTTTGCCCATACATTTTCAATAGGACTAAGATCAGGGCTTTGTGATGGCCGCTCCAAAACATTGACTTTGTTATCCTTAACCCCTTATTGACCAATAGACGTCTTTTTACTGATCTGCAATATAAGAGACTAGCGTTCCCCGACAGGTGACTATCCTGTAGCTGTCACCTGTACATTATAGCTGACAACTTGCTGCATCAGCCATGATCAGTGTTAGCACAGACCATGGACGTTTAACCCCTCTGATTCTGTTGTCAATAGTGATTATAGAATCTAAATAGTTAACACAGTGTAGGGGCTTCCTTTTAACTTTATCGGCACCTTGATATCTTGATTGTGTGGTCCTGATGTTTGCCTTGGCAGTTCATGGCCAAATAACTACCTTTAAAGTATGCCGGCTATAATTGCCTGTTCAGAAGTTATCAAAATCTAGATTGTAACAATAAACTTTTTCATTCTTGTCATTCCACTTTCCATTACTTCCTGAAAAGAACCAGAAGGGTTAATGAACTATATGAAAGCAATTTTAAATACGTTGAGGGGTGCAGTGTTTAAAATGGTAACACTCTTGGGTGGTTTCCAACATATAAGACTCGCAGGCTAAGTGCCCACGAAGAAAAAATGCTCCGGATTTTTTCTGTATCTCCCTGGCAGGAAAAATGCATGCGGATTTTACATGCGTTTTTCCCGCCAGGTAGAAGCGTTTGTCAAGCGTTTTTGCATGCATTTTTGCATGCGGGTTGTCAAGCGCTTTTCCAAGCGATTTTAGCATCACTTGGAAAAGTGCTTGACAACTTGGTCACACTATATAAATCCATGCAACCGGCAACCGGCATGGATTTATATACTGTGACCAAGTTAATAGATAAAAAAAGAATAAAAGTGGTAAACAAAAAAGAACATTCTACTCGCCATCCGATGGCCCCCGGTCTCCTTCTCCGGTGCGTCCGGTGTCTTGGGCAGCTCGCGATGGTGTAAAAGGACTTTCCATGACGTCATTTAGTCTTGTGACAGGTCAAGCGACCGCCGACATCAGCGGTCACGTGACCTGTCACATGACTAAACAACGTCATGGAAGGTCCTTTTACACCACCACGAGCCACCGAAGACACCGGACGCACCATACAGGAGACCGGGGGCCATGAGAAGGTAAGTATAATGTTATTTTTTATTTTATTCTTTTTTAACTACAGGTACTATGGTACCCGGGTCTGGAGGAGAGTCTCCTCTTCTCCAGACCCGGGTACCATCCGCACATTGAATCACTTAATATCCACATGTGTCCATGTAGTCATTAAGATATTATGCAATTCAATGGAAGTCAATGGCGGCAATTACGCCGCGTTTCCGCAAAATTAATGGATATGCTTCAGATTTTTCCGCAATGATAATCCGCAGCGTAAATTTCCGCAGCATGTGCGCAGTGTTGCACAGCTTCTGGATACCCACAGTTGCAGTATAAAACTTCACAGAGCAGATTACAGGGGATAAAAAGCTTTTACTTCTCAGAACATGAGGTAAAGGAAAAAACGCACAGTTACACAGTACTGCACCAGGAAGTAAGAACAAAATAGAAAATACAAGAGAAACTTTTTTCCTTTTACAATACAGTAAACAAGGAAACTTTACACAACATCGCCATCTACTGTCAGATCAGCATAAAGTCCTCCTTCACACAAACAAAGAAGTCCACAACTGTTGCATATACCAACACACAGCACATGCGGGTTATCATTGAGGACCATGGGGCACGCATTACCAAGTGTTTAAGCGTTTTCGCTTCGAAAATTCCGCAGCAAAAACGCTTGAAAAACGCACAGTGGGCACGCAGCCTCAAAGTCACTTCAAAACTGAACAGGTCCCTATAAAAATAAGTTTTGTAAATTTCCTTGAAAAAAATGAAAAATAACTGCTACATTTTTAAATCTTCTAAAATGCTAATAAAATAAAACAACATTTTACAAATGGTGCTGATGTAAAGCAGACATGAGGGAAATGTTATTTATTACTGTTTTTGTGTGGTTTGACTATTGGGATTAAAGGCATAATCAATCATAGTTTGAAAAGTGCAATTTTTAAGACATTTTTCCCAAGTTTCTAATATTTTTATAAATAAACGCAAACCATATCAGCCTAAATTTACCATTATTATAAAGTATCATGTGTCACAAAAAACAGTCTCAAAAGCTATGGGATATGTTATTCCAGAGTTATTACTACATAAAGTGACACTGGTCAGATTTAAAAAAACTGGTTTGGTCACGAAGGGGTTAAGCCACTTTGTTACCATTTTGGCAGTATGCTTCGGGTCATTGTCCATTTGGAGGACCTATTTCTGCTCAAGCTTTAACTTCCTGGCTGATGTCTTGAGATGTTGCTTCAGTATTGCCACATAATCTTCTTTTCTCATGAAGCCATCTACGTATTTTGTGATGTGCACCAAGTCCCTCTTGCAGCAAAGCAACCCCACAACATGATGATGCCACCCCCGTGTTTCCCAGTTGGGATGGTGTTCTTAGGCTTCTAAGCTTCTCCCTTTTTCCTCCAAACTTAACGATGGTCATTATGCACAAAAAGTTCAATTCTAGTTTCATCAGACCACAGGACATGTCTCCAAAAATTAAGGTCTTTGTTCCTGTGTGCATTTGCAAACATTAATCTGGATTTTTTATGTTTCTTTTGGAGTAATGGCTTCTTCCTGGCAGAGTGGTCTTTCATCCCATGTTGATACAGTACTCGTTTCACTGTGAATTGTCACTCTGACAATCTTACTAGCTTCTGCCATCCTCTTCACAAGGTCCTTTGCTTTTGTCCTGGGGTTGATATGCACATGTCGGACCAAAGCACGTTCATCTCTGGGACAAAGAACCCGTCTCCTTCCTGAGCGGTATGATGGCTGGATATTCCAATCTTGTTTGTACTTGCATATAATTGTTTGTACAGATGAACGAGGCACCTTCAGATATCTTGAAATTGTACCCAAGGATGAGCCAGACTTGTGCAAGTCCACAATTCTCTTCCTGATATCTTGGCTGATTTATTTACACTTTCCCATGATGCTACACAAAGAAGCAGTGTGTTTCAGGTGTGCATTAAAATACATCCACAGGTGTGTCTCTAATTAACTCAGATGTTGCCAAAAAACCTATTAAAAGCTTCCAAACACATGACATCATCATATGGGCAGTCGAGAATTGTTTAACCACTTCGCGCCAGATCCTGTTTTTGCCTTCGTGACCGGGCCAATTTTTTCAATTCTGACCACTGTCACTTTATGAAGTAATTACTCTGGAACGCTTCAACGGATTCCCCCGATTCTGAGAATGTCATTTCGTGACATATTGTACTTCATGATTGTGGTAAAATTTCTTCGATATCACTTGCGTTTATTTGTGAAAAAATCGGAAATTTGGCGAAAATTTTGCAATTTTCAAACTTTGAATTTTCATGCTCTTAAATCAGAGAGATATGTCACACAAAATAGTTAATAAATAACATTTCCCACATGTCTACTTTACATCAGCATAATTTTGGAACCAAATTTTTTTTTGTTAGGGAGCTATAAGGGTTAAAAGTTGACCAGCGATTTCTCATTTTTTCCAACAAAATTTACAAAAACATTTTTTTAGGGACCACATCATATTTGAAGTCACTTTGAGGGCTCTTTATGACAGAAAAAACCCAAAAGTGACACCATTCTAAAAACTGCACCCCTCAAGGTGCTCAAAACCACATTCAAGAACTTTATTAACCCTTCAGGTGCTTCACAGGAATTTTTGGAATGTGGAAGAAAAAAATTAACATTTAACTTTTTTCACAAAAATATTACTTTAGACCCAATTTTTTTTATTTTTGCAGGGGTAACAGGAAAAAAGGAACCCCAAAATTTTTTGTGCAATTTCTCTTGAGCGCGCTGATACCCCATATGTGAGGGAAAACCACTGTTTGGGCGCACTGCAGGGTTCGGAAGGGAAGGAGCGCCATTAGACTTTTTGAATGTAAAATTTGCTTGAATAATTAGCGGACGCCATGTTGCATTTGGGGAGCCCCTGATGTGCCTAAACAGTGGAAACCCCCCACAAGTGACACCATTTTGGAAACTAGACCCCTTAGGGAACTTATCTAGATGCATAGTGAGCACATTGGGAGACATAATAAACAAATCAGTAGCAGGTGAAGAATTGGTTTTATTTATTTTTTACGCCGTTTCTCCTGCGGTATAAGTGATGAGATTACTTTATTCTTCGGGTCGGTGCGATTACAGAGATACCAGATTTATATCTGGTTTTTATGACTGACAGCTGTAACACACTAAAAGACGCTTTTTTTTTTTTATATTTTGGTTTTTGCGTCGCCATATTTTGAGAGCTATAATTTTCCATATTTCGGCCGACAAAGTCATGTGTTATGCTCCGTTTTTTATTTATTTTTATTACGGTGTGCACAGAAGGAGTTAATTAGTGTGAGAGTTTAATAGCTCGGGTTGTTTCGGATGCGGCGATACCAAATATGTGTACTTTTTTTGTTTTTGCATAAATATACGGATTTATCGGTTTAATATTTTATTTATTTATTTTGTGATTTTTTTTTAGTAGTTTGAAAACATTTTTTTTACATTTTTACTTAGTACCTGTATGGGACATTAATTTTTATTTTTCTGATCACTGATCTCATGTAATGTAATAGACATATATTACATTACATGAGATCTTTGCTGACTGTTTCACAGTCAGAGTCTCCTGCCAGGCTTCAGCTGCAGGCTGAGCCTGGCAGGACACCATATATGGCAGATCTGGAGGCGGTCATGTGACCTCCAGCTGCCATAGCAACGTCAGGTCCTGGAAGGTATCAGGGGTCGTCGGAGAGGTAAGTAGACGACCCCCTCTCCTCCTGCTGTCTTCTATATGCCGCGATCACTATAGATCGCGGCATATAGAAGACAGCAAAGGGTTAACATCACTGGGACCTGATCCAATCAGGTCCCGATGATGTTCCCTGTCAGAGCTATCGCTCTGCACCGCACCCGTAGCGCTTGCAGGACCACCCACTGTTTTTAAGCGTCCGCGCTGCACAGAGCCCAGGCAGCGCCGACGTTTATGTACAGTGGGCGGTCGGGAAGCGGTTAAATAAAAAAAAAAAAGTTTTCACAAAGTAAAATAGAGAGTTACCTTTTTATTATCATCTAGGACTGTGTTCATACTTTCTATCCCTAGTGTATCAATAGGTCCATCAAAGATAACCCATTTTCTTTCCGGGGTCTCAGATAATGCAAACTCCCGGAAAGTATTAGCGACTATCCCATCGTTCCACTGCAAATGAAGAGAGGCATCAATAAAATTGCTCTTCCCATAAAATCCAATACAATCCCACAATTGAAAGGATTATTAAAGGGAACGCCTGGGATTATGATATTGATGATACACATGTATTGACTACATGTGGCCCCTATTGAAGTGAACGTGCCGGCACCGGGAGAGACTGCAAGTAAGTGATTTGCATATATGCGGTCACATGCCAACTAGAAGTGCGTGACCTCACTCAAAGCAAGTGTATTGAGTGAGGCCAGACACAGTCTAGTCAGAGTGTGTCTGGAAGTATGCAAATTTATGCTAATTTCTGGCATAAATAATACAATTTGTTGCTTCCATGTCTGATGAGGAAAATAAAATTTTTGTGCAAACAGGGAGTAAGTCATAATAAAATGATTGCCCGGCAATGTATGGCTGGGGTCTATGTCTCTGAAGGAACCCCTTCTACCATGTCCATAAGCCATAAAAGGGGAGATTTTCCCATTTTCAGCAAAGATATTAGTATTATAAACAATAATTCCAATCATAGACGAACCTCATGTGACACTGGATCAAACTG
The DNA here is from genome assembly GCF_046119375.1 of Phyllobates terribilis. Taxonomy (NCBI): domain Eukaryota; kingdom Metazoa; phylum Chordata; class Amphibia; order Anura; family Dendrobatidae; genus Phyllobates; species Phyllobates terribilis. Next base: position 247,485 of record NW_027363947.1, read on the forward strand.
CCCGAACAGCTGCCCCATGGTGATGGCTTTAGGGTTCACCGTCCGGTAAATCACTTTTTCTTCTTCGCACCCTCGCTCATTCATAAGAGACAGCGTATCAGCGAGGACGTGGAGGACCTTCGTTTTTCCAGAGAACGGCTCTCCAACCAACATAAAACTGTACGGGATAAACAAAATGCAGCATGGTCCATTGTATAAAATGGAAACAGCGAAGAATAAATCCCCCGTCCCATGGACTTCTGTAGTTCCAGCTTACCCGTGTCTGACAATCATCATCTCATACGTCTGGATCATGTCCTCCAGGAAGACCTTCTCGGGCTGGACGTTGTGTCCAGCACAGCTCTCCTGTGCGCATTCCAGTAAATCCTGAGCAAAAGGAAGGTAAAATATTTCATCAGTCTGTTTACAGTGGATCCAATTAGAGGTGGGAGAATACATTTTCAGGACCCAGATCAGTATTCTGTGGCCGCTGGACGGGACGCCTGAGAGACGCCTCTTAGCTGCCGGCATCCCCGGCTCCTCTTCTGATTATATGGCCTGGTGTACATCATGCTGCAACCATAACGTCATGCCAGGCCGGCTAATCTGAAGAAGAGCCGGGGGGCAGGAAGAAATAAGGTGGCTCTCAGGGGTCTCATTCAGTGCCCACCACTGACCTGATGTCACGCACAGTGTAGGAAAGACAAAGTGCGACACAAAGGGATGAGGGGAAGGGAACCCAGACACTAGGGAAAAGGGGAAATGGAGACCTCCTAGGCTGATCTGCAATCACCCTGTCTCCCCTACCGACTCTATATTGGTTCCTCACCAATTGCCGCACAGGAACCTATCCCTGTATTTCCTTAGCGCTTGGCCCTGGATAGGGAAGGGGGGGTGAGCACTAGTCGATCCCCACTGACAACTAAAGACAGCAAGGGGAGACAGACACAGGGGAAGTAGCTTAGCTTGAGTCGACTTCAGAGAGATGGCACACACATCCTCTTAGCACCAGAGAGGAAGTAAGAACTGCACTTGCTCCAAGCCTTCACAAGGGGTCATGTGAATATCACTGGCACCTCTGTGTAGCAACCAGGAAGTATTTAAACACCCAGGCCTGATTGTCAGTTAGAACAGGAGGGAGGTAGCCGCTGAGTCCTACAGTGAGACCGCTAAGAAGATGTCTGGAATGCCAAACGAAGGGATCTCCTGCAACCAACTGCAGGGCGACTGTCTGTCACATCTGACGCACCCATGACACCTGGCCATTGGATTAGTCTCCTGCGAATCGATTCATTCATCTAAAAAAAAATTCTCCATAACCGACAACTAAACTAGTGATAAATCACTCACAGATGTTTTAACCATTTTTTTTTCTACATCAGTTCATCCTGCATTGGAGGTATAAGTGAGCCCCCTTACCTCTGGTGCCCCTGTGCAGCTGCCCAGGTTGCACTAATGGGACCGGACGATGAGTGACAAGGTCATGTAACCCAATTCCAAAGCAGTGGATCAGGATCGGGTGATTTCAATGGGATTGGTCTACCATCTACTGTGTATGGGGGCTTCATTACAGATTATGTTGGGGGACATAAAAATCGGGCGGTTGGAATTTAATCACCCAATCCTTATTTTCTGACCCTGAAATTAGCAGCTGCCATAAGATTCTGGCAGCGACTCGGTCATAGAGAAAACAGGAGCGAGCATTCCTGAATATGGGGGAGCCGGGAAAGATAACGGTCATCCAAATGATAGCTGGCCAGCTATATAGGACCTATCACTTGCCATTAATATGCAATTTTATTACCTGGTGTAAATGCCGCTGTTCTCCTGAATCCGGTGTTGTTTTCTTTTGCTCCTGCACCTCTCCATTCCTGAGATATAGCCTCTTTATAGAAATCTAGTTCATAATTTTTAATAGCCAAGTGGGTGTGGTCATCAAGTCCTCTCTGTGGGAGTCTTCAGGAAGGCCTTGCCCAGTTGGCTTAAAGGGCTAGATGAGAGTGACAGATGTCAGGAACGGAGAGGAGCAGGAAGAAAAGAAAAACAATGCCGGAGTCAGGAGAACAGCGGCATTTACAGATTTATGGCGAGGGACAAGTCCTCTTTAAGTCTTGGAAAACCCCTTTAAGACACTATTATATTTTAATACCTTATAGTCGGCTTTCGGAAGTTGAATGCCAGGGAACAGGTCACTGGTAATCCCATTGAACAGAGGAATATCATGAGACAAAGATTTGGGTTCGTTTACATCCTTAATTGACCGCAAGAGCTAAATAGAATGAAAAAGGATTAAATGATAAAATAATTCATATACAATATGACATGAAACAATATTAAAAGTGAGGAACCCCATTACAAAGGAGCCGTCAGTTCTTGTGGTATGTCTGTATTAGTAAAGAATAGTATTCTCCAAAAAATAAGGATGAAACCTCTTTTCCTAAAACTCTACATTGTATCGTCCCTCTGTTATACCTCCTGGAAATGTATGTGTAAATGATATATAATGTATATATAATCTATATAGGGGACAACCCTATACAATCTGACTGCGCCCAAACAGTGGTGACATTGTCAGACTGTGTAGGGGACTCGTTATTGACAGATTTCAATTAATTCCTACATTTCCAGGAATGATAAAAGAGGAATGGAACGCTGCTGAGTTGCACTAAAATATGCTGCAGAATTGTTTTTCCATAGGGAATACATGTGGCCTCTGTGTTACTGTTAATTGCTGGCTGCAGAATGAGTTAAGTGAGATACTGTCAGTGAACTCGTTTTTGCTGGCTGACAGGGAGTTTGTAAATGTTTTATCTGTCTTTTTCTGAGCTCCTCTCAGTTTATTTATGACCACAGACCTTATCAAAATTGAATGTGCAGGGAATCAAAAAGCCGGTGAAAGCCAAGCAATGCAACGTTTTTAATAAAACCCAATTGTTAAAATGATTTTTAGCCTAAAATACATGTGTTTAAGTTAAAAATCAAAACTGTCCCATAAGATGAACAAGCTACGTGTTTAACAACTATAGTTTTGACACTTTTGCACAGATGAGATCTAACAAGCCAGGAACAGCAATGTGCAGAAATTATTTGCAAGTCTCTGTCTGCTACTATAAAATCATACAGCTCTAATTTTTGTGATCCAAATGCTTCTCGGTAAGATGGTAATGCTATCCTATACGAGATGTAAAGCGACCAACAGTTCAGAACTTACAAGAATCTCTTCATTTTCATGGGGGAATTTCAGCTTCAGATTGCCAGCAGCGATCAGCACAGCCTTTACTGCACGCATCCCATAATCATAATGGAACTGGGACGAGAGCGGCTCCGAGCACAGCCGGTAAGTCATTACCATCTTCACCGAGAGAGGTTTAGCGTGCAGAAAACCGTAAGAATAAAGGCAGATCTCCGCAATCAGAGCATAGTTGGGGACCATCATTGCTACAGTCCGGAAAAGAACCTGAAATGCGCAAACCAGATGGGTCAGTCAACAAATGAAACTAAATTACTGTAAACTAGGCATAGAGCCGGGGAACCCATTATGTCCATTTACACTATCCTCCACCCCAGACCTAAAAGTGATGTGTCTATTCCACATCAGAGGAAAGTCAGTCAAAGTGTGGTTAAAGGGGTATTCCCATCTCCAAGATTCTATCCCAATATGTAATAGGTGTAATAATAATAATGTTTGCAAATATCTCCAATTAGAAATGTAGTATAGTTCTTCTGATTAGCTATGTTGCTTAAACCCATGTGCAGGACATTGCAGTAGCTTAGGTATCCATGGTTACGAGCACTCATAGTAACAGTTAGTTACTTCCTAGTGGTCGTAACCATGGATACCTAAGCTACTGCTATGCCCTGCACATGGGTTAAGCGACATAGCTAATCAGAAGTACTATACTACATTTCCAATTGGAGGTATTTGCTATTAATATTATTATTACACCTATTACATATTGGGATAGAATCTTGGAGATGGGAATACTCCTTTAACACTTTCCAAATCTCTCTCCACACCTCTACTGTGTCCATTTTGGAAAATAGGAGAACGGGACATCAATATTAAGGAGCTTGCAGAAATGAGGGCATCCGGTGTTGTGATTATACATAGGAAATGAACAATCTCATATAGGTTTGGGGGAGAATAATCCCTTTGATGAAATCTTATGTTTCTTTTGTAAACCTAGTATTTACTTGAAAGTTTGTGAACCCCTCAAAAATTTCTGTATTGCTGCATAAATTTGACTTAAAGCTACATCAGTCTGTGAGGTCACAAAGGAACTCAAGGTAACCTCTAAGCAACTAAAGGCCTCTCCTCACAATAGCTAATGTAATTGTTCATGAGTCCACCATCAGAAGGACAATGAACAACAATGGCGAGCATGGCAGGATTGCAAGGAGAAAGGCAATGCGATTTAAAATGTCACTGCTAAAACTCACCTGGGCACATCAATAGGTAACTGGAATAATGCTTTGTGGAAGGATGAGGCCAAGATAGAGATTTTAAGTGAGAAGCTATATGTTTTCAGAAAGAAAATACTGCATTACAGCATAAGAACCTCCTATCATCTATGAAACACAAAGATGGTAATCGTAACATGCTTTGGGCCTGTTTTGCTGCACTTGGCCAAGGACGGCTGCCATCATTGATGGAACAATGAATTCTAAAATCTATCAGCAAATGCTAAAGGAAAATATCAGGATATCAGTTCATGTACTGAATCTCAAGAAAACGTGGGTCATGCAGCAAGACAATGGCCCAAAGACACAAGTCGTTCTACAAAAGAATGGTTGAATAAACAAAGTTTTGGAATGGCCGAGTCATAGTCCTGAGCTGAATCCTATAGAAATGTTGTGGAAGGGCCCGATGCAAGGCACTGGGACTCTTTACCTTGAGGTTATCCGGCAGCTCAGAACGTCCCACGGAGCCAGGATTCATGGTAATGGCTACGAAGCAATTTGGGTTAAACTTCAGTTCTGTTCCTTCGAAGTTGAACATGTCCATCTTCATCTGGATGGCTCTCTGGATGCGGAGAATCTGTTGGGCCACCACGGACAACACCTCTAGCTCAATACGGTTAAACTCATGAAAACACGCCCATGCTCCCGATGATGCCAGCCCTTGGAAAAACTAAAAAAAAAAGTATATACAGTACAGACCAAAAGTTTGGACACACCTTCTCATTTAAAGATTTTCTGTATTTTCATGACTATGAAAATTGTACATTCACACTGAAGGCATCAAAACTATTAATTAACACATGTGGAATTATATACTTAACAAAAAAGTGTGAAACAACTGAAAATATGTCTTATATTCTAGGTTCTAGAAAGTAGCCACCTTTTGCTTTGATGACTGCTTTGCACACTCTTGGCATTCTCTTGATGAGCTTCAAGGGGTAGTCACCGGAAATGGTCTTCCAACAATCTTAAAGGAGTTCCCAGAGATGCTTAGCACTTGTTGGCCCTTTTGCCTTCACTCTGCGGTCCAGCTCACCCCAAACCATCTCGATTGGGTTCAGGTCTGGTGACTGTGGAGGCCAGGTCATCTGGCGTAGCACCCCATCACTCTCCTTCTTGGTCAAATAGCCCTTACACAGCCTGGAGGTGTGTTGGGGTCATTGTCCTTTTGAAAAATAAATGATGGTCCAACTAAACGCAGACCGGATGGAATAGCATGCCGCTGCAAGATGCTGTGGTAGCCATGCTGGTTCAGTATGCCTTCAATTTTGAATAAATCCCAAACAGTGTCACCAGCAAAGCCCCCCCACACCATCACACCTCCTCCTCCATGCTTCACGGTGGGAACCAGGCATGTAGAGTCCATCCGTTCACCTTTTCTGCGTCGCACAAAGACACGGTGGTTGGAACCAAAGATCTCAAATTTGGACTCATCAGACCAAAGCACAGATTTCCACTGGTCTAATGTCTATTCCTTGTGTTCTTTAGCCCAAACAAGTCTCTTCTGCTTGTTGCCTGTCCTTAGCAGTGGTTTCCTAGCAGCTATTTTACCATGAAGGCCTGCTGCACAAAGTCTCCTCTTAACAGTTGTTGTAGAGATGTGTCTGCTGCTAGAACTCTGTGTGGCATTGACCTGGTCTCTAATCTGAGCTGCTGTTAACCTGCGACTTTTAAGAACCAAGAATATAAGACATATTTTCAGTTGTTTCACACTTTTTTGTTAAGTATATAATTCCACATGTGTTAATTCATAGTTTTGATCCCTTCAGTGTGAATTTACAATTTTCTTAGTCATGAAAATACAGAAAAATCTTTAAATGAGAAGGTGTGTCCAAACTTTTGGTCTGTACTATACAATCAAAAGATGTCAGCAGAACATCGGTTGGAGTCAGTTTATTATCTGCAATGGAGCAGCTTAACATTGTATGTACCTTTGACATTGCTATGTAGTCCAAACCATCAGAGCAGTTAAAGACCACACACTGCACGGCCAGCGCCTTGGCCAAATCTTTGGTGGTCTCAGTTTTTCCTGTGCCGGCCGGACCTTCTGGAGCTCCACCAAGATTTAGATAAAAAGCACCGATCTACCAATGAAACATGAAAGAACTGGTATGAAATATCAATAAACTTTCTAAGAAGTTTCATGCATCATACAAAAGTCAAAAAGATTTCGGAGCATAACCCATCACATCATAGCAGAGTCCGCTAGCATCTGTCAGTGAGCGGAGTGATGACCAGGCGTGGGGAGTCGCCCAGGTACTCATAGGCGGACTTCACATTGCAGTTGATGATTCGCACTCTCGCATTCTCATTCTCCCAGTAATAGCGGAGTTGGGCAAGCCACTGGAAGTCTGTTTCATAAGAAACTCCTGAGCAATGTAGGAAAAGATAGTCAACCTCTAAGACACTGCAGAATCACGAGGGAGAGTTTCTAAAGGGAAGGCAAATGCCCATACATTATAGGACAAAACTCCTAGTCACCGAATTCTGCTTTTTTCATTTAGTCCCATTGCCCACGGTGTATAACATCCGGACTCTCAGCCCCCAGTTTATAAAATCCGGCCTCCCCCGGTGTATAACATCCGCCCCTCGCTTAGTATAACATCCGTCCCCTCGCCCCCCCGCCAGTGTATAAAATCCATCCCCTCAACCCCACTGTATAACATCCAACCCCAAGCCATCCATTGCATAACATCCGGCCCCCAGGGTATAACATCTGGCCCCCAGCCCCGGTGTATAACATCTGTCCCCTCGCTCCCTCCCCCTGGTGTATAACATCCGGCCTCTCACCCCCCGGTGTATAATATCCGTCCCCTCACTCCCAGTGTATAACAACCATCCCCTCGCCCACGGTGTATAATATCCGTCCCCTCGCCCCTGGTGTATAATATCCGTCCCCTTGCCCCTCAGTGTATAACATCTGTCCCCTCGCTCCCTCCCCCTGGTGTATAACAACCATCCCCTCGCCCACGATGTATAATATCCGTCCCCTCGCTCCCTCCCCCTGGTGTATAACATCCGTCCCCTCGCTCCCGGTGTATAACATCCGTCCCCTCGCCCACGGTGTATAACATCTGTCCCCTCGCCCACGGTGTATAACATCCGTCCCCTCGCCCACGGTGTATAACATCCGTCCCCTCGCCCACGATGTATAATATCCGTCCCCTCGCTCCCTCCCCCTGGTGTATAACATCTGGCCCCTCGGCCTTGTATAACATTAAGACTCTCGCCCGCAACCAGTGTATAACATCAATCCCCTCGCCCGTGGTGTATAATATCCGTCCCCTCGCCCACGGTGTATAACATCTGTCCCCTCGCCCACGGTGTATAACATCCGTCCCCTCGCCCACGGTGTATAACATCCGTCCCCTCGCCCACGGTGTATAACATCCGTCCCCTCGCCCACGGTGTATAACATCCGTCCCCTCGCCCACGGTGTACAACATCCGTCCCCTCGCCCACGGTGTATAACATCCGTCCCCTCGCCCACGGTGTATAACATCCGTCCCCTCGCCCACGGTGTATAACATCCGTCCCCTCGCCCACGGTGTATAACATCCGTCCCCTCGCCCACGGTGTATAACATCCGTCCCCTCGCCCACGGTGTATAACATCCGTCCCCTCGCCCACGGTGTATAACATCCGTCCCCTCGCCCACGGTGTATAATATCCGTCCCCTCGCCCACGGTGTATAATATCCGTCCCCTCGCCCACGGTGTATAATATCCGTCCCCTCGCCCACGGTGTATAATATCCGTCCCCTCGCCCACGGTGTATAATATCCGTCCCCTCGCCCACGGTGTATAATATCCGTCCCCTCGCCCACGGTGTATAATATCCGTCCCCTCGCCCTGGTGTATAATATCCATCCCCTCGCCTCGGTGTATAATATCCGTCCCCTCGCCCCTTAGTGTATAACATCCAGCCCTCGGACTTGTATAACATCTAGCCCCTTGTACCCCCAGTGTATAACATCTGGCCCCTCGGCCTTGTATAACATTAAGACTCTCGCCCCCACCAGTGTATAACATCAATCCCCTCGGCTCTGGTGTATAATATCCGTCCCCTCTCCCCGGTGTATAATATCCGTCCCCTCGCCCACGGTGTATAATATCCGTCCCCTCGCCCCTGGTGTATGATATCCGTCCCCTCGCCCCTGGTGTATGATATCCGTCCCCTCGCCCCTGGTGTATGATATCCGTCCCCTCGCCCCTGGTGTATAATATCCGTTCCCTCGCCCCTGGTGTATAATATCCGTCCCCTCGCCCCTGGTGTATAATATCCGTCCCCTCGCCCCTGGTGTATAATATCCGTCCCCTCGCCCCTGGTGTATAATATCCGTCCCCTCGCCCCTGGTGTATAATATCCGTCCCCTCACCCCGGTGTATAATATCTGTCCCCTCGCCCCTTAGTGTATAACATCCAGCCCTCGGACTTGTATAACATCTAGCCCCTTGTACCCCCAGTGTATAACATCTGGCCCCTCGGCCTTGTATAACATTAAGACTCTCGCCCGCAACCAGTGTATAACATCAATCCCCTCGCCCGTGGTGTATAATATCCGTCCCCTCGCCCCTGGTGTATAATATCCGTCCCCTTGCCCCTCAGTGTATAACATCCAGCCCTCGGACTTGTATAACATCTAGCCCCTCGTACCCCTAGGGTATAACATCTGGCCCCTCGGCCTTGTATAACATTAAGACTCTCGCCCCCACCAGTGTATAACATCAATCCCCACGCCCCCCGGTGTATAACATCCGCCCTCCCATGCTGTGTGCTGTTACTAACATATGACAGAACGGCTGGTGGTGCAGAGCTCTCTGATACCAGCGCGGTCCTGTAATAGGAGCCACCGGGGTAACAAGTCTGGATATTACATTTCTTCCCTCCTAAATCTTCCCCCATCACATGTGAGTGATATTATTAAGGAGTAGAAGGAACTGCAGCAACTCAGGAGACCCCAGAACATTACAGAGCGGGGTCACTGAGTGCTGAGGAGCAGAGGGCAGAACGCTCTCCTGACTCCATTGGTAACAACATCACCACAAACACTGCGCCCCCGCCAGGAGCTTCATGGCCGAGCAGCTGCATGCAGCCTTACATCACCAAGCACGATGCCGAGCGTCTGATGGAGTGGTGTGAAGCCGCCACCACAGGACTCTGGAGGAGACCTGTTCTGTGCAGTGACGGATCACACTTCTCTATCTGGCATCTGATGGACGAGTCTGGATTTGGTGAATGCCAGGAGAACGTTACCCTATTAACTGCATTGTGCCCGCTGTACAGTTTGCTGGTGGGGGTATGGCCTTGTTTTTAGGGGGTGGTCTAGGCCCCTTAGTTCCAGTGAAAAGATATCTTAATGCTTCAGCACAAGACATTTTAAACAATTGTAGCTTCCAACCCTAAGGGAATAGAAGAGCAGAACTGTTTCACACACGTTCTCAACCTCAACCCCACTAAACACCTTTAGGATGATTAATTAGAACAAATACTGGACAATGGCAGCATAAATATGTCACCGCAACATAGGGAAGAACAATGTCAGTCACACATCAATTACATTGCCATATGTCTGCTCAGGCTTAGAATGGCTGACCATTCAGAGAATTACATAATACCTACAAAGAAACCGAACAAAAGGTCATTAAAGGAATTGACATAAAAACCCTTTATTAGTACATCCATGGTTATGGAAGGACACCGCACAGAGGAGGGCACACACACCATTGATAGAAAATATTACACACCGCACCTAGGCCATCCAAACCACTGACTATAAAGAATATCAATTGTGGCAATGAGTCATATACGGGGATGCCGACACCTACAGATGCCAAAACATTCCTATATAGGGACCACCATCTCAATATGCAGAAATGACTACTGCCCCATAGACGTCATTGTAAGTACACCCCAAGATTGCTTTACTGTGACAAGATCAATTGTGTCCTATGAAAACTCAAAGAAAAGAAGGGGGAATATAACATAGATATGGAAAGAACATAGGAATGGGGTGAAATGTATGAAGGTGCTCTGCATATTGAGCTGTGATATCTGTAGAGGGACGGACTCCATATTAACATCCGGTATATGGATTTAGAATAGGGGGCCATAAAAGCCCCTGTAGGTGTAATGTGGAGGGGGCACAATGCCTTTCTCCATGTAGTGTATAATAAATAGAACATGGTATTGGAAAGTTTGGTGCCAGCCATGATGTTTGCACAAACCTGTTTGGATCATTTCCATGCCCACGTCACGAGCGTGCCCCTCTATGGTGACGAGAGCCCCCAATGTGCTGCGAGTCTGCTGGGACAATTTGCCTCCTCGCACAAGCTCCACAATATCATTTAGCTGGAGCTGCAGATTATCATAGGAGTTTTTCAGGCCCTACAAGAAGGATGTAACGGTGAAATCATCTGCAGAAACATTCATAGAACATACATATTGCAAGGGGGCTGAAATCTATACAGATTATAAGCTGCAGACTAGATGGAGAACTCCACAATATGCAGGCACTTTATAATGTACACAACAATTTTACAACATATCTTTATAGAAGTTGGAGATCTGGATTGAACCCAGAGCTCCAAATACCCAGATGTACCTCTATAAAACCCTGCCACAAACAGCATGGAAAACTCAATGCAGATGGATTCATTTTATGCTGGTATTATGGGAAATCCCATACAATGTCTTCCCTTATTGGTAGATATGACGAGAGTAGAGATGAGCGAATGGATTTGCAGGACTCTGGTCCAACAGTCGGGTCAGTATTCCACGGCCGCAGGACCGGAGCCCCATGAACCGGCATCTCCGGCTCCTCTTTTGATGTCGATGTCATAGTTGTGGTGTGAGGCACAAATGACATCACGCCTGGCCGGCTAATCAAAAGAGGAGCCAGGGATGCCGGCATGTAAGAGGCGGTTAGCAAGGCTCCCATCCAACAGCCACAGACTACTAACCTGCTCTCTTAGACCAAGGTCCTGCAAATTTAGTTGCTCATCTCTAGACAATATGCATGAATCAATGCAAAGTCCCAACAATACTATGGAGCCTTTTGGGTACCTTCAAGATATTGAGCCGCTGTACAACTGCAACCCCCAGGAGAAGACCCCTGGGCAAGAACAGTACATGGGCTCTTTGCAGTCTAATAACGTACTGTGAAAGAAGCTGCTTGGATCTTTTGATGTGAATGTGGGTCCCCTTACCTCTGTTGCACCAATGGTATATCCGCCCCTGGAAACTCCTATAAGCTGCGTCCCTGGGTATGACAGTCTATTAGCAGGAGAACACATGAAGTCTGTCTATGAATGTATATATATGTATTTCTCCCAGAAAATTATTACAATTACACATGTTTTGTTGTTCACATGTTTATTTAATTTGTGTGTATTGGAACAACACAAAAAGAAGATATTGGTCAACAATTTTGGTTTTCAAGTCCTCAGACAGTTCTCTTTTCCTCTTTCTGTTCTCCCTACTTAGTGTGGCACGTAACAACGCAAAGATTGAGTCAACTTTTCCCCTTTGTATCGGGTTTCAGGTGTGATTTTCATATTGCCCACACCTGTTACTTGCCACAGGTGAGTTTGAATGAGCATCACAAGCTTGAAACAAAATTGTTTACCCACAATTTTGGAAAGATGCCAACAATTTTGTCCGGCCCATTTTTGGGGTTTTGTGTGAAATTATATCCAATTTGCCTTTTTTTCTCTGTTTTTTTTTGTGTTGTTCCAATACACACAAAGGAAATAAACATGTGTATAACAAAAAATACACATGCAATTGCAATAATTTTATGGAAAATACTTCAAGGGTGCCAACACTTCCGGCCATGACTGTTTCTAGTGAAGCAACCTTGATCAGTAAAGGAGCTTATGCCGTACCTCTGGGCCACTGCCGATAGCTTCATGCCCTTCACTGGTCCAGAACATCTGAGACACACAGAGCACGACCTGTCCCAGCCATTCCCTCACCCAGTCTTTTCTTGCAGTCTCAGGGTATGCCTTTAAAAAAACAAAGTTAAATTACGTTGACAGAAGCATTTAAGAGAGGGACAACCTTACTAGTATTATCCAGCAAATTCATTTCTACCGATTGCAGGTAGAAGATCTGCTACCTGGCTCTATAGCAAGAGATACATCATCCACAAATCATTCACTGCCGCCAAATAATCTTATACAAATATAAAAGTACTAGATTAGTTCCAATTAATGCTTTTGGTCTGTAGGTAGATCCGTACCATTCGTGACCGAGCAGTAACATCATGCACGCTCCTTAACATGACATCTTCCCCTTGGATGAGCCACTTCTCCACGGCCCCCCGAGCCTCGGAGGTGGAGATGGTCTGGATGAGCTCTACGCGTTCCCCCTCGGTGCTGTACATGGCTTTGATGTCCAGGTTAGGAAGGAACTCCAGCTTTGCGATGCCTTCAAAGCCCTTCTTTAGATGTGGTTGGACCCGCAGAGGATCTTTAGTCTCAGAGAGAATTTCTAGCATTTCGTCGTTGGACAGGAAGAAAAAGCTAAAGCGAAAATGCACAATATGATAAAGATGTCATTAAAGTATTGGGTCAGGCGCCATTTGTATTAGTGTCTGTGAGAAAATAGAAAAGCAAAGCTTTAAAGTAAAGATTCAGTCCCCATACACATTGGATTAAAATCGTTTAAACCTGACGATTGCAGCAGGACCGGCCTACCCACTGATGTGTATGGGGGTCTCCTGACTCTCCCCCGATAGAGGATGTCAGGGCCAGAAGGATCGGGCAGATGGGATTTCAATACCCGGTCTTTTGGTTCTCAGGGGAGATAACCCGCTGCCGGAGGTGTCCAGTACTGACTTTCTCCTCTCTCCCCATTAAAAACACATGACTGTTCAGCAGAATATTCTACCCCAATATGTAGTAGGCGTCATAATAATAATATTAGCAAATACCTCCAATTAGAAGTGTAGTATAGTTCTTCTGATTTGCTTTGTCGCTTATCCCATGTGCAGGGCATTGCAGTAGCTTAGGTTACGACCACTAGCAAATAACTGTCACTATATGAGTGGTCGTAACCATGGATACCGAAGCTACTGCAATGCCCTGCACATGGGGAAAGCGACATAGCGAATCAGAAGAACTATACTACACTTCTAATTGGAGGTATTTGCTAATATTATTATTACTACGCCTACTACATATTGGGATAGGATCTTGGAGATGGGAATACCCATTTAATTGCGAGTATTTGCGACAATTCAGTTTCATTAAAAATGTTGCACCGTTAGGCTTTTTGTTTCCTGCACATTCAGCTTTGATGTGATCTGTGGTCATAAATCGGCTAAGAGGAGCTGAAAAAAGACAGATTAAAAATAAGTCCAATAGCCAGCGCAGCACAGAGCCAATAGAAGGCAAACAGTGCAAAATTATTAATGAAATCCAATTCCAAAAATGATTTCAATGGTTTAAATAAGAAAAAAAAAAAATTCTTTAAGTAGTATATAGAATCATTGCAACAAGTGAAAGGACTATACCGTGGGAAAAAAGCCTCTTCTTCTCCAGATAGGCATTCAGCCCTTTCATGATTTTATCCAGAAGCACATTGCTGTCCTGAAGTTTTTCCTGAAGTCCGGTCAGAGAAGTGGCGCTTAAAACCTAAAACAAAGTAGATAGCCCATAAGTAAGATTCCATTATATAGTTATAGAGACTGAAAAAAGGTCACATTCATTGACTATTGTGCCAATAGTTCATATTAAAAAAATAATTAGAACATACAGTTATATGAAAAAGTTTGGGCACCCCTATTAATCTTAAGCTTAATGTTTTATAAAAATTGGTGTTTTTGCAACAGCTATTTCAGTTTGATATATGTAATAACTGTTGGACACAGTAATGTTTCTGCCTTGAAATGAGGTTTATTGTACTAACAGAAAATGTGCAATCTGCATTCAAACAAAATTTGACAGGTGCATAAGTATGGGCACCTCACCAGAAAAGTGACATTAATATTTAGTAGATCCTCCTTTTGCAAAAATAACAGCCTCTAGTCGCTTCCTGTAGCTTTTAATGATTTCCTGGATCCTGGATGAAGGTATTTTTGACCATTCCTCTTTACAAAACAATTCCAGTTCAGTTAAGTTTGATGGTCGCCGAGCATGGACAGCCCTCTTCAAATGACCCCCACAGATGTTCAACGATATTCAGGTCTGGGGACTGGGATGGCCATTCCAGAACATTGTAATTGTTCCTCTGTATGAATGCCTGAGTAGATTTGGAGCCGTGTTTTGGATCATTGTCTTGCTGAAAGATCCATCCCCTGCGTAACTTCAACTTTATTACTGATTCTTGAACATTATTGTCAAGAATCTGCTGAAACTGAGTGGAATCCATGCGTCCCCATCCATCCATCCTGGGTAGGTGTAGATGCCCCTCCATCCATCCATAGTAGGTGTAGATACCACTCCATCCATCCATTCTGGGTAGGTGTATATGCCCCTCCATTCATCCTGGGTAGGAGTATTTGCCCCTCCATCCATAGTGGGTAGGTGTATATGCCCCTCCATCCATCCATCCTGGGTAGGTGAATATGCCCTTCCATCCATCCTGGGTAGGTGTATCGGCCTCTCCATCCATCCTGGGTAGCTGTATATGCCCCTCCATCCATCCATCCTGAGTAGGTGTATATGCCCATCCATCCATCCTGGGTAGGTGTATATGCCCCTCCATCCATCAATCCATCCTGGGTAGGTGTATATGCCCCTCCATCCATCCATTCTGGGTAGGCGTAGATGCCCCTCCATCCATCCATTCATCCTGGGTAGGTGTAGATGCCCCTCCATCCATCCATACATCCTGGGTAGGTCTAGATGCCCCTCCATCCATCCATCCATACATACTGGGTAGGTCTAGATGCCCCTCCATCCATCCACCCATCCTGGGTAGGTGTAGATGCCCTTCCATCCATCCATTCATCCTGGGTAAGTGTAGATGCCCCTCCATCCATCCATCCTGGGTAGGGGTAGATGCCCCTCCATCCATCTATTCTGGGTAGGTGTATATGCCCCTCCATCCATCCATCCTGGGTAGGCGTAGATACCTTTCCATCCATCCATCCTGGGTAGGTGTATATGCACCTCCATCCATCCATCCAATCTGGGTAGGTGTATATGCCCCTTCATCCATCCATTCTGGGTTTGCGTAGATGCACCTCCATCCATCCTGGGTAGTCTATTCTGGTAGGTGTATATGCCCCTCCATCCATCCATCCATCCTGGGTAGGAGTATTTGCCCCTTCATCCATCCTGGGTAGGTGTATATGCCCCTCCATCCATCCTGAGTAGGTGTATTTCCCCCTCCATCCATCCATCCTGGGTGAGTGTATATGACCCTTCATCCATCCATCCATTCTGGGTAGGCGTAGATGCCCCTCCATCCATCCATCCTGCGCAGTCTATTTTGGTAGGTGTATATGCCCCTCTATCCATCCATCCTGGGTAGGTGTATATGTCCCTCCATCCATCCATTCTCGGTAGGTGTAGATGCCCCTCCATTCGTCCATTCTCGGTAGGTGTAGATGCCCCTCTATCCATCCATAGTAGGTGTAGATACCACTCCATCCATCCATCCTGCGCAGTCTATTCTGGTAGGTGTATATGCCCCTCCATCCATCAATCCATCCTGGGTAGATGTAGATGCCCCTCCATCCATCCATGGTAGGTGTAGATGCCCCTCCATCCATCCATGGTAGATGCGAATACCCCTCCATCCATTCTTCCATCCATCCATCCTGGGTAGGTGTATATGCCCTTCCATCCTGGGTAGGTGTATATGCCCCTCCATCCATCCATCCTGGGTAGGTGTATATGCCCCTCCATCCATCCATCCTGGGTAGGTGTATATGCCCTTCCATCCTGGGTAGGTGTATATTCCCCTCCATCCATCCATCCTGGGTAGGTGTATAGGCCCCTCCATCCATCCTGGGTAGGTGTATCGGCCCCTCCATCCATCCTGGGTAGGTGTATATGCCCCTCCAGCCATCCATCCATCCTGGGTAGGTGTATATGCCCCCTCCATCCATCCTGGGTAGGTGTATATGCCCCTCCATCCATCCTGGGTAGGTGTATATGCCCCTCCATCCATCCATCCTGGGTAGCTGTATATGCCCCTCCAGCCATCCTGGGTAGGTGTATATGCCCCTTCATCCATTCTGGGTAGGTGTATATGCCCCTCCATCCATCCTGGGTAGTCTATTCTGGTAGGTGTATATGCCCCTCCATCCAACCTGGTTAGGTGTAGATGCCCCCTCCATTCATCCATCCTGGTTAGGTGTAGATGCCCCTCCATCCATCCATCCTGGGTAGTCTATTCTGGTAGGTGTATATGCCCCTCCATCCAACCTGGTTAGGTGTAGATGCCCCCTCCATCCATCCATCCTGGGTAGGTGTATATGCCCCTTCATCCATCCATCCTGGGTAGGTGTAAATGCCCCTCCATCCATCCATCCTGGGTAGGTGTAAATGCCCCTCCATCCATCGATGCTGGGTAGGTTTATATGCCCCTGACTAGCCCAGGGGAATGGGTATGACTCGGTACCCGGGCCTTTAGGGATGTCGCGGTGGTCGGCTCCCGGGCCCGTACCCTGGGGTCGCTCCTTTAAAAGGGTTGGTGAGTTGTGAAGTTTATAAAAGAGTTTGTGACGCCACCTGTGGTTTCTGGTGAGGATCACCAGCGCTGCGCAGTCCACTGAGGCCGGTGATAAGGCAGCTCGATGGTATAGCTTCCCACAGGTGGAGCTAGGCCTCAGGGCAGCGTATGGACGGGGAAAGCAGGACGGAGAGACCCAGCCGGGTCAGAGCAAGAACAGGGACAGACACGATTGTCACTTCAGTACCTTTTACTGATGGAAATTCAGGCACTTCCCAGAGCACTGTAGGGTGAAGGGTGCACGTCAGGATCCTCCCCAATGAGCGGGTTTTGGGCCTCCTGTTTCTTGCCTCTGCGTAGTAAGTTTCTGACCTTCCTGGAGCAAGGCCTAACTTTGTCTCTGTCCTGCGCTGGCTGACCTTGTGGTAGGGCCTTTTCTTGGATTACACGCTCCCGACTTAAGGGGCCTATGTGTCTCCTGGCTCTATTACGTATCAGCACTTTTGCGATACTGGGACTTGTAGTTCTCCAGGGATTCTGGTTATATCTTACTGGGTCGTGGAGATCCCGGTAAGCTTCGGACCCGATGTCCGGTAACTGCTTCTTCGGGGTGAGCTAGTTAAGCTCCTCTGCCCCCTATGTATTAACTCTCCACTCGCCTTCGGCCTACTCGGGCCCTCACTAGGCTATACACACTAACGGCAGCTTGCCGCGCTTCACCGATCTTATGGCGCCGGCACACCTAAAGCTCACCTCTCTGAGCTACAACTGAGTCTAGAACGTGCTCCACTGCAGACTGACCTACTCAGGCTTTTGCACTGCAGGAACTCTCTCAACAGGTTTGCTTTCTGTCGACTCCAGTCTAGACTAACTGCTGTCTGGCTCCACCTTCCCTTATATATCTATCCCTAACGGGCTCCCTCTGATGGTCTGAGGTGGAAGGTGGAGATGTGTGAATGGTTATGGGGGCCTCTTGTGGAGGAATCCATCAATACACCCTGCTAGGATCTGTGATACCAAGCGCAGCTAGGCGTCACACACCCCCATCCATCCTGGGTAGATGTATATGCCCCTCCATCCATCCCGGTCAGTATATGCCCCCCTCCATCCATCCATCCTGGTGGATATATCCTCCCCTTCATACTGGTGGGTATATGCCCCCCCCTCCATCCATCCTGGTGGGTATATGCCCCCCCCCTCCATCCATCCATATGCCCCCCACCCCTTCCATCCATCCTGGTGGGTATATGCCCCCCCCCCTTCCATCCATCCTGGTGGGTATATGCCCCCCCCTCCATCCATCCATCCTGGTGGGTATATGCCCCCCCCTCCATCCATCCATCCTGGTGGGTATATGCCCCCCCCTCCATCCATCCATCCTGGTGGGTATATGCCCCCCCCCCTCCATCCATCCTGGTGGGTATATGCCCCCCCCCTCCATCCATCCTGGTGGGTATATGCCCCCCCCCTCCATCCATCCTGGTGGGTATATGCCCCCCCCCCCCTCCATCCTGGTGGGTATATGCCTCCTCCTCCATCCTGGTGGGTATATGCCCCCATATATTCAATGCGAAGGGAAAAAAAACAAAACAAACGCTTCTACTCACCTTCCACGTTCCCACGCAGCGCTGTGTCTGTGTTGCCTGAAGATGTCGGCGGTGATAACAGCTGAGAGGCTGAGATCACCGCACGGCGCCGCTGCAGATACTCACTCGGGACGTCCACTCCTAGGCATTTCCTCCCCGGCAGTTCCTGTCATGGCATGCTCTGACTGAGCAGTGCGTGCGACGACAGGGGGAATGTACAGCTTACACTGCAGGCTCCACAAAGATGGCTGCAATCTCCTCCCACGGCTGCGACCTGCACAGCCAAGGGGGCGTGCCCAGGTCACAGCTAGAGGCAGGAGGAGCGGCCTGTAATGTTAGAGAAAGGGTCGGTGACAGACTACTGTCTCTTATGGCCAGGGCTGCCGTAAATGAGGTGTGTAAGAGCGCTTCTTACACACCCCCCCAAATAAAAATGGCAGCCCCTAGTGGCCAATGTAAAAATAAATAAAAAACTAATAAAGTGGTACATTTAATTTTGTATTAAAAATAATTGATTACATAATTATTAATACAAAACATAAAATCGTGGCCCGTTCCCTGTAAGAATAGCACATGGCTCTTTTCACGTCTGGTTATTCTTCTAGCAGGTAGAATATGCTCCGTTATAGACCGTGGACAGGTTTACAGCTCTATTTATTGTGGACGATTGATCTGCAAATCAGAACGGAGACCGGTCCGATTTTCATCCGATTTGTAGATAAAGATCATCTATTGAAGTCAACGAGTCTGTCAGAAAAATGGCCAGAACCAACCATGTTGCCTGTACTGCTTGTTTTCCAGTGTCTATAGGCCAGGCAAGCGAGGCGAGGAAACCTTTAGCTTTTTACTTTACATATAAAAAAATATGCCCCACTGAGGAGAAAAACTGACACACTGACCAAAATCAGATGAAAATTAGAAAAAAAACACTGATTAAAACCTGACATGTGAACGGGGCCTTAGGCCTTAATCAGATGTCAGCAGGGTCGGACTGAGGTGTCTGGGGCCCACAGGGGACACTGACTCTAGGGGCCACCTCCAGCAATATGCAGATCGCTCTTCTCTGCTCTCCCTGTTATAGTGGAGCAGTGACCGGCGGCTCCTCACATCTACTCTGCACAGACTACAACAGGGATGGACAATTTCTGTAGTTTGCATGAAAGAGCTTCTTTGGTTAAAACAAGTCATCACAGATTCATGGGCTACACAGGATAGGTGATCACTTATTGATTGGAAGAATGGGGAAGTTTTATCCCTGACAGGACACTTATCCCCATTTAAAATGCAGCGACAGGTGGGACGTCTGACCACAGCCTCATTCGTTCTCTTGGGGGCTTCCAAAAAAGAGCAGCGCTCGCAGCCTCTGAGGGAATGAATGGATCAGTGGTCGAGTCGCACATGAGCTCCAGTGTAATGGGGAGAAAAGCTCCACAGTCTGCCGATCGCTGCAGGTCCCAGTAGTCAGACCCCCACCAATCAATAAGTTATCACTTATCCTGTGGAGAGGGGATTACTTGTTCTCCCCGGAGAACCCCTGTGAGTGCATCTCTGACGCTCTGCTCCAAGTATTTCATCTCTAAGGCCACAGCCCCACTATCAGTATTCAGTCAGGATTTTTTCTCAGGAGTGGGAGCCAAAACCAGGTGAGGAACAATCAGAGAAAAGGTAGAATAGAAACAAGTCACCAATTCTGGATTTATCACCCACTCCTGCTTTTGGCTCTCACTACTGAGAAAAAATACTGACCAAATACGGATAGTGAAGCCGTGGCCTCATGGAAAAAAATCTTTTCCTAGGTAATCTCAGCGAGAACAAATGACCGCCATACACAACATAATCCACTATAACAACACCAATAATATCACATACAAAAGGGACAAATATCACCACACCATGACCAGACCACATATTACCACCACATAGTGACCAAATAATACAATACTGATCAGGAATACAAACCACAATACTAACACTGTCACTATACATATGAGCTCTGTATATAGTGTCAGTGTACAGGTAATACAGTGATCCCCAGTGACAATATAAACAGGATCTCTGTATATAGTGTCAGTGTACATGTAATACAGTGATCACCGGTGACATTATACACAGGAGCTCTGTATGTAGTGTACAGGTAATACAGTTATCACGAGTGACATTATACACAGGAGCTCTGTATATAGTGTATAGGTAATACACTGGTCACCAGTGACATACACAGGAGCTCTGTATATACTATATAGTGTAAGTGTACAGTAATACACTGACTCACCAGTGATGTCTCTAGGTGAAGTTCTTCATCTTCGCTTTTCCTCATCTGGCACAGTCCACCATCACTTCTTCCAGCCAGGAATCATCTCTGCAGAAAATAACACACAGTTATCAATAACTGATCTCTTTTAGAGCACATTCCCACTTTTCCCCAGGCTTCTACACTACACCAGTTGAAGAAATAAAGCGACATAGTGGCGCCCTACACAGTAACAGGACCCCCCTTTTGTCCCCTCTTACGGAAAACAGTTTCCTAAAAATAAAATTATATTACAGAAGTAATAATGTCCCTAATTGGACTCTAAAGTAATAATGTTCCCCACTCGCCATCATAAACTAATAAAGTTCCTCAATCTGGCCCCTAAACAGTAATAAAGTCCCTTGTACAGCGTGGCCCCCCATCTATCCATCCTGACCCCCCCCCCATATATCCATTCTGGTGTCCATGTGTCCAGCCTGCCCCTCCCATATATCCATCCTGGCCTCCATGTGTCCAGCCTGCCCCCCTTCATATATCCATCCTGTCCCACTCATATATGCATCCCACCCCACCCCATATATCTATCCAGGACCCCATGTGTCCAGCTTGCCGCCCTTCACCTCCATGTGTCCATCCAGGTCCCCATGTGTCCAGCTTGCTGCCCTTCACCTCCATGTGTCCATCCAGGTCCCAATGTGTCCAGCTTGCCCCCCTTCACCTCCATGTGTCCATCCAGGTCCCCAACTTGGCCCCCTTCACCACCATGTGTCCCCTTATGCGTCCAACCAGCCCCCCCCTTTCAGCCCCATGCCTCCATCCATATGTCTCCCCATGGGTCCAGCCAGCCCCCCCTTCAGCCCCGTGCCTCCATCCATATGTCACCCATGCGTCCAGCCAGCCCCCCTTCAGCCCCATGTCCCCATGGGTCCAGCCAGCCCCCCCTTCAGCCCCATGTCCCCATCCGTATCCCCATGGGTCCAGCCAGCCCCCCCTTCAGCCCCATATCCCCATCCATGTCCCCATGGATCCAGCCAGCCAGCCCCATGTCCCCATGGGTCCAGCCAGCCCCCCCCCCCTTCAGCCCCATGTCCCCATGGGTCTAGCCAGCCCCCCTTCAGCCCCATGTCCCCATCCATGTTCCCATGGGCCCAGCCAGCCCCCTCCCCTTCAGCCCCATGTCCCCATGGGTCCAGCCAGCCCCCCCTTCAGCCCCATGTCCCCATCCATGTCCTCATGGGTCCATCCAGCCCCCCCTTCAGACCCATGTCCCCATCCATGTCCCCATGGGTCCAACCAGCCCCCCCTTCAGACCCATGTCCCCATCCATGTCCCCATGTGACCAGCCTGCGACCCCTCCATATATGGATGATGACCAATGCTGGGAACACTCACCCAGAAAAACGTAGATATTGCACTTGACTTGAAGTTGAAGCAGGGAGAGCTGTAGCCAGACCTGCAGCCTTGTTTCCAGGGTGATGGTGAGAGAGCAGAGTGCTGGTCACCGCATACTCAGCCCAGGAGCCGGCTTAAAAGGCAAGAGAGCAGGAGAGAAGAGGGCGGTGCGCGGTGCTGGTGCGGTGTTCCATACCCGGACGGGAGCCGGTGTTACAAGGCCAATTCCAAGGGAGCAGGAGCCGGGACTGGAGAGCAGAGCGCGGCGTCGGCGTATCAAAAGCCGGCAGGGGAGCAGGGAGAGGAGAGCGCGACGTCAGCGTGTCACCTGACAACACACCACTGCCAGCCACCAGCGGCAAAGCAGAGCGCGGTGCGTGTCACCGCCCACCAAGAACACGTCCTCAGTCATGTGACTATGCGCGTCACCCGCTGTCACCACTGAATAGTATGAGCGCCGCACGCGACGCTACATTTCCTTCGGCTGCGCTTTTAAAGGGCCCGCACTTTTTAAGAGCCTCCGCTACCAATTCTCTCACTCTCTCATCGGGGCCCACCGGGAATTTTTCCAGCTATCACACAAGGCCAGTCCTACCCTGCGCGCTGGCATCGGGGCCCCCTCCTCAAATACTTACCTCTCCCGTTCCCAGCAACTCCTGTGTCTTCAGCGTCTTCGGAGTCTGTCGTCACTACCGTGCGCCCTCTGTCTTATCTAGCAATCCATAAGTATAATGCAATCTATGGGGCCATTATACAGCATGGAGCAATCTATGGAGCCATTATACAGCATGGAGCAATCTATGGGGCCATTATACAGCATGGAGCAATCTATGGGGCCATTATACAGCATGGAGCAATCTATGGGACCATTACAGCATGGAGCAATCTATGGGGCCATTATACAGCATGGAGCAATCTATGAGGCCATTATACAGCATGGAGCAATCTATGGGGCCATTATACAGCATGGAGCAATCTATGGGGCCATTATACAGCATGGAGCAATCTATGGGGCCATTATACAGCATGGAGCAATCTATGGGGCCATTATACAGCATGGAGCAATCTATGGGGCCATTATACAGCATGGAGCAATCTATGGGGCCATTATACAGCATGGAGCAATCTATGGGGCCATTATACAGCATGGAGCAATCTATGGGGCCATTACACAGCATGGAGCAATCTATGGGGCCATTACACAGCATGGAGCAATCTATGGGGCCATTACACAGCATGGAGCAATCTATGGGGCCATTACACAGCATGGAGCAATCTATGGGGCCATTACACTTATGGAGCAATCTATGGGGCCATTACACTTATGGAGCAATCTATGGGGCCATTACACTTATGGAGCAATCTATGGGGCCATTACACTTATGGAGCAATCTATGGGGCCATTACACTTATGGAGCAATCTATGGGGCCATTACACTTATGGAGCAATCTATGGGGCCATTACACTTATGGAGCAATCTATGGGGCCATTACACTTATGGAGCAATCT
This sequence comes from Phyllobates terribilis, assembly GCF_046119375.1. Taxonomy (NCBI): domain Eukaryota; kingdom Metazoa; phylum Chordata; class Amphibia; order Anura; family Dendrobatidae; genus Phyllobates; species Phyllobates terribilis. The sequence goes on from NW_027363947.1 coordinate 271,291, forward strand.
ATGGGGCCATTACACTTATGGAGCAATCTATGGGGCCATTACACTTATGGAGCAATCTATGGGGCCATTACAGCATGGAGCAATCTATGGGGCCATTACAGCATGGAGCAATCTATGGGGCCATTACAGCATGGAGCAATCTATGGGGCCATTACAGCATGGAGCAATCTATGGGGCCATTACAGCATGGAGCAATCTATGGGGCCATTACAGCATGGAGCAATCTATGGGGCCATTACAGCATGGAGCAATCTATGGGGCCATTACAGCATGGAGCAATCTATGGGGCCATTACAGCATGGAGCAATCTATGGGGCCATTACAGCATGGAGCAATCTATGGGGCCATTACAGCATGGAGCAATCTATGGGGCCATTACAGCATGGAGCAATCTATGGGGCCATTACAGCATGGAGCAATCTATGGGGCCATTACAGCATGGAGCAATCTATGGGGCCATTACAGCATGGAGCAATCTATGGGGCCATTACAGCATGGAGCAATCTATGGGGCCATTACAGCATGGAGCAATCTATGGCGCCATTACAGCATGGAGCAATCTATGGCGCCATTACAGCATGGAGCAATCTATGGCGCCATTACAGCAGGGAGCAATCTATGGGGCCATTACAGCAGGGAGCAATCTATGGGTCCATTCTACTTATGGAGCAATCTATGGGGCCATTATACAGCATGGAGCAATCTATGGGGCCATTATACAGCATGGAGCAATCTATGGGGCCATTATACAGCATGGAGCAATCTATGGGGCCATTATACAGCATGGAGCAATCTATGGGGCCATTATACAGCATGGAGCAATCTATGGGGCCATTATACAGCATGGAGCAATCTATGGGGCCATTATACAGCATGGAGCAATCTATGGGGCCATTATACAGCATGGAGCAATCTATGGGGCCATTATACAGCATGGAGCAATCTATGGGGCCATTATACAGCATGGAGCAATCTATGGGGCCATTATACAGCATGGAGCAATCTATGGGGCCATTATACAGCATGGAGCAATCTATGGGGCCATTATACAGCATGGAGCAATCTATGGGGCCATTATACAGCATGGAGCAATCCATGGGGCCATTACAGCATGGAGCAATCTATGGGGCCATTACAGCATGGAGCAATCTATGGGGCCATTATACAGCATGGAGCAATCTATGGGGCCATTATACAGCATGGAGCAATCTATGGGGCCATTATACAGTAGGGAGCAATCTATGGGGCCATTATACAGCATGGAGCAATCTATGGGGCCATTATACAGTAGGGAGCAATCTATGGGGCCATTATACTTATGAAGCAATCTATAGGGCCATTATACTTATGGTGCAATCTATAGGGTCATTATACAGCATGGAGCAACCTATGGGGCCATTACAGCATGGAGCAATCTATGGAGCCATTATGCAGCATGGAGCAATCTATAGGGCCATTATACAGCATGGAGCAATCTATGGAGCCATTATACAGCATGGAGCAATCTATGGGGCCATTATACTTATGGAGCAATCTATGGGGCCATTATACAGCATGGAGCAATCTATGAGGCCATTATACAGCATGGAGCAATCTATGAGGCCATTACAGCATGGAGCAATCTATGGGGCCATTATACTTATGGAGCAATCTGTGGGGCCATTACAGCATGGAGCAATCTATGGGGCCATTATACAGCATGGAGCAATCTATGGGGCCATTACAGCAGGGAGCAATCTATGGGGCCATTACAGCAGGGAGCAATCTATGGGTCCATTCTACTTATGGAGCAATCTATGGGGCCATTACAGCATGGAGCAATCTATGGGGCCATTATACAGCATGGAGCAATCTATGGGGCCATTATACAGCATGGAGCAATCTATGGGGCCATTATACAGCATGGAGCAATCTATGGGGCCATTATACAGCATGGAGCAATCCATGGGGCCATTACAGCATGGAGCAATCTATGGGGCCATTACAGCATGGAGCAATCTATGGGGCCATTATACAGCATGGAGCAATCTATGGGGCCATTATACAGCATGGAGCAATCTATGGGGCCATTATACAGTAGGGAGCAATCTATGGGGCCATTATACAGCATGGAGCAATCTATGGGGCCATTATACAGTAGGGAGCAATCTATGGGGCCATTATACTTATGAAGCAATCTATAGGGCCATTATACTTATGGTGCAATCTATAGGGTCATTATACAGCATGGAGCAACCTATGGGGCCATTACAGCATGGAGCAATCTATGGAGCCATTATGCAGCATGGAGCAATCTATAGGGCCATTATACAGCATGGAGCAATCTATGGAGCCATTATACAGCATGGAGCAATCTATGGGGCCATTATACTTATGGAGCAATCTATGGGGCCATTATACAGCATGGAGCAATCTATGAGGCCATTATACAGCATGGAGCAATCTATGAGGCCATTACAGCATGGAGCAATCTATGGGGCCATTATACTTATGGAGCAATCTATGGGGCCATTACAGCATGGAGCAATCTATGGGGCCATTATACAGCATGGAGCAATCTATGGGGCCATTACAGCAGGGAGCAATCTATGGGGCCATTACAGCAGGGAGCAATCTATGGGTCCATTCTACTTATGGAGCAATCTATGGGGCCATTACAGCATGGAGCAATCTATGGGGCCATTATACAGCATGGAGCAATCTATGGGGCCATTATACAGCATGGAGCAATCTATGGGGCCATTATACAGCATGGAGCAATCTATGGGGCCATTATACAGCATGGAGCAATCTATGGGGCCATTATACAGCATGGAGCAATCTATGGGGCCATTATACAGCATGGAGCAATCTATGGGGCCATTATACAGCATGGAGCAATCTATGGGGCCATTATACAGCATGGAGCAATCTATGGGGCCATTATACAGCATGGAGCAATCTATGGGGCCATTATACAGCATGGAGCAATCTATGGGGCCATTATACAGCACGGAGCAATCTATGGGGCCATTATACAGCACGGAGCAATCTATGGGGCCATTATACAGCATGGAGCAATCCATGGGGCCATTACAGCATGGAGCAATCTATGGGGCCATTACAGCATGGAGCAATCTATGGGGCCATTATACAGCATGGAGCAATCTATGGGGCCATTATACAGCATGGAGCAATCTATGGGGCCATTATACAGCATGGAGCAATCTATGGGGCCATTATACAGTAGGGAGCAATCTATGGGGCCATTATACAGCATGGAGCAATCTATGGGGCCATTATACAGTAGGGAGCAATCTATGGGGCCATTATACTTATGAAGCAATCTATAGGGCCATTATACTTATGGAGCAATCTATAGGGTCATTATACAGTATGGAGCAACCTATGGGGCCATTACAGCATGGAGCAATCTATGGAGCCATTATGCAGCATGGAGCAATCTATAGGGCCATTATACAGCATGGAGCAATCTATGGAGCCATTATACAGCATGGAGCAATCTATGGGGCCATTATACTTATGGAGCAATCTATGGGGCCATTATACAGCATGGAGCAATCTATGAGGCCATTACAGCATGGAGCAATCTATGGGGCCATTATACTTATGGAGCAATCTGTGGGGCCATTACAGCATGGAGCAATCTATGGGGCCATTATACAGCATGGAGCAATCTATGGGGCCATTACAGCATAGAGCAATCTATGGGGCCATTATACTTATGGAGCAATCTATAGGGCCATTACAGCATGGAGCAATCTATGGGGCCATTATACTTATGGAGCAATATATAGGGCAATTACAGCATGGAGCAATCTATGGGGCCATTATACTTATGAAGCAATCTATAGGGCCATTATACACCATGGAGCAATCTATGGGGCCATTATACTTATGGAGCAATCTATGGGGACATTATACTTATGGACCAATCTATAGGGCCATTATACTTATGGAGCAATCTATGGGACCATTATACAGTATGGAGCAATCTATGGAACCATTATGCAGTATGGAGCAATCTATGGGGCCATTATGCAGCATGGAGGAATCTATAGGGCCATTACAGCAAGGAGCAATCTATGGGGCCATTATACTTCTGGAGCAATCTATGGGGCCATTATACTTCTGGAGCAATCTATAGGGCCATTACAGCATGGAGCAATCTATGGGGCCATTATACACCATGGAGCAATCTATGGGGCCATTATACAGCATGGAGCAATCTATGGGGCCATTATACAGCATGGAGCAATCTATGGGGCCATTATACTTATGAAGCAATCTATAGGGCCATTATACTTATGGAGCAATCTATAGGGTCATTATACAGTATGGAGCAACCTATGGGGCCATTACAGCATGGAGCAATCTATGGAGCCATTATGCAGCATGGAGCAATCTATAGGGCCATTATACAGCATGGAGCAATCTATGGAGCCATTATACAGCATGGAGCAATCTATGGGGCCATTAAGCAGCATGGAGCAATCTATAGGGCCATTACAGCATGGAGCAATCTGTGGGGCCATTACAGCATGGAGCAATCTATGGGGCCATTATACTTATGAAGCAATCTATGGGGCCATTATACAGCATGGAGTAATCTATGGGGCCATTATACTTATGGAGCAATCTATAGGGCCATTACAGCATGGAGCAATATATGGGGCCATTATACAGTATGGAGCAGTCTATGGGGCCATTATACAGTAGGGAGAAATCTATGGGGCCATTATACAGCATGGGGCAATCTATGGGGCCATTATACAGCATGGGGCAATCTATGGGGCCATTACAGCATGGAGCAATCTATGGGGCCATTATACTTGTGGAGCAATCTATAGGGCCATTACAGCATGGAGCAATCTATGGGGCCATTATACAGCATGGAGCAATCTATGGGGCCATTATACAGCATGGAGCAATCTATGGGGCCATTACATCATGGAGCAATCTATGGGGCCATTATACTTATGGAGCAATCTATGGGGCCATTATACTTATGGAGCAATCTGTAGGGCCATTATACTTATGGAGCAATCTATGAGGCCATTATACTTATGGAGCAATCTATGAGGCCATTATACTTATGGAGCAATCTATAGGGCCATTATACAGTATGAAGCAATCTATGGAGCCATTATGCAGTATGGAGCAATCTATGGGGCCATTATGCAGCATGGAGCAATTTATAGGGCCATTACAGCATGGAACAATCTATGGGGCCATTATACTTATGGAGCAATCTATGGGGCCATTATACAGCATGGAGCAATCTGTGGGGCCATTATACAGTAGAGAGCAATCTATGGGGCCATTATACAGTAGGGAGCAATCTATGGGGCCATTATACAGTAGGGAGCAATCTATGGGGCCATTAGACTAATGGAGCAATCTATAGGGCCATTACAGCATGGAGCAATCTATGGGGCCATTATACAGCATGGAGCAATCTATAGGGCCATTACGACATGGAGCAATGTATAGGGCCATTACAGCATGGAGCAATCTATGGGGCCATTATACTTATGGAGCAATCTATGGGGCCATTACAGCATGGAGCAATCTATGGGGCCATTAAACAGCATGGAGCAATCTATGATGCCATTATACAGCATGGAGCAATCTATGGGCCCATTATACTTATGGAGCAATCTATGGGCCCATTATACTTCTGGAGCAATCTATAGGGCCTTTACAGCATGGAGCAATCTATGGGGCCATTATACTTATGGAGCAATCTATGGGGCCATTGCAGCATGGAGCAATCTATGGGGCCATTGCAGCATGGAGCAATCTATGGGGCCATTATACTTATGGAGCAATCTATGGGGCCATTACCGCATGGAGCAATCTATGGGGCCATTACCGCATGGAGCAATCTATGGGGCCATTACCGCATGGAGCAATCTATGGGGCCATTACCGCATGGAGCAATCTATGGGGCCATTACCGCATGGAGCAATCTATGGGGCCATTACCGCATGGAGCAATCTATGGGGCCATTACCGCATGGAGCAATCTATGGGGCCATTACCGCATGGAGCAATCTATGGGGCCATTACCGCATGGAGCAATCTATGGGGCCATTACCACATGGAGCAATCTATGGGGCCATTACCGCATGGAGCAATCTATGGGGCCATTACCGCATGGAGCAATCTATGGGGCCATTATACTTATGGAGCAATCTATAGGGCCATTATACTTATGGAGCAATCTATGGGGCCATTATACAGTAGGGAGCAATCTATGGGGCCATTATACAGCATGGAGCAATCTATGGGACCTTTATACAGCATGGAGCAATCTATGGGACCTTTATACAGCATGGAGCAATCTATGGGGCCATTATCCTTATGGAGCAATCTATAGGGCCATTACAGCATGGAGCAATCTATGGAGCCATTACAACATGGAGCAATCTATGGGGCCATAATACAGCATGGAGCAATCTATGGGGCCATTATACAGTAGGGAGCAATCTATGGGACCATTATACTTATGGAGCAATCTATAGGGCCATTACAGCATGCAGCAATCTATGGGGCCATTATACAGCATGGAGCAATCTATGGGGCCATTATACAGCATGGAGCAATCTATGGGGCCATTATACAGCATGGAGCAATCTATGGGGCCATTATACAGCATGGAGCAATCTATGGGGCCATTATACAGCATGGAGCAATCTATAGGGTCATTATACTTATGGAGCAATCTATGGGGCCATTATACAGTACGGAGCAATCTATGGAGCCATTATGCAGTATGGAGCAATCTATGGGGCCATTATGGAGCATGGAGCAATCTATAGGGCCATTATACTTATGGAGCAATCTATCGGGCCATTACAGCATGGAGCAATCTATGGGGCCATTATACAGCATGGAGCAATCTATAGGGCCATTACAGCATAGAGCAATCTATGCGGCCATTATACAGCATGGAGCAATCTATGGGGCCATTATACAGCATGGAGCAATCTATGGGGCCATTATACAGTATGGAGCAATCTATGGGGCCATTATACAGCATGGAGCAATCTATGGGGCCATTATACTTATGGAGCAATCTATAGGGTCATTATACTTATGGAGCAATCTATGGGGCCATTATACAGTATGGAGCAATCTATGGAGCCATTATGCAGCATGGAGCAATTTATAGGGCCATTACAGCATGGAGCAATCTATGGGGCCATTATACTTATGGAGCAATCTATGGGGCCATTATACAGCATGGAACAATCTATGGGGCCATTACAGCATGGAGCAATCTATGGAGCCATTATGCAACATGGAGCAATCTATAGGGCCATTATACAGCATGGAGCAATCTATGGAGCCATTATACAGTATGGAGCAATCTATGGGGCCATTATACAGCATGGAGCAATCTATGGGGCCATTACAGCACGGAGCAATCTATGGGGCCATTATGCAGCATGGAGCAATCTATGGGGCCATTATGCAGCATGGAGCAATCTATGGGGCCATTACAGCATAGAGCAATCTATGGGGCCATTATACTTATGGAGCAATCTATAGGGCCATTGCAGCATGGAGCAATCTATGGGGCCATTATACTTATGGAGCAATCTATAGGGCCATTGCAGCATGGAGCAATCTATGGGGCCATTATACTTATGGAGCAATCTATAGGGCCATTACAGCATGGAGCAATCTATGGGGCCATTATACACCATGGAGCAATCTATGGGGCCATTATACTTATGGAGCAATCTATGGGGACATTATACTTATGGACCAATCTATAGGGCCATTATACTTATGGAGCAATCTATGGAACCATTATGCAGTATGAAGCAATCTATGGGGCCATTATGCAGCATGGAGGAATCTATAGGGCCATTACAGCAAGGAGCAATCTATGGGGCCATTATACTTCTGGAGCAATCTATGGGGCCATTATACTTCTGGAGCAATCTATAGGGCCATTACAGCATGGAGCAATCTATGGGGCTATTATACAGCATGGAGCAATCTATGGGGCCATTATACAGCATGGAGCAATCTATGGGGCCATTATACAGCATGGAGCAATCTATGGGGCCATTATACAGCATGGAGCAATCTATGGGGCCATTATACTTATGGAGCAATCTATAGGGTCATTATACAGTATGGAGCAACCTATGGGGCCATTACAGCATGGAGCAATCTATGGAGCCATTATGCAGCATGGAGCAATCTATAGGGCCATTATACAGTATGGAGCAATCTATGGGGCCATTAAGCAGCATGGAGCAATCTATAGGGCCATTACAGCATGGAGCAATCTGTGGGGCCATTACAGCATGGAGCAATCTATGGGGCCATTATACAGCATGGAGCAATCTATAGGGCCATTACAGCATAGAGCAATCTATGGGGCCATTATACAGCATGGAGCAATCTATGGGGCCATTATACAGCATGGAGGAATCTATAGGGCCATTACAGCAAGGAGCAATCTATAGGGCCATTATACTTATGAAGCAATCTATGGGGCCATTATACAGCATGGAGCAATCTATGGGGCTATTATACTTATGGAGCAATCTATAGGGCCATTAGAGCATGGAGCAATATATGGGGCCATTGTACAGTATGGAGCAGTCTATGGGGCCATTATACAGCATGGGGCAATCTATGGGGCCATTATACAGCATGGAGCAATCTATGGGGCCATTATACAGCATGGAGCTATCTATGGGGCCATTACAGCATGGAGCAATCTATGGGGCCATTATACTTGTGGAGCAATCTATAGGGCCATTACAGCATGGAGCAATCTATGGGGCCATTATACAGCATGGAGCAATCTATGGGGCCATTATACAGCATGGAGCAATCTATGGGGACATTACATCATGGAGCAATCTATGGGGCCATTACATCATGGAGCAATCTATGGGGCCATTATACTTATGGAGCAATCTATGGGGCCATTATACTTATGGAGCAATCTGTAGGGCCATTATACTTATGGAGCAATCTGTAGGGCCATTATACTTATGGAGCAATCTATGGGGCCATTACCGCATGGAGCAATCTATGAGGCCATTATACTTATGGAGCAATCTATAGGGCCATTATACTTATGGAGCAATCTATGGGGCCATTATACAGTATGAAGCAATCTATGGAGCCATTATACAGTATGGAGCAATCTATGGGGCCATTATGCAGCATGGAGCAATTTATAGGGCCATTACAGCATGGAACAATCTATGGGGCCATTATACTTATGGAGCAATCTATGGGGCCATTATACAGCATGGAGCAATCTATGGGGCCATTATACAGTAGGGAGCAATCTATGGGGCCATTATACAGTAGGGAGCAATCTATGGGGCCATTATACAGTAGGGAGCAATCTATGGGGCCATTATACAGCATAGAGCAATCTATGGGGCCATTAGACTAATGGAGCAATCTATAGGGCCATTACAGCATGCAGCAATCTATGAGGCCATTATACAGCATGGGGCAATCTATGGGGCCATTATACAGCATGGAGCAATGTATAGGGCCATTACAGCATGGAGCAATCTATGGGGCCATTATACAGCATGGAGCAATCTATGGGACCTTTATACAGCATGGAGCAATCTATGGGGCCATTATCCTTATGGAGCAATCTATAGGGCCATTACAGCATGGAGCAATCTATGGGGCCATTATACTTATGGAGCAATCTATGGAGCCATTACAACATGGAGCAATCTATGGGGCCATAATACAGCATGGAGCAATCTATGGGGCCATTATACAGTAGGGAGCAATCTATGGAGCCATTATGCAGTATGGAGCAATCTATGGGGCCATTATGGAGCATGGAGCAATCTATAGGGCCATTATACTTATGGAGCAATCTATGGGGCCATTACAGCATGGAGCAATCTATGGGGCCATTATACAGCATGGAGCAATCTATAGGGCCATTACAGCATAGAGCAATCTATGGGGCCATTATACAGCATGGAGCAATCTATGGGGCCATTATACAGCATGGAGCAATCTATGGGGCCATTATACAGCATGGAGCAATCTATGGGGCCATTATACAGTATGGAGCAATCTATGGGGCCATTATACAGCATGGAGCAATCTATGGGGCCATTATACAGCATGGAGCAATCTATAGGGTCATTATACTTATGGAGCAATCTATGGGGCCATTATACAGTATGGAGCAATCTATGGAGCCATTATGCAGCATGGAGCAATTTATAGGGCCATTACAGCATGGAGCAATCTATGGGGCCATTATACTTATGGAGCAATCTATGGGGCCATTATACAGCATGGAACAATCTATGGGGCCATTACAACATGGAGCAATCTATGGAGCCATTATGCAGCATGGAGCAATCTATAGGGCCATTATACAGCATGGAGCAATCTATGGAGCCATTATACAGTATGGAGCAATCTATGGGGCCATTAAGCAGCATGGAGCAATCTATAGGGCCATTACAGCATGGAGCAATCTATGGGGCCATTACAGCATGGAGCAATCTATGGGGCCATTATACTTATGGAGCAATCTATGGGGCCATTATGCAGCATGGAGCAATCTATGGGGCCATTATGCAGCATGGAGCAATCTATGGGGCCATTATGCAGCATGGAGCAATCTATGGGGCCATTACAGCATAGAGCAATCTATGGGGCCATTATACTTATGGAGCAATCTATAGGGCCATTACAGCATGGAGCAATCTATGGGGCCATTATACTTATGGAGCAATCTATAGGGCCATTACAGCATGGAGCAATCTATGGGGCCATTATACACCATGGAGCAATCTATGGGGCCATTATACTTATGGAGCAATCTATGGGGCCATTATACTTATGGAGCAATCTGTAGGGCCATTATACTTATGGAGCAATCTATGGGGCCATTACCGCATGGAGCAATCTATGAGGCCATTATACTTATGGAGCAATCTATAGGGCCATTATACTTATGGAGCAATCTATGGGGCCATTATACAGTATGAAGCAATCTATGGAGCCATTATACAGTATGGAGCAATCTATGGGGCCATTATGCAGCATGGAGCAATTTATAGGGCCATTACAGCATGGAACAATCTATGGGGCCATTATACAGCATGGAGCAATCTATGGGGCCATTATACAGTAGGGAGCAATCTATGGGGCCATTATACAGTATGGAGCAATCTATGGGGCCATTATACAGTAGGGAGCAATCTATGGAGCCATTATACAGCATAGAGCAATCTATAGGGCCATTACAGCATGGAGCAATCTATGGGGCCATTATACAGCATGGAGCAATCTATAGGGCCATTACGACATGGAGCAATGTATAGGGCCATTACAGCATGGAGCAATCTATGGGGCCATTATACTTATGGAGCAATCTATGGTGCTATTACAGCATGGAGCAATCTATGGGGCCATTAAACAGCATGGAGCAATCTATGATGCCATTATACAGCATGGAGCAATCTATGGGCCCATTATACTTATGGAGCAATCTATAGGGCCTTTACAGCATGGAGCAATCTATGGGGCCATTATACTTATGGAGAAATCTATGGGGCCATTGCAGCATGGAGCAATCTATGGGGCCATTATACTTATGGAGCAATCTATGGGGCCATTATACTTATGGAGCAATCTATGGGGCCATTACCGCATGGAGCAATCTATGGGGCCATTACCGCATGGAGCAATCTATGGGGCCATTACCGCATGGAGCAATCTATGGGGCCATTACCGCATGGAGCAATCTATGGGGCCATTACCGCATGGAGCAATCTATGGGGCCATTACCGCATGGAGCAATCTATGGGGCCATTACCGCATGGAGCAATCTATGGGGCCATTATACTTATGGAGCAATCTATAGGGCCATTATACTTATGGAGCAATCTATAGGGCCATTATACAGTAGGGAGCAATCTATGGGGCCATTATACAGCATGGAGCAATCTATGGGACCATTATACAGAATGGAGCAATCTATGGACCTTTATACAGCATGGAGCAATCTATGGGGCCATTATCCTTATGGCTCAATCTATAGGGCCATTACAGCATGGAGCAATCTATGGGGCCATTATACAGTATGAAGCAATCTATGGAGCCATTATGCAGCATTGAGCAATCTATGGGGCCATTATGCAGCATGGAGCAATTTATAGGGCCATTACAGCATGGAGCAATCTATGGGGCCATTATACTTATGGAGCAATCTATGGGGCCATTATACAGTATGGAGCAATCTATGGAGCCATTATGCAGCATGGAGCAATCTATGGGGCCATTATGCAGCATGGAGCAATCTATGGGGCCATTACAGCATGGAGCAATCTATGGGGCCATTATACTTATGGAGCAATCTATGGGGCCATTATACAGCATGGAACAATCTATGGGGCCATTATACAGCATGGAACAATCTATGGGGCCATTACAGCATGGAGCAATCTATGGAGCCATTATGCAGCATGGAGCAATCTATAGGGCCATTATACAGCATGGAGCAATCTATGGAGCCATTATACAGTATGGAGCAATCTATGGGGCCATTAAGCAGCATGGAGCAATCTATAGGGCCATTACAGCATGGAGCAATCTATGGGGCCATTACAGCATGGAGCAATCTATGGGGCCATTATACTTATGGAGCAATCTGTGGGGCCATTACAGCATGGAGCAATCTATGGGGCCATTATACAGCATGGAGCAATCTATGGGGCCATTACAGCACGGAGCAATCTATGGGGCCATTATGCAGCATGGAGCAATCTATGGGGCCATTATGCAGCATGGAGCAATCTATGGGGCCATTATGCAGCATGGAGCAATCTATGGGGCCATTACAGCATAGAGCAATCTATGGGGCCATTATACTTATGGAGCAATCTATAGGGCCATTGCAGCATGGAGCAATCTATGGGGCCATTATACTTATGGAGCAATCTATAGGGCCATTACAGCATGGAGCAATCTATGGGGCCATAATACACCATGGAGCAATCTATGGGGCCATTATACTTATGGAGCAATCTATGGGGACATTATACTTATGGACCAATCTATAGGGCCATTATACTTATGGAGCAATCTATGGAACCATTATGCAGTATGGAGCAATCTATGGGGCCATTATGCAGCATGGAGGAGTCTATGGGGCCATTATACTTCTGGAGCAATCTATGGGGCCATTATACTTCTGGAGCAATCTATAGGGCCATTACAGCATGGAGCAATCTATGGGGCCATTATACAGCATGGAGCAATCTATGGGGCCATTATACAGCATGGAGCAATCTGTGGGGCCATTATACAGCATGGAGCAATCTATGGGGCCATTATACAGCATGGAGCAATCTATGGGGCCATTATACTTATGAAGCAATCTATAGGGCCATTATACTTATGGAGCAATCTATAGGGTCATTATACAGTATGGAGCAACCTATGGGGCCATTACAGCATGGAGCAATCTATGGAGCCATTATGCAGCATGGAGCAATCTATAGGGCCATTATACAGCATGGAGCAATCTATGGAGCCATTATACAGTATGGAGCAATCTATGGGGCCATTAAGCAGCATGGAGCAATCTATAGGGCCATTACAGCATGGAGCAATCTGTGGGGCCATTACAGCATGGAGCAATCTATGGGGCCATTATACTTATGAAGCAATCTATGGGGCCATTATACAGCATGGAGCAATCTATGGGGCCATTATACTTATGGAGCAATCTATAGGGCCATTACAGCATGGAGCAATATATGGGGCCATTATACAGTATGGAGCAGTCTATGGGGCCATTATACAGCATGGGGCAATCTATGGGGCCATTATACAGCATGGAGCAATCTATGGGGCCATTACAGCATGGAGCAATCTATGGGGCCATTATACTTGTGGAGCAATCTATAGGGCCATTACAGCATGGAGCAATCTATGGGGCCATTATACTTATGGAGCAATCTATAGGGCCATTACAGCATGGAGCAATCTATGGGGCCATTATACACCATGGAGCAATCTATGGGGCCATTATACTTATGGAGCAATCTATGGGGACATTATACTTATGGACCAATCTATAGGGCCATTATACTTATGGAGCAATCTATGGGGCCATTATACAGTATGGAGCAATCTATGGAACCATTATGCAGTATGGAGCAATCTATGGGGCCATTATGCAGCATGGAGGAATCTATAGGGCCATTACAGCAAGGAGCAATCTATGGGGCCATTATACTTCTGGAGCAATCTATGGGGCCATTATACTTCTGGAGCAATCTATGGGGCCATTATACTTCTGGAGCAATCTATAGGGCCATTACAGCATGGAGCAATCTATGGGGCCATTATACAGCATGGAGCAATCTATGGGGCCATTACATCATGGAGCAATCTATGGGGCCATTATACTTATGGAGCAATCTATGGGGCCATTATACTTATGGAGCAATCTGTAGGGCCATTATACTTATGGAGCAATCTATGGGGCCATTACCGCATGGAGCAATCTATGAGGCCATTATACTTATGGAGCAATCTATAGGGCCATTATACTTATGGAGCAATCTATGGGGCCATTATACAGTATGAAGCAATCTATGGAGCCATTATACAGTATGGAGCAATCTATGGGGCCATTATGCAGCATGGAGCAATTTATAGGGCCATTACAGCATGGAACAATCTATGGGGCCATTATACTTATGGAGCAATCTATGGGGCCATTATACAGCATGGAGCAATATATGGGGCCATTATACAGTAGGGAGCAATCTATGGGGCCATTATACAGTAGGGAGCAATCTATGGGGCCATTATACAGCATAGAGCAATCTATGGGGCCATTAGAATAATGGAGCAATCTATAGGGCCATTACAGCATGGAGCAATCTATGGGGCCATTATACAGCATGGGGCAATGTATAGGGCCATTACAGCATGGAGCAATGTATAGGGCCATTACAGCATGGAGCAATCTATGGGGCCATTATACAGCATGGAGCAATCTATAGGGCCATTACGACATGGAGCAATGTATAGGGCCATTACAGCATGGAGCAATCTATGGGGCCATTATACTTATGGAGCAATCTATGATGCCATTAAACAGCATGGAGCAATCTATGGGGCCATTACATCATGGAGCAATCTATGGGGCCATTATACTTATGGAGCAATCTATGGGGCCATTATACTTATGGAGCAATCTGTAGGGCCATTATACTTATGGAGCAATCTATGGGGCCATTACAGCATGGAGCAATCTATGGGCCCATTATACTTATGGAGCAATCTATAGGGCCATTACAGCATGGAGCAATCCATGTGGCCATTATACTTATGGAGAAATCTATGGGGCCATTGCAGCATGGAGCAATCTATGGGGCCATTATACTTATGGAGCAATCTATGGGGCCATTACCGCATGGAGCAATCTATGGGGCCATTACCGCATGGAGCAATCTATGGGGCGATTATACTTATGGAGCAATCTATGGGGCCATTATACTTATGGAGCAATCTATGGGGCCATTATACTTATGGAGCAATCTATGGGGCCATTATACTTATGGAGCAATCTATAGGGCCATTATACTTATGGAGCAATCTATGGGGCCATTATACAGTAGGGAGCAATCTATGGGACCATTATACAGCATGGAGCAATCAATGGGGCCATTATACAGCATGGAGCAATCTATGGGACCTTTATACTTTTGGAGTAATCTATAGGGCCATTACAGCATGGAGCAATCTATGGGTCCATTATACAGCATGGAGCAATCTATGGGGCCATTATACAGCATGGAGCAATCTTTGGGGCCATTATCCTTATGGAGCAATCTATAGGGCCATTACAGCATGGAGCAATCTATGGGGCCATTATACTTATGGAGCAATCTATGGGGCCATTATACTTATGGAGCAATCTATGGAGCCATTACAACATGGAGCAATCTATGGGGCCATAATACAGCATGGAGCAATCTATGGGGCCATTATACAGTAGGGAGCAATCTATGGGGCCATTATACTTATGGAGCAATCTATAGGGCCATTACAGCATGCAGCAATCTATGGGGCCATTATACAGTATGGAGCAATCTATGGGGCCATTATACAGCATGGAGCAATCTATAGGACCATTACAGCATGGAGCCAATCTATGGGGCCATTATACAGCATGGAGCAATCTATGGGGCCATTATACTTATGGAGCAATCTATAGGGCCATTATACTTATGGAGCAATCTATAGGGACATTATACAGTATGGAGCAATCTATGGAGCCATTATGCAGTATGGAGCAATCTATGGGGCCATTATGGAGCATGGAGCAATCTATAGGGCCATTATACTTATGGAGCAATCTATGGGGCCATTACAGCATGGAGCAATCTATGGGGCCATTATACAGCATGGAGCAATCTATAGGGCCATTACAGCATAGAGCAATCTATGGGGCCATTATACAGCATGGAGCAATCTATGGGGCCATTATACTTATGGAGCAATCTATGGGGCCATTACAGCATGGAGCAATCTGTGGGGCCATTATACTTATGGAGCAATCTATGGGGCCATTACAGCATGGAGCAATCTGTGGGGCCATTATACTTATGGAGCAATCTATGGGGCCATTATACAGTATGGAGCAATCCATGGAGCCATTATGCAGCATGGAGCAATTTATAGGGCCATTACAGCATGGAGCAATCTATGGGGCCATTATACTTATGGAGCAATCTATGGGGCCATTATACAGCATGGAGCAATCTATTGAGCCATTATACAGCATGGGACAATCTATGGGGCCATTATACAGCATGGAGCAATCTATGGGGCCATTATACTTATGGAGCAATCTATAGGGCAATTACATCATGGAGCAATCTATGGGGCCATTATACTTATGGAGCAATCTATAGGGCCATTACAGCATGGAGCAATCTATGAGGCCATTACAGCATGGAGCAATCTATGCGGCCATTATACTAATGGTGCAATCTATAGGGCCATTATACTTATGGAGCAATCTATGGGGCCATTATACTTATGGAGCAATCTATGGGGCCATTATGCAGTATGGAGCAATCTATGGAGCCATTATGCAGCATGGAGCAATCTATAGGGCCATTACAGCATGGAGCAATCTATGGGGCCATTATACTTATGGAGCAATCTATGGGATCATTACAGCATGGAGCAATCTATGGGGCCATTATACAGTATGGAGCAATCTATGGAGCCATTATGCAGTATGGAGCAATCTATTTGGCCATTATGCAGCATGGAGCAATCTATAGGGCCATTACAGCATGGAGCAATCTATGGGGCCATTATACAGCATGGAACAATCTATGGGGCCATTATACAGCAGGGGTCAATCTATGGAGCCATTATACAGCATGGGGCAATCTATGGAGCCATTATACAGCATGGAGCAATCTATGGGGCCATTATACAGCATGGAGCAATCTATGGGGCCATTATACAGCATGGAGCAATCTATGGGGCCATTATACAGCATGGAGCATTCTATAGGGCCATTACAGCATAGAGGAATTTATGGGGCCATTACCGCGTGGAGCAATCTATGGGGCCATTATACTTATGGAGCAATCTATAGGGCCATTATACTTATGGAGCAGTCTATAGGGCCATTATACTTATGGAGCAGTCTATGGGGCCATTATACAGTAGGGAGCAATCTATGGGGCCATTATACAGCATGGAGCAATCTATGGGGCCATTATCCTTATGGAGAAATCTATAGGGCCATTACAGCATGGAGCAATCTATGGGGCCATTATACTTATGGAGCAATCTATGGGGCCATTACAGCATGGAGCAATCTATGGGGCCATTATACAGTAGGGAGCAATCTATGGGGCCATTATACTTATGGAGCAATCTATAGGGCCATTACAGCATGGAGCAATCTACGGGGCCATTATACAGTAGCGAGCAATCTATGGGGCCATTATACTTTTGGAGCAATCTATAGGGCCATTACAGAATGCAGCAATCTATGGGGCCATTATGCAGTATGGAGCAATCTGTGGAGCCATTATACTTATGCAGCAATCTATGGGGCCATTATGGAGCATGGAGAAATCTATGGGGCCATTATACTTATGGAGCAATCTATGGGGCCATTATACAGCAATCTATGGGGCCATTATACATCAGGGAGCAAACTAGGGGGCCATTATACAGCATGGGGCAATCTATGGGGCCATTATTCAGCATGGAGCAATCTATGGGGCCATTATACTTATGGAGCAATCGATAGGGCCATTACATCATGGAGCAATCTATGGGGCCATTATACTTTTGGAGCAATCTATAGGGCCATTACAGCATGGAGCAATCTATGGGGCCATTACAGCATGGAGCAATCTATGCGGCCATTATACTTATGGAGCAATCTATAGGGCCATTATAATTATGGAGCAATCTATAGGGCCATTATACTTATGGAGTAATCTATGGGGCCATTATACAGTATGAAGCAATCTATGGAGCCATTATGCAGTATGGAGCAATCTATGGGGCCATTATGCAGCATGGAGCAATCTATAGGGCCATTATGCAGCATGGAGCAATCTATAGGGCCATTACAGCATGGAGCAATCTATAAGGCCATTACAGCATGGAGCAATCTATGGGGCCATTATACTTATGGAGCAATCTATGGGACCATTACAGCGTGGAGCAATCTATGGGGCCATTATACAGCATGGAGCAATCTATGGGGCCATTATACAGCATGGGGCAATCTATGGGGCCATTATACAGCATGGGGCAATCTATGGGGCCATTATACAGCATGGGGCAATCTATGGGGCCATTACACTTATGGAGCAATCTATAGGGCCATTACAGCATGAAGCAATCTATGGGGCCATTATACAGCATGGAGCAATCTATAGGGCCATTACAGCATGGAGCAATCTATGGGGCCATTATACTTATGGAGCAATCTATGGGGCCATTACAGCATGGCGCAATCTATGGGGCCATTATACAGTATGGAGCAATCTATAGGGCCATTATACAGTAGGGAGCAATCTATGGGGCCATTATACAGTAGGGAGCAATCTATGGGGCCATTATACAGCAGGGAGCAATCTATGGGGCCATTATACAGCATGGAGCAATCTATGGGGCCATTATACTTATGGAGCAATCTATAGGGCCATTACAGCATGGAGCAATCTATGGGGCCATTATACAGCATGGAGCAATCTATGGCGCCATTATACTTATGGAGCAATCTATAGGGCCATTATACTTATGGAGCAATCTATAGGGCCATTATACTTATGGAGCAATCTATAGGGCCATTATACTTATGGAGCAATCTATGGGGTCATTATACGCATGGAGCAATCTATGGGGCCATTATGCAGCATGGAGCAATTTATAGGGCCATTACAGCATGGAGCAATCTATGGGGCCATTATACTGCATGGAACAATCTATGGGGCCATTATACAGCATGGAGCAATCTATGGGGCCATTATACAGCATGGAGCTATCTATAGGGCCATTACAGCATGGAGCAATCTATGGGGCCATTACAGCATGGAGCAAGCTATAGGGCCATTACAGCATGGAGCAATCTATGGGGCCATTACAGCATGGAGCAATCTATGAGACCATTACAGCATGGAGCAATCTATGCGGCCTTTATACTAATGGAGCAATCTATAGGACCATTATACTTATGGAGCATTCTTTGGGGCCATTATACTTATGGAGCAATATATGTGGCCATCATACAGTATGGAGCAATCTATGGGGCCATTATGCAGTATGGAGCAATCTATGGGGCCATTATGCAGCATGGAGCAATCTATAGGGCCATTACAGCATGGAGCAATCTATGGGGCCATTATACTTATGGAGCAATCTATAGGGCCATTATACAGCATGGAGCAATCTATGGGGCCATTATCCTTATGGAGCAATCTATAGGGCCATTACAGCATGGAGCAATCTATGGGGCCATTATACTTATGGAGCAATCTATGGGGCCATTATACAGCATGGAGCAATCTATGGGGCCATTATACAGCAGGGAGCAATGTATGGGGCCATTATACAGCAGGGAGCAATCTATGGGGCCATTATACAGCAGGGAGCAATCTATAGGGCCATTACAGCATGGAGCAATCTATGGGGCCATTATACAGTAGGGAGCAATCTATGGGGCCATTATACTTATGGAGCAAGCTATAGGGCCATTACAGCATGCAGCAATCTATGGGGCCATTATACAGCATGGAGCAATCTGTGGAGCCATTATACTTATGGAGCAATCTATGGGGCCATTATGGAGCATGGAGCAATCTATAGGGCCATTACAGCATGGAGCAATCTATGGGGCCATTATACTTATGGAGCCATCTATGGGGCCATTATACAGCAATCTATGGGGCCATTATACAGCATGGAACATTCTATGGGGCCATTATACAGCAGGGAGCAATCTAGGGGGCCATTATACAGCATGGGGCAATCTATGGGGCCATTATTCAGCATGGAGCAATCTATGGGGCCATTATACTTATGGAGCAATCTATGGGGCCATTACAGCATGGAGCAATCTATGGGGCCATTACAGCATGGAGCAATCTATGGGGCCATTACAGCATGGAGCAATCTATGGGGCCATTACAGCATGGAGCAATCTATAGGGCCATTACACTTATGGAGCAATCTATAGGGCCATTATACTTATGGAGCAATCTATAGGGCCATTATACAGTATGGAGCAATCTATGGAGCCATTATGCAGTATGGAGCAATCTATGGGGCCATTATGCAGCATGGAGCAATCTATGGGGCCATTATGCAGCATGGAGCAATCTATGGGGCCATTATGCAGCATGGAGCAATCTATGGGGCCATTATACAGAGTGGAGCAATCTATGGGGCCATTATACAGCATGGAGCAATCTATGGGGCCATTATACAGCATGGGGCAATATATGGGGCCATTATACAGCATGGAGCAATCTATGGGGCAATTATACTTATGAAGCAATCTATAGGGCCATTACAGCATGCAGCAATCTATGGGGCCATTATACAGCATGGAGCAATCTGTGGAGCCATTATACTTATGGAGCAATCTATGGGGCCATTATGGAGCATGTAGCAATCTATGGGGCCATTATACAGCATGGGGCAATCTATGGGGCCATTATACAGCATGGGGCAATCTATGGGGCCATTATACAGCATGGGGCAATCTATGGGGCCATTATAAAGCATGGGGCAATCTATGGGGCCATTATACAGCATGGAGCAATCTATGGGGCCATTATACTTATGGAGCAATCTATGGGGCCATTATACAGTATGGAGCAATCTATGGAGCCATTATGCAGTATGGAGCAGTCTATGGGGCCATTATGCAGCATGGAGCAATCTATAGGGCCATTACAGCATGGAGCAATCTATAGGGCCATTATACTTATGGAGCAATCTATGGGACCATTACAGCGTGGAGCAATCTATGGGACCATTATACAGCATGGAGCAATCTATGGGGCCATTATACTTATGGAGCAATCTATAGGGCCATTATACAGTATGGAACAATCTATGGGGCCATTATACAGTATGGAGCAATCTATGGGGCCATTATACAGTATGGAGCAATCTATGGGGCCATTACAGCATGGAGCAATGTATAGGGCCATTACAGCATGGAGCAATCTATGGGGCCATCTATGGGGCCATTTATACAGCATGAAACAATCTATGGGGCCATTATACAGCAGGGAGCAATCTAGGGGGCCATTATACAGCATGGGGCAATCTATGGGGCCATTATTCAGCATGGAGCAATCTATGGGGCCATTATACTTATGGAGCAATCTATGGGACCATTACAGCATGGAGCAATCTATGGGGCCATTACAGCATGGCGCAATCTATGGGGCCATTATACAGCATGGAGCAATCTATAGGGCCATTAGACTCATGGAGCAATCTATAGGGTCATTATACTTATGGAGCAATCTATAGGGCCATTATACTTATGGAGAAATCTATGGGGCCATTATACAGTATGGAGCAATCTATGGAGCCATTATGCAGTATGGAGCAGTCTATGGGGCCATTATGCAGCATGGAGCAATCTATAGGGCCATTACAGCATGGAGCAATCTATAGGGCCATTACAGCGTGGAGCAATCTATGGGGCCATTATACAGCATGGAGCAATCTATGGGGCCATTATACAGCATGGGGCAATCTATGGGGCCATTATACAGCATGGGGCAATCTATGGGGCCATTACACTTATGGAGCAATCTATAGGGCCATTACAGCATGAAGCAATCTATGGGGCCATTATACAGCATGGAGCAATCTATGGGGCCATTATACTTATGGAGCAATCTATAGGGCCATTACATCATGGAGCAATCTATGGGGCCATTATACAGTATGGAGCAATCTATGGGGCCATTATACAGTATGGAGCAATCTATAGGGCCATTACATCATGGAGCAATCTATGGGGCCATTATACTTATGGAGCAATCTATGGGGCCATTATACAGCATGGAGCAATCTTTGGGCCATTATACTGCATGGAGCAATCTATGGGACCATTACAGCATGGAGCAATCTATAGGGCCATTACAGCATGGAGCAATCTATGGGGCCATTATACAGCATGGAGCAATCTATGGGGCCATTATATAGTAGGGAGCAATCTATGGGGCCATTATACAGCATTGGGTAATCTATGGGGCCATTATACAGCATGGAGCAATCTATGGGGCCATTATACAGCATGGAGCAATCTATGGGGCCATTATACAGCATGGAGCAATCTATGGGGCCATTATCCTTATGGAGCAACCTATTGGGCCATTACAGCATGGAGCAATCTATGGGGCCATTATACTTATGGAGCCATCTATGGGGCCATTATACAGCAATCTATGGGGCCATTATACAGCATGGAACAATCTATGGGGCCATTATACAGCAGGGAGCAATCTAGGGGGCCATTATACAGCATGGGGCAATCTATGGGGCCATTATTCAGCATGGAGCAATCTATGGGGCCATTATACTTATGGAGCAATCTATGGGGCCATTACAGCATGGAGCAATCTATGGGGCCATTACAGCATGGAGCAATCTATGGGGCCATTACAGCATGGAGCAATCTATAGGGCCATTACACTTATGGAGCTATCTATAGGGCCATTATACTTATGGAGCAATCTATAGGGCCATTACACTTATGGAGAAATCTATGGGGCCATTATACAGTATGGAGCAATCTATGGAGCCATTATGCAGTATGGAGCAATCTATGGGGCCATTATGCAGCATGGAGCAATCTATAGGGCCATTACAGCTCGGAGCAATCTATGGGGCCATTATACTTATGGAGCAATCTATGGGACCATTACAGCGTGGAGCAATCTATGGGGCCATTATACAGAGTGGAGCAATCTATGGGGCCATTATACAGAGTGGAGCAATCTATGGGGCCATTATACAGAGTGGAGCAATCTATGGGGCCATTATACAGCATGGAGCAATCTATGGGGCCATTATACAGCATGGAGCAATCTATGGGGCAATTATACTTATGAAGCAATCTATAGGGCCATTACAGCATGCAGCAATCTATGGGGCCATTATACAGCATGGAGCAATCTGTGGAGCCATTATACTTATGGAGCAATCTATGGGGCCATTATGGAGCATGGAGCAATCTATAGGGCCATTACAGCATGGAGCAATCTATGGGGCCATTATACTTATGGAGCCATCTATGGGGCCATTATACAGCAATCTATGGGGCCATTATACAGCATGGAACAATCTATGGGGCCATTATACAGCAGGGAGCAATCTATGGGGCCATTATACAGCATGGGGCAATCTATGGGGCCATTATACAGCATGGGGCAATCTATGGGGCCATTATTCAGCATGGAGCAATCTATGGGGCCATTATACTTATGGAGCAATCTATAGGGCCATTATACTTATGGAGCAATCTATAGGGCCATTATACTTATGGAGCAATCTATAGGGCCATTATACTTATGGAGAAATCTATGGGGCCATTATACAGTATGGAGCAATCTATGGAGCCATTATGCAGTATGGAGCAATCTATGGGGCCATTATGCAGCATGGAGCAATCTATAGGGCCATTACAGCATGGAGCAATCTATGGGGCCATTATACTTATGGAGCAATCTATGGGGCCATTATACTTATGGAGCAATCTATGGGGCCATTATACTTATGGAGCAATCTATGGGGCCATTATACTTATGGAGCAATCTATGGGGCCATTATACAGCATGAAGCAATCTATGGGGCCATTATACAGCATGTAGCAATCTATGGGGCCATTATACAGCATGGAGCAATCTATGGGGCCATTATACAGCATGGAGCAATCTATGGGGCCATTATACAGCATGGAGCAATCTATGGGGCCATTACACTTATGGAGCAATCTAAAGGGCCATTACAGCATGAAGCAATCTATGGGGCCATTATACAGCATGGAGCAATCTATGGGGCCATTATACTTATGGAGCAATCTATAGGGCCATTATACTTATGGAGCAATCTATGGGGCCATTATACAGTATGGAGCAATCTATGGGGCCATTATACAGTATGGAGCAATCTATGGGGCCATTACAGCATGGAGCAATCTATGGGGCCATTACAGCATGGAGCAATCTATGGGGCCATTATACTTATGGAGCAATCTATGGGGCCATTACAGCATGGCGCAATCTATGGGGCCATTATACAGCATGGAGCAATCTATGGGGCCATTATACTTATGGAGCAATCTGTGGAGCCATTATACTTATGGAGCAATCTTTGGGGCCATTATGGAGCATGGAGCAATCTATAGGGCCATTACAGCATGGAGCAATCTATGGGGCCATTATACTTATGGAGCCATCTATGGGGCCAGTATACAGCAATCTATAGGGCCATTACAGCATGGAGCAATCTTTGGGGCCATTACAGCATGGAGCAATCTATGCGGCCATTATACTTATGGAGCAATCTATGCGGCCATTATACTTATGGAGCAATCTATAGGGCCATTATACTTATGGAGCAATCTATAGGGCCATTATACTTATGGAGCAATCTATAGGGCCATTATGCAGCATGGAGCAATCTATAGGGCCATTACAGCATGGAGCAATCTATGGGGCTATTACAGCATGGAGCAATCTATGGGGCCATTATACTTATGGAGCAGTCTATGGGACCATTACAGCGTGGAGCAATCTATGGGGCCATTATACAGCATGGAGCAATCTATGGGGCCATTATACAGCATGGAGCAATCTATGGGGCCATTATACAGCATGGGGCAATCTATGGGGCCATTATACAGCATGGGGCAATCTATGGGGCCATTATACAGCATGGGGCAATCTATGGGGCCGTTATAAAGCATGGGGCAATCTATGGGGCCATTATACAGCATGGAGCAATCTATGGGGCCATTATACAGCATGGAGCAATCTATGGGGCCATTATACTTATGGAGCAATCTATGGGGCCATTATACAGTATGGAGCAATCTATGGGGCCATTATACAGTATGGAGCAATCTATGGGGCCATTATACAGTATGGAGCAATCTATGGGGCCATTACAGCATGGAGCAATGTATAGGGCCATTACAGCATGGAGCAATCTATGGGGCCATTATACAGCATGAAACAATCTATGGGGCCATTATACAGCAGGGAGCAATCTAGGGGGCCATTATACAGCATGGGGCAATCTATGGGGCCATTATTCAGCATGGAGCAATCTATGGGGCCATTATACTTATGGAGCAATCTATGGGACCATTACAGCATGGAGCAATCTATGGGGCCATTATACAGCATGGAGCAATCTATGGGGCCATTATACAGCATGGAGCAATCTATGGGCCCATTATACTTATGGAGCAATCTATAGGGTCATTACAGCATGGAGCAATCTATGGGGCCATTATACTTATGGAGCAATCTATGGGGCCATTATACTTATGGAGCAATCTATGGGGCCATTACAGCATGGCGCAATCTATGGGGCCATTATACAGCATGGAGCAATCTATGGGGCCATTATACTTATGGAGCAATCTATAGGGCCATTATACTTATGGAGCAATCTATGGGGCCATTATACTTATGGAGCAATCTATGGGGCCATTACAGCATGGCGCAATCTATGGGGCCATTACAGCATGGAGCAATCTATGGGGCCATTATACTTATGGAGCAATCTATGGGGCCATTATACAGTATGGAGCAATCTATGGAGCCATTATGCAGTATGGAGCAGTCTATGGGGCCATTATGCAGCATGGAGCAATCTATAGGGCCATTACAGCATGGAGCAATATATAGGGCCATTATACTTATGGAGCAATTTATGGGACCATTACAGCGTGGAGCAATCTATGGGGCCATTATACAGCATGGAGCAATCTATGGGGCCATTATACAGCATGGGGCAATATATGGGGCCATTATACAGCATGGGGCAATCTATGGGGCCATTACACTTATGGAGCAATCTATAGGGCCATTACAGCATGAAGCAATCTATGGGTCCATTATACAGCATGGAGCAATCTATGGGGCCATTATACTTATGGAGCAATCTATAGGGCCATTATACTTATGGAGCAATCTATGGGGCCATTATACAGTATGGAGCAATCTATAGGGCCATTACATCATGGAGCAATCTATGGGGCCATTATACAGCATGGCGCAATCTATGGGGCCATTATACTTATGGAGCAATCTATAGGGCCATTATACTTATGGAGCAATCTATGGGGCCATTATACTTATGGAGCACTCTATGGGGCCATTATACAGCATGGAGCAATCTATGGGGCCATTATACAGCATGGCGCAATCTATGGGGCCATTATACAGCATGGAGCAATCTATGGGGCCATTATACAGCATGGAGCAATCTATGGGACCATTACAGCATGGAGCAATCTATAGGGCCATTAGACT
The DNA here is from genome assembly GCF_046119375.1 of Phyllobates terribilis. Lineage (NCBI taxonomy): Eukaryota > Metazoa > Chordata > Amphibia > Anura > Dendrobatidae > Phyllobates > Phyllobates terribilis. Next base: position 298,400 of record NW_027363947.1, read on the forward strand.
CATGGAGCAATCTATGGGGCCATTATACTTATGGAGCAATCTATGGGGCCATTATACTTATGGAGCAATCTATGGGGCCATTACAGCATGGCGCAATCTATGGGGCCATTATACAGCATGGAGCAATCTATGGGGCCATTATATAGTAAGGAGCAATCTATGGGGCCATTATACAGCATTGGGTAATCCATGGGGCCATTATACAGCATGGAGCAATCTATGGGGCCATTATACAGCATGGAGCAATCTATGGGGCCATTATACAGCATGGAGCAATCTATGGGGCCATTATACAGCATGGAGCAATCTATGGGGCCATTATACAGCATGGAGCAATCTATGGGGCCATTATACAGCATGGAGCAATCTATGGGGCCATTACAGCATGGAGCAATCTATGGGGCCATTATACTTATGGAGAAATCTATAGGGCCATTACAGCATGGAGCAATCTATGGGGCCATTATACAGCAGGGAGCAATCTATGTGGCCATTATACAGAAGGGAGCAATCTATGGGGCCATTATACTTATGGAGCAATCTATAGGGCCATTACAGCATGCAGCAATCTATGGGGCCATTATACAGCAGGGAGCAATCTATGGGGCCATTATACAGCAGCGAGCAATCTATGGGGCCATTATACAGCAGGGAGCAATCTATGGGGCCATTATAAAGCATGGAGCAATCTATAGGGCCATTACAGCATGGAGTAATCTATGCAGCCATTATACTTTTGGAGCAATCTATAGGGCCATTATACGTATGGAGCAATCTATAGGGCTATTATGCAGTATGGAGCAATCTATGGGGCCATTATACTTATGGAGCAATCTATGGGGCCATTATACAGCATGGGGCAATCTATGGGGCCATTATACAGCATGGAGCAATCTATGGGGCCATTATACAGCATGGAGCAATGTATAGGGCCATTACAGCATGGAGCAATCTATGGGACCATTATACAGCATGGAGCAATCTATGGGGCCATTATACAGCATGGAGCAATCTATGGGCCCATTATATTTATGGAGCAATCTATAGCGCCATTACAGCATGGAGCAATCTATGGGGCCATTATACTTATGGAGCAATCTATGGGGCCATTACAGCATGGCGCAATCTATGGGGCCATTACCGCATGGCGCCATCTATTGGGCTATTACACTTATGGAGCAATCTATGGGGCTATTATACTTATGGAGCAATCTATGGGGCTATTACAGCATGGCGCAATCTATGGGGCCATTATACAGCATGGAGCAATCTATGGGGCCATTATACTTATGGAGCAATCTATAGAGCCGTTACAGCATGCAGCAATCTATGGGGCCATTATACTTATGGAGCAATCTATAGGGCCATTATACTTATGGAGCAATCTATAGGGCCATTAGACTCATGGAGCAATCTATAGGGCCATTATACTTATGGAGCAATCTATGGGGCCATTACAGCATGGCGCAATCTATGGGGCCATTATACAGCATGGAGCAATCTATGGGGCCATTATACAGTAGGGAGCAAACTATGGGGCCATTATACAGCATGGAGCAATCTATGGGGCCATTACACTTATGGAGCAATCTATAGGGCCATTACAGCAGGGAGCAATCTATGGGGCCATAATACTTATGGAGCAATCTATGGGGCCATTACAGCATGGAGAAATCTATGGGGCCATTATACAGCATGGAGCAATCTATGGGGCCATTATACAGTAGGGATCAATCTATGGGGCCATTATACAGCATGAGGCAATCTATGGGGCCATTATACAGCATGGAGCAATCTATGGGGCCATTATCCTTATGGAGCAATCTATGGTGCCATTATACTTATGGTGCCATCTATAGGGCCATTACAGCATGGAGCAATCTATGGGGCCATTATACAGCATGGAGCAATCTATGGGGCCATTATACTTATGGAGCAATCTATGGGGCCATTATACTTATGGAGCAATCTATGGGGCCATTATACTTATGGAGCAATCTATGGGGCCATTATACTTATGGAGCAATCTATGGGGCCATTATACTTATGGAGCAATCTATGGGGCCATTATACTTATGGAGCAATCTATGGGGCCATTATACTTATGGAGCAATCTATGGGGCAATTACAGCATGGAGCAATCTATGGGGCCATTATACTTATGGAGCAATCTATAGGGCCATTACAGCATGCAGCAATCTATGGGGCCATTATACAGCAGGGAGCAATCTATGGGGCCATTATACAGCAGGGAGCAATCTATGGGTCCATTATACAGCAGGGAGCAATCTATGGGGCCATTATACAGCAGGGAGCAATCTATGGGGCCATTATAAAGCATGGAGCAATCTATAGGGCCATTACAGCATGGAGCAATCTATGGGGCCATTATACAGTATGGAGCAATCTTTGGGGCCATTATGCAGCATGAAGCAATCTTTGGGGCCATTATGCAGCATGAAGCAATCTATGGGGCCATTACAGCATGGAGCAATATATGGGGCCATTACACAGTATGGAGCAGTCTATGGGGCCATTATACAGTAGGGAGCAATCTATGGGGCCATTATACAGCATGGGGCAATCTACGGGGCCATTATACAGCATGGAGCAATCTATGGTGCCATTATACTTATGGAGCAATCTATAGGGCCATTTCAGCATGGAGCAATCTATGGGGCCATTATACTTATGGAGCAATCTGTAGGGCCATTATACTTATGGAGCAATCTATGGGGCCATTACAGCATGGAGCAATCTATGGAGCCATTACGGCATGGAGCAATCTATGGGGCCATTATACTTATGGAGCAATCTATGGGGCCATTACAGCATGGAGCAATATATGGGGCCATTATACAGCATGGAGCAATCTATGGGGCCATTATACAGCATGAAGCAATCTATAGGGCCACTATACTTATGGAGCAATCTATAGGGCCATTATACTTATGGAGCAATCTATAGGGCCATTACAGCATGGGGCAATCTATGGGGCCATTATACTTATGGAGCAATCTATGGGGCCATTACAGCATGGAGCAATATATGGGGCCATTATACAGCATGGAGCAATCTATGGGGCCATTATACAGCATGAAGCAATCTATGGGGCCATTATACAGTAGGGAGAAATCTATGGGACCATTATACAGCATGGGGCAATCTATGGGGCCATTATACAGCATGGAGCAATCTATGGGGCCATTATACAGTATGGAGCAGTCTATGGGGCCATTACAGCATGGAGCAATCTATGGGGCCATTATACTTGTTCAAGAGAGGCCTGGACGCCTTTCTTGAGAACAATAAAATTACATCTTATGCTTAGTTAATTAATCCAGGGATTTAATCTGACTGCCAGATTGGTGTCGGGAAGTGAATTTTTCCTCAATGATGTAAATTGGCCTATACCGCATGTTTTTTTGTTGCCTTCCCCTGGATCAACGCTGCGGAATAGCTGCAGTGCACAAGAAATAGGCTGAACTGGATGGGCGATTGTCTTTTTTCGGCCTTATAAACTATGAAACTATGAAACTTGTGGAGCAATCTATAGGGCCATTACAGCATGGAGCAATATATGGGGCCATTATACAGTATGGAGCAGTCTATGGGGCCATTATTCAAGAGGGAGCAATCTATGGGGTCATTACACAGTATGGGGTAATCTATGGGGCCATTACTGTATGGAACAATCTATGGGGCCATTACAGGATGGAGCAATCTATGGGGCCAGTATACTTATGGAGCAATCTATAGGGCCATTACAGCATGGAGCAATCTATAGGGCCATTATACTTATGGAGCAATCTATAGGGCCATTACAGCATGGAGCAATCTATAGGGCCATTACAGCATGGAGCAATCTATAGGGCCATTACAGCATGGAGCAATCTATAGGGTCATTACAGCATGGAGCAATGTATGGAGCCACTATACAGTATGGAGCAATATATGGGGCCATTATACAGTATGGAGCAATATATGAGGCCATTATACAGTATGGAGCACTATATGGGGCCATTATACATTATGCAGCAGCATGTGGGGGCATTATACAGTATGGAGTTATATATGGGGCCATTATACAGTTTGCAGCAGTATCATGTGGGGCCATTATACAGTATGGAGCAATCTATGGGGCCATTATATTATGGAGCAATCTATGGGGCCATTATATTATGGAGCAATCTAGGGGGGCATTGTACAGTAGGGAGCAATCCATGGTGCCATTACAGTATGGAGCAATCCATGGTGCCATTACAGTATGGAGCAATCTATGGGGCCATTATACAGTATGGAGCAATCTATGGGGCCCATTATACTGTATGGAGGTTTATGTGGGGCCCATTACATTTTATAGAGGACTTTGTGGTGCCCATAATTCTGTATGGAGGACTATGTGGGGGCCGGGAATTGGATGGTTCGCCCCCGCACAGTTCGCCCCCGCACAGTTCGCCCCCGCACAGTTCGCCCCCAGGATGTTTCGCCCCGAACATTTCGCCCCCAGCAGTTCGCCCCCAGGATGTTTCGCCCAGAACATTTCACCCCCAGCAGTTCGCCCCCAGGATGTTTCGCCCCGAACATTTCGCCCCCAGCATTTCATCCCTGGATGTTTTGTCTCTAGCAATTTGCTCCTGGATCTTTCGCATACGGGAAAGACCTGCCTGAACTGAACTTTGGCAGGTTCGCTTATCACTAATAATACACCATATGAGTCTAAGATATAGAATTCTGATCAAATGATTTTTTTTTATTCTAAAACATTGTTTTCTAGATAAGTCATTTTACAGACAGGAAAATAGTAGGATTTCATTGGTTACTAAGGAGGTCATGCCCCCTTGGTAGCAGAACGGATCCTGGCTCCCTGTGATACATTCAGGGCTGCTTGTTCACAGCCCTCTGCAAAGCTCCCCTTCACCCTCCGCTCATGTGCTCTGTCCTGGACAAGAGGAGGGCTCCCCCCCGCCTGTGTAAAGCCGTTACAGGACGGAACACATAGGGGGGGCTCTGCAGAAGGCTGTAAACCAGCAGCCCTTTATACATCATAGGGAATCTATTGTTACGGTAGTTGCATGCTCCTGTGCAGCCACAGCCTCTAGAATCCATCCACAAGTTCTGCTACTAAGGAGAAACAACCTCCTTAGCCACCACTGAAATCCTGCAGCACATGGAGCTTTAACTTGGAGGAGACTTTTCACACAGAAGTGAAGCTGCTGGAAGGTCTCCTTTGGAAATGAATATCATGGGCACAGGTACTATAACAGAACTTATGTTTTTTGGAGAGTTCTGCTTTAACTGTATATATCAAAACTGTTGTAACAAGAAACATAAAAAGGTATAGAGGGGAAGGATTAGAGAAAAAGAGAAAAGACAAATTACAGGTTATAATGCTTGAATGATTTTACAGCTAAAAACACTGCTCTCAAAACATACAATATGTGACCATGAACTAAAATCCAAAGCTGTAGGCAATGCCTCTCAGATAATCCATCACGCTTCTATTATTGAAATCTTGCTCGATACGTTTAACCCTTGCTGAAATTGCAGCATACTTTTTGTTTCTTGCAGCGATGGGATTTCCTGCTATTATCTGAATAATTTCAAAACTATGGAGCTCTTGCTGATGTTTCAGACAGTTAATGAACCGGTATATATTTTGGAAAAGAGTACCACATGTTTCTCGAAAGCTACGGTGCCATCCTTCGACATCATTATTTGTTCGCTGTTGATCATTCAATGTTCGTTCATACACATTCCAGAGTTGAACTGGAAACAAATGTGCTTGACGTCCTCTGCGATTCATTCGACCGATATTAGCCGTCTTCAAAATAGTTGGCGATAGGTATTGCTTCTCGTGGAAAGTCAGGATCTTCCACCAATTCTTCAAATGATTGCACAACATTCTGTGGTGGTATAAAGGCCAGGGCAGGTATCATGCGTATCCAACGGGCAAATTCATGGTCACCTTGGTATTGCATCTTGAGTCCTTCATTTTGAACTTTACGCCAAACCGACTGTGATAGGTGGAAAAAGCAACCAGTCTTCTCAAGGTTGGGGAATTCACTTTCAAATGCCTGTATTGCAGCTAGTTCAAAATCCAACATCAGGTTGTCTGGCTGCAGTCCAGGCTGCAAGTTCTTCAGCTTTTGCAGCAACCTCTGGTATGTAGAACAGCTCTTGTCTGTCAGCAAGGTGCACACTAGCGGAACAACAAGGCCGCTATGGACTACATGGATTGTGTAAAGCTGCTTAAACAAGGCTGGTGTAGTGAAAAACATGCCATCAGCAAACCACTCTTTAGTTTGTGCCAGTAGATGGAGATTGTCTCTTGTTCCATATATCAACATACGGCTGTGTCCATTTCCTAATTTAAAATGAAAGTATTAGTAGAGGAAATAACAGAAAAAGTGTAACAAGCAGACAGATAATTTTGGGATGAATTCACAAAAAAAAATATCCTAATCAGAAGCCTCTGTTCATATCTCACATTAAAAACTCACATTTTGCTCCAGATTTTCTGATTTCATAACTGAAGCAAAATCTAGTGTAAAGGGGCCAACCAATACTTTTTGACAACATATATTGTCCCAGTGGAAAATGATATATTTTTGTTTAAAAAAAAAATTATGCATAATGGAATTGTTTTAATACAATGTTAAATAGTTAAGTAGCTTACCAGAGTCATGCAGAAGGTACTGCTGCTGGACACCATCAATACTGATCTCCTGAAACTCCTGGGGGATAGCAAGTTGATCAAGGGTTTGAGGGAACCTTGGGATATTGCCAAGCTGCCTTGCTAATCGTATGGTTCTCTTCAGTGATGCTTTCCTTGGGAGAAGTGCTACAACATTAGAATGGGCTCCTGAAACGACGTCTGTGAGAATCTGTTGTGGTGTCTCCCGTGTTGTCCTTGCCCTGGTGACTGCCACATTAACAAGTCGGATTGCTTCAGGTCTTGCAGCTGGTGCTGCGTGACTGTGAAGATTGACTACTTTCACAACTTTGCCAGATTCTTCATTGGTCCAAACACGTCCCATGCAAGTCGACCGTTTTTCACATACCCAGATGGAATGGACATCATCAGCGGTTCGTTTGGAAAATAAGTAAATGTGATTCTCATGGACCAACTTCCTCCTTCCACGTTTGGACAGAACTGAATTCATAGTTGTATAAAGTGAATTGATGTGGAAGCGGACTGATTTTTTGTGGCAGTACACTTCTCTCTTTGTGGAGATTTCAGACACTGCTATATTCTGATGTACAAATGGAATAAAAGCTAGTCTAATGTAACTTGCTGGACACCTGACCTGCTACTTGTTACATCTGCAACAAAACTTGCAACAAAGCAGGCCCGTGCTGGGTCAGGTAAAAGTTGAAAATTGTTTTGATTTTAGGCCTCTTGCACACTGTAATTTTAGAGTGGTTTCACACTTGTGTTTGGGGCCGCCAGAGGTCGATCCGCTCTGGATCTGACATCCAGCTGACCCCGGGGCAATGCTGGCAGAATGCTGGCATTCTGCTTGCATTGCCCATAGATGTGAACGGCTGGGTTCCGCGATCTGCAGCCGCCCGTTCGCTTTCGTAATACCGCATTCCACTATCAGTGTCAGAACAAAAAGAAAAGCATTTTCTTCTTTTCATTCCGCTGCAGGTTAGCGGAACGGCGGCATTACAGAAGCGAACAGGAGGCCTGTAGTACATATGTAGTGGAAGTGTGAAAGCACCCTTATGCTGCCACTGTTTTAGAACTCCAAAGCACGTGCTTTACTAGCATTTTTGAGAGCACTTTTGTGAGCGCTCTCGGTAATGACCCATAAGATACAGGCTATTGATGAACGCTAAGTGCTCAAAAATAGCTCCTGTAATAAAATAAAAAGAGCTGGCCGAAACACCTCGCTTTTCCAGCCATTGACTTATATATTCAAAATTGGCAATCTTCTTAGCAATTTTCCAGTGCTTAGCACTTGGGAAAGTGCCTACTGTGAAAGAGGTCATAGGGCTAAAACACAAGACCGAAATTCCCTGCCTAATTTGGGGCCAAAACATCTGGGGGCAAAAAGCTGGGGGCGAAATGTTCGGGGGCGAAACATCCTGGGGGTAAAATGCTGGGGGCGAAATGTGCGGGGGCTAAACATCCTGGGGGCGAAATGTGCGGGGGTGAAACATCCTGGGGGCGAAATGTACCTGGGGGCAAAACTTCCTAGAACCGTTTGAGGGTACCGTTGAATCGCTCACACAAACCATTGGTTTGGGGATGATACGTGCTCGATACCAGATGCTGCACCTGCATTTTCTTACATAGGGCCTCCATTAAGCAACACATGAACTGGGTCCCCTGGTCGGTAAGCATCTCACTGGGGAAGCCTACTCGCGAAAAGATGGCCAAGAGGGCGTCCGACACCTTATCCACCCTAATTGAGGACAGGGCTACTGCCTCCGGATACTGGGTAGCATAGTCTATCACAGTAAGGATGAAACGTTTTCCAGAGCTGCTGGGTATGGCCAGTGGTCCCACAATGTCCACAACAATCCTCTGGAAAGGCTCCTCTATCACTGGCAAAGATATCAGGGGGGGCATTGGGAGCCGGCCCTGACTTTCCCACTCTGACACGTGGTACAGGAGTGACAGTAGTTCACCACATCTGTCCTCATTTTGGGCCAATAAAAGTAGTGAGACAGCCGGGCCTTGGTTTTGCTGACCCCCAAGTGTCCAGCAAGTGGAATCTCATGGGCGATCTGCAACAACTCACCCCTGAATTGGTAGGGGACGACCAGCTGTCTTCCCCTCAGCCACTCCTGTTGGGGTGTACAGGGAACTGTCTCCCAGTACAACCTCCTATGGTCCCACAATACCCTCTCCTTATCCGACTCGGAGGTGGGTTTCTCAGCGAGGCTCCTTAACGCCTCTAGGCTAGCATCTGAGTGCAGAGCTGCTTGAAACTCCTGGCTGGAGGAAGCCAGAAGTGAGGTTAAGGCCACGTCCTCACTTGGACCGGCTCTGGGTCCCTAACTGATTCCGTTATTCCTCTGTCCGAGGAGGGTCCAGAAGGCAGGGCGTTACTTGCATTCTGGGCACTCTGACTGCGGGTAACAGCGGCTATATAGGCCGTCTCCCCGGGGAATAACACCGTCCCATCAGCCTGCGCGGCTATGCGTGCCACTTCCCCATCCTCCCCCATTACCTCAGGCGCAGTGCTACTTATGGGGCAGCTACCATCAGCCAGATCACAGTCTGTGACACTGGTCGCTGGCACAGCACCACCTGCTTCATGGTCCCCGTGCCTCTCTCCATTACCCATAGCACTGACACTTGCTCCTGCTAGGGGATCTTCAGCAATATCACCCTGCAGCGTGACATGGCTGAGTTCTCCTGTACCTTCAAATACATCATCATCAGGTAAAGCTTTGACATTCACATTATCAGCATTAACCTTAACAACTGTATCAGATCGGGCAGGGGTGTCAGGGATATAATAAGCAAATATCCTCCCCAAATCAGATCCCAACAAAACATTTGCAGGCAGGTTTTCAGATACTCCCACTTCCTTCACCCCACTCCCCGCACCCTAATCCATAAAAACCTGGTCAAGGGGCATCGGACACCACCAATCCCGGTGACAGTCAGGGTCTTTCCTGGAATAAGCTTCAGCGGACTCCATTTCGGGTCGGATGAGGGTTCGTTCGGCCCCAGTGTCCTTGAGGCCTACAGTGACAGTATCCACCACAGTGACAGACTGCAAGTTTTCACAGGCCCTCCCAACCGGCCCACCCACCAAAAGAATTGATGCATTAGGCCCTGGGACCTTGGATGGGGGGTTCTTCCTCTGCTTCTCTGGGCAAGTGGCGCTGAAATGACAAGTCTGGTTGCAGAAATAACACTTGCGGGCATCAGATGCAGGCCGGGTGTTGGTAACGGGGACAAGGCCTCCAGAAGGTCGGATGCTGGGGCAGGGATGGCGGTTGATGGCTTACCCCCTTTCCAGCTGGCAACGCCCGGCTTCCGCACCTCCGGTTGGCCTTGTAGGTGTCTGCGATCTGCGCTGCTTTATTGGCATCTGGTGGCTCCCGATCCATTACCTCAGTCGGACACAGATGCAGGAACTGGTCTTTCACCATCAGGTCCTTTAACTGCTCAAAGGTGGTCGCTGACAGTCGTTGGATCCACTGCTTGAAGTTGGTTCTGAGCCCATGCACCACATCGCTGTAACTGTCGTGCGGTCCACGTTGGAGGTTCCGGAACTTTTTACAGTACACCTCAGGAGTCAGTTGGAACCTCTGGATTAGGGCCTGCTTAATGGCATCATAGTTCCCATCTAGGCCCTGAGGAAGAGCCACAAACACATCCAGAGCTTTGCCTCGCAGCCCTGCAGTTAAGTACCGGGCCCACTGGTCCACAGGCAGCTGGTACTGTCTGCAAGTCTTTTCAAAACCCCTCAGAAAGGTGTCGAGGTCGCTGTCCTTTAACATCACAGGAAAATGCTCTGGACGGGGTTTAAACAGGGTCGCATTGTTGGTCTCACCGTTCCGTGAGGTGGATGGCGAGATCCTGAGCTGGGCCATCTGCAGTTCATGGGCCTTCTGAGCTTGGGCCTGCCGCTCGGCCTCTCGCTCGGCTCTCTCTGCCTCTGACTGGGTTTGGGCCTCCGCTCGTCAGCCTCCTGGTGCTGCTGAATTACTTTCAGCCATCCTTCATGATCCTCTGCAGGAAGTTGCTGTAGAGCCATCTGCAGATAAGGGTCCAGGCTGCCCTGGTCGCTGACGCGGCATGCGTCTACAGGTGGGACCCCTGCAGCAGTACTGTCCATATCTTGGCTGACCCCTGGCCCTGCTGAGGTCTGGAGAAGGGCTTGCTCTGCCTCCAGTTGCGCCAGCGCAGCAGCCATTTGTTCTTTGTTTTTGCCGAGGGGGTCCATGCCTTTGGTTATACATATTCCAATAAGAGTGTCCATTTTCTGCTGGCTGTACCAGAACTCCCCAACAATGACCTTGATCACCAAAATACAAATAGAAAGAAAAAACGAAGAAGGGTAGGGGTGACTGCTGCACATACAGTATTGTCTCAGATCTAATAAACACTGAGTTCAATCTTCAAAACTTTTGTGCAGGGTCCAGGTAAGAACCGTGCAAGTTTTTAGTGAGAGGAATGATTGCTCAAACCAGATCACTAATGTCCTATGATCCCACCGCTTGCCACCAATTGTCAGGAAAACTTGGTCAGACCTTGCAGCACTCTGGCACCCCCTTATCCTGCTGGTGAAACACGGTATTGACCGAGGATAAGCAACAGGGCGCAGCTGCTCTCATTTATGTCGACTATTGCGGCACGTGATGTGACAGGATGTATATATACCACCAGTTCCGTCCAGGAACGTATATATACCTCAATCCCACCACCCTCAACCACAATATCACATAAATACACCGTATGCTGCCACCACCGATCTCTTAACAGGTGGATCGGGTACCCGTTCGGTAACGTGAATTAGCGGGTGAGGAACGGGTTTGCTCAACATAGGACAAGAAGAACGAAGCTAGTAAATAATAATTTACTCCTGAAAGTTGGCAGTGTTTGCAAAAGATATACAAGATATTATAAAAGACAATTTACATATATGCACAAAACAGTTATTAAAATAAAAGGGGTAAATAATAGCAAAACCTGCGCCACGAGGTGATGGTCTCAGATTCTGTGGGGGGGACGGCTCCCCGGAAATTAGGTGTGATTCCTCCACGCAGCTAGGAGTGCTTGCATCTGACGTCCCTGGGTCGGAATGAGCCAACATGGACGTTCTGGTTTTTAGTAAGGAGGCAAAACACTAGGACACACCCATGTTGTTTACCTCACACGGGGGCTCGGTTTTGTGAACCCACCCAGCTGCACAAGACATAAAAATCCTTCATCTTCCATATCTTGGTATGGGGGGGCCCACATCCAAGATGGATACATCATGTTTGCCGTCACCAATATTCACGGAGATTGATATCAAATTTGATATTTCTATGATGTTCAGAAGCTCAGAACCCATTTCCTAGGTTTCTGGTGGTTTCCCAGTTATGAAAGATACATCATAACTGGAAAAAGGTGAGCATCCCAAAAATGTGGTCCATGTGTTTGTGACAGTCATGTGCATTGTTAACCCCTTAACATTTGACGTACTAATACGCGTCTGTGCCCTGGGACTTAAGAGCCAGACCCGTATTAGTACGTCATGGCGATCGCGCGCGCATACAGGCTGTGCGGGCGCGATCGCCGCCGGGTGTCAACTGATTGTCACAGCTGACACCCGGTACTATGTGCAGGGAGCGGTCACGCACCGCTCCCAGCACATTAACCCCCGCGATGCTGCGATCGAAGTCGATCGCAGCATTGCGGTGGCAAGGGGAGGTGATCGCAGATACTCACCTCCTCTTCCGGCTTCCAGCGCTGTCTGCCGTGTCTTCCAGCATGTTGCCATGATGACCCGATGTTGTCATGACAACATCCGGGTCACCAGACAGCAGGAAGATTTTTTGGACATGCGCAGTGCATCTCCAAAAATCTTCTCCCTGTCCAGCGCTGACAGCCTGCATGACACAGGGATGGTGCTGCATTCCTGTGCCATGCAGGCGATCAGAGAAAAAAAAGTGAAAGTCCCATAGTGGGACAAAGTAATAAAGTATAAAAACTATCAGAAAGTGAAAAAAAAAATAAAAAAAATTGTAAAAATATATATATAAAAAAATAAAAAAAAATAATCCACCAAAAATAAAAATATAATGTACCCATCAATGAATATTATTATATATAAAAAAAAAAAAAAACAATAAAAGTACACATTTGGTATTGCCACGTCCGGAACAACCAGACCTATAAAACTGTCCCACTAGTTAACCCCTTCAGTGAACACGTTAAAAAATAAAAATAAAAAACGAAGCAAAAAACAATGCTTTATCACCATACCGCCAAACAAAAAATGGAATAACACGCGATCAAAAAGACAAATATAAATAAAAATGGTACCGCTGAAAAAGTCATCTCGTCCCGCAAAAAACAAGCTGCCATACAGCTCCATCAGCCAAAAAATAAAAAAGTTATAGCTCTCAGAATAAAGCTATGCTAAAAAATAATTTTTTCTATAAAATTGCTTTTATTATGTAAAAGTGCAAAACCTAGAAATACGATATAAATGTGGTACCGCTGTAAACGTACTGACCCAAAGAATAAAGCTGCCTTATCAATTTTACCACACACGGAACAGAATAAAAAAAAAACAAAAAAAACAATTCCTGAATTGTTGTTTTTTGTTTATTCTGCCTCCAAAAATCGGAATAGAAAGCGATCAAAAAATGTCACGTGCCTGAAAATGGCACCAATAACAACGTCAACTCATCCCGCAAAAAAAAAAGCCGTCAAATGACTGTCTGCCAAAATCTGGAAAAATTATAGCTCTCAAAATATGGCGATGCAAAAACTAGATTTTACAAAAAATGCGTCTTTTAGTGTGTGACAGCTGTCAGTCATAAAAACCCCATATGATTCTGGTATCTCTGTAATCACACCGACCTGAAGAATAAGGTCATCTAATCACTTATACCGCATGAGGAACGGCGTAAAAAATAAACTCTCGAGTTGTGCTAGGGTTAGGGTTGTGCTAGGGTTAGGGTTGTGCTACGGTTAGGGTTGTGATGGGGTTGGGATTTTTTTCAAAAGTAAGAAAAAAAGATGACGATATGGCGACTAGTGTTGAGCGCAAGTGCTCGCTACTTGAGTTTGCATCGGGTGTTCTGGTATGCATTGAGTATCGTGGGTATTTGAGTGACATGCTCGAGTCTCCGCCCCATATGCTTCACGGCCCAAAAAACTTTGCGGGGATTGCCTGCCATGCACGAGCGATCCCTGCATGTTTTTTTTTGGGTGTCTAATAACCGTGAAACATCCGGGCGGGGACTCGAGCATTTCACTCAAGCACACGCAGTACATGGTGCATACCTGAGTACCCGATGCAAACTCAAGTAGCGAGCACTTGCGCTCAAGACTAATGACAACTTATTCAATATGATGACCTAATGTTATCAAATTCTGTGTCGTACCTCCAAATGCAACATGGTGTCCACTAACAAATTGTCGGCTCAAATTGTTAGCGGACACCATGTTGCATTTGGAGAGTCCCTGTGTGCCCAAACATTGGAGCTCCCCCACAAAGTGACCCCATTTTGGAAACTAGACCCCCCAAGGCACCTATCTAGATGCATAGTGAGCACTTGGAACCCTTAGGTGCTTCACAAATTGATTCATAAAAATGGAAAAGTATTTTTTTTCCACTTTTTCATTTTTACGAATCAATTTGTGAAGCACCTGGGGGTTCCAACTGCTCACTATGCATCTAGATAGGTGCCTTGGGGGGTCTAGTTTCCAAAATGGGGTCACTTTGTGGGGGAGCTCCAATGTTTGGGCACATCAGGGGCTCTCCAAACACAATATGGCGTCCGCTAATTATTCAAGCAAATTTTACAATCAAAAAGTCAAATGGCGCTCCTTCCCTTCCGAGCCCTGCCGTGAGCCCAAACAGTGTTTTTTCCCCACATATGGGGTATCTGCGTGCCCAGGGGAAATTGCACAACAAATTTTATGTAGATACAAGTCTGTACATCAGTACAGGGGAGAACACAAGAGCGGTGTATGATCCGAGCTGCGGTAATACATTATACCTGTATAACAATTGGCGCAGGCTTTGGCACTTTCCGGTCTCCTTTCAGAGGCTGCCCGTTCTTCTGGGTCATTACTTGCTTGTTGCCATTTCCTAGAGCTTTTCTTGATGTTTTCCCACATGATACAGAACCGCGCACTTTGTCCTGGTGGCTTTTGACAAGTGACTTTACTTTAGGGAAATATAGATCATGTGAGGACGGTTCCTGAGCCAACCATGTGGAGCATCAATGGGCATGAAAGTGAAAGATTGCCAACACCAAAGCTGCAGAGGCAAAAGTCTTCCAATAGACAAGGAACAGAATTATGCCCACCTGGATGTCAGGTGTACTAGTAATCCCAGCACCCAACCCTCATGCCCAAAAGGACTACGTCATTTCTGCACTAAAAGTATTTCACGTGTCAAAACCCCACTGAAGTGGCACTTTAACCCCTTACCAACATGATTTGCAGTTACATCATATGCCAGCTCTGACTTCTTGCCTGGAAGATGATGGCTGTGATATTTAGCCATCTGCCTTTAATAGCCACATGTAGAGCAGAGCTCCACCTGTTAGAGATGGACAGCAGCATTAACAGCGAACTGAGAAGGGAGTCATGCCATGTGCCCAACTGTGCCCCTGTAACACGATCGTGGGATGCCATCACTGCCAGGAAGGAGTCTGCTGAAAAGACCCATGCCTGTCATGACAGATCTGTGAGTGCTGGCTATATACTGCAGTATTGCTGTACATAACACAAGAAATCAGATGATTGCATGTTCACGTCCCCTAAGGCTATGTGCCCACGATGCAGAAATGCTCCGGATTTTTCCTGAGCCTTTCTGCATCTCTCCTGGCAGACAAAACGCATGCGGATTGTACATGCGGATAGTACATGCGTTTTTCCTGCCAGGGACATGCGTATGTGAAGCGTTCTTCACATGCATTTCTGCATGCGGGTTGACAAGCGCTTTTCAAGCGATTTTAGCATCACTTGGAAAGTGCTTGTCAACTTGGTCACACTATATAAATCCATGCAAATGGAGTGTGACCCGAGAGAATGTCAAAAAAATAAAAAATAAATCTATACTTACCTTGCGATGGCGCCCGGAGTCTTGCTTCACTCGGTGCTGACTGCCGGCAGATCGCGGTACAGTGCACTGAAGGACCTGCCGACGTCAGCGTCGCGTGACCAGTCACAAGAATATGACGTCAGCGCAGGTCCTTCAGTCCATCGCGATTTGCCGGCATGAGAGGAGGAGCGCAACGGGGGCCGCCAGAAGGTAAGTATCATATTTATTTTTTATTTTATTCTTTTTTTCACAGTTTCTATGGTACCTGGGTCTGGAGGAGAGTCTCCTCTCCTCTAGACCTGGGTACCATCCGCACATTGGAACACGTGGATTGCGCATCTACAAATACAGTGATGCGTAGTCCATGCGTTCTAATGCAAGTCAATGGCGTATAGCAAATGTGGTGCCAATATTCAAAAAGGGGACAAAAACTGAACTTGGAAATTATAGGCCAGTAAGCTTAACCTCTACTGTGGGTAAAATCCTGGAGGGTTTCCTAAGATATGCTATGATAGAGTATCTGAAGAAGAATAACCTCATGACCCAATATCAACATGGGTTTATGAGGGACCGTTTCTGTCAAACTAATCTGATCAGTTTTTATGAGGAGGCAAGTTCTGGACTGGACCAAGGAAATGCAGTGAATGTTGTGTATATGGACTTTTCAAAAGCTTTTGATACGGTTCCACACAAAAGGTTGATACATAAAATGAGAACATTGGGGATAGGGGAAAATATATGTATGTGGGTTAAGAATTGGCTCAGTGATAGGAAACAAAGGGTGGTTATTAATGGAAAACACTCAGACTGGGTCTCAGTTAACAGTGGGGTACCACAGGGGTCAGTATTGGGCCCCCTTCTTTTTAACATTTATTAATGACCTTGTAGGGGGCATATAGAGTAATATTTCAATATTTGCAGATGACACTAAACTCTGCAGGGTAATCAATACAGAGGAGGACAATTTTATATTACAGGAGGATCTATGTAAACTAGAAGCTTGGGCTGATAAATGGCAAATGAGCTTTAATGGGGATAAATGTAAGGTAATGCACTTGGGCAGAGGAAATAAAATGTATAATTATATACTTAATTGTAAAACACTGTGCAAAACTGGAACTGAAAAAGACCTGGGTGTATTGGTGGACGACAAGCTCACGTTTAGTGGCCAGTGTCAGGCAGCTGCTGCAAAGGCAAATAAAATAATGGGATGCATTAAAAGAGGCATAGATGCTCATGAGGAGAACATAATTTTACCTCTATACAAGTCACTAGTGCGACCACACTTAGAATACTGTGTACTGGTCTCCGGTATATAAGAAAGACATGGCTGAACTAGAGCGGGTGCAGAGAAGAGCGACCAAGGTTATTAGAGGACTGGGGGGTCTGCAATACCAAGACAAGTTATTACACTTGGGGTTATTTACTGTGGAAAAAAGAAGGCTTAGAGGTGATCTTATTACTATGTACAAGTATATGAGGGGACAGTACAAAGACCTTTCTACTGATCTTTTTACTCTGAGGCCTGAGACGGGGACAAGGGGGCATCTTCTACGTCTGGAGGAAAGAAGGTTTAATCATAATCACAGACGGGGATTCTTTTCTGTAAGAGCAGTGAGACTATGGAACTCTCTGCCGCATGATGTTGTAATGAGTGATTCACTATTAAAATTTAAGAAGGGCATGGATGCCTTTCTTGAAAAGTACAATATTGCAGGTTATAAATACTAGATTCCTTGATAGGGCGTTGATCCAGGGAACTAGTCTGATTGTCGTATGGAGTCGGGAAGGAATTTTTTTCCCCAATGTGGAGCTTGGTGTTTGCCACATGGTTTTTTTTTGCCTTCCTCTGGATCAACATGTTAGGCTATGGGTTGAACTAGATGGACTTAGTCTTCCTTCAACCTTAAAAACTATGTTACTATATAATGGTGGCGAAAACGCAGCACTTCCGCAAAATAATTGGTAGTGCTGTTTTTTTTTCCGCAATGATAATCCGCAGCGGAAATTTCCACAGCATGTGCACAGCACATGCGGATCATCATTGGGGAACATGGCAGGCCTTCTACCATGCGTTTTTTAAGCATTTCTGCAGCGTTTTTGCCGCTGCGGAAACACTTAAAAAGGAATCGTGGGCACACAGCCTAAGGGGACAAAAAGGAAAAAGTTTAATCTGAATATTCAAATCACTCCTGCCCCTCTATGACCCATTTTAAAATAAAACATATGGGCGTTATCCAATCAAAATATAAAAATAATTAACCTGATCAGTGAATGGCATAAAAACAAAAACCCTCATATGGCTGTATTGGAAGAATAAGAAAAATGCAGAGCCGGGAAATAACATGGTCAGGAAGGGGTTAAATTCTGCCACTTCTATAGAAAATTGAACCCATTTCGCTGACTGCCTTCAATGGCAGCCAAATAAGGCAGAGGGTTAGAGGAATACCGACCTTATATTGTAGACTTCTAGGATGCTTAAGAAGTGGACAATCCCTTTAAGCTACATTGTGCAGACAAAGCCATGGCAGTGTAGAAGGCCGACAAGATCTCAGTGGAAAGGCTGCAGGTTTGCGTCTGCATTAGGCAAGTTATAGAGGTAGAAGTGTTGGGACCTTGTTGCTGTGCAGGTAGAATCTGGAGCCTCGGCAGTGTCCTGCGGAGCCCATACTACAGGGAGGAGGCGCAGCGCCATGTGTAGTAATCTGAGCAGGATAGTCAGTGTTCAGCCAGCACTGATGGAGACTGACACCCCAACTCATTACCCAATACATGACCGGCTTAAAGACCCTCTCCCATCAGAGCTTATCCTCTTACTATATTGTAATCAGATTATACAGCACTGCACTTACAGCTGCTCATTATACCTTTCTACTGGGCTAATTATTCTCTTTTCTCTGCTCTATGTAGAATTAGCTGGGTCCCCTCCTGACCCAGCCGCTCTCATCCCCCTGCCAGGGACTTTTGCAGTGACTTATGACTCATACAAGGAAAACTGACCTCCTGTTTCTACATACAGCTTATAAATATTAGCAAAAATGTCCAATCACATTGTACATATAACGACATCCAAAAATGTGTGCGTCCAATGGACATTCCACACGGTCAGTGTAGAGCAGGGGTCTCAAACTCGGCTGGGTATATGGGCCGCATATGGAAAAAATTGGAATTTGGGGGGCCGCATTCTTTGCAGGTCAAAGTGACATTTTTAGTGATGCCATTTTTTTTGTATACACCGTCTGAACATTTTTGCTGTGTTTATTTTATTTTTTTATAGCTTGGGTCGTTACGGATGTGGCGATAATAAATGTGCACTTTTTGTGTTTACTTTAGTTTATATATTTAGTTTATATATAAAGCAGCATTTTTAGTGGCAAAATATTTTTTCATGCTTTATTTTTATTTTTACAATTTTGTTTCCCTCTTTTGGCCACAGAGTAATATAGTTTCAGAATTAGCACCATATATAGTAATTCTGGCAAACATCTAGTAATATGCCCCATCCTGGTGGTCCCCATCTTGAAGTAACGTGCCCCATCCTGGTGGTCCCCATCTTGCAGTAACGTGGCCCATCCTGGTGGTCCCCATCTTGCAGTAACGTGGCCCATCCTGGTGGTCCCCATCTTGCAGTAACGTGGCCCATCCTGGTGGTCCCCATCTTGCAGTAACGTGGCCCATCCTGGTGGTCCCCATCTTGCAGTAATGTGGCCCATCCTGGTGGTCCCCATCTTGCAGTAATGTGGCCCATCCTGGTGGTCCCCATCTTGCAGTAATGTGGCCCCCATCTTGCAGTAATGTGGCCCCCATCTTGCAGTAATGTGGCCCATCCTGGTGGTCCCCATCTTGCAGTAATGTGGCCCATCCTGGTAGTCCCCATCTTGCAGTAATATGCCCATCCTGGTGGTCCCCATCTTGCAGTAATGTGCCCCATCCTGGTGGTCCCCATCTTGCAGTAATGTGGCCCCCATCTTGCAGTAATGTGGCCCATCCTGGTGGTCCCCATCTTGCAGTAATGTGGCCCATCCTGGTAGTCCTCATCTTGCAGTAATATGCCCATCCTGGTAGTCCCCATCTTGTAGTAATATGCCCCATCCTGGTGGTCCCCATCTTGTAGTAATGTGCCCCATTCTTGTCCCCACCTTGTAGTAATGTGCCCCATCCTAGTGGTCCCCATCTTGTAGTAATGTGCCCCATCCTGGTGGTCCCCATCTTGTAGTAATATGCCCCATCCTGGTGGTCTCCATCTTGTAGTAATATGCCCCATCCTGGTGGTCCCCATCTTGCAGTAATATGCCCCATCCTGGTGGTCCCCATCTTGCAGTAATATGCCCCATCCTGGTGGTCCCCATCTTGTAGTAATATGCCCCATCCTGGTGGTCCCCATCTTGCAGTAATATGCCCCATCCAGGTCCCCATCTAGTAGAATTGTCCTCTGCGCTGTTCTTCACACACCTAAAAAAGTAAAAAAAAAAATAATAAAAAAAAAGATTCCTTTCACCTGTCCTCCGTTCCCTCTGCTTCCTTTGTGCACATGTGGCCCGCGGGCCGCATGTTTGAGACCTGTGGTGTAGACGGTTATGTAAAAGAATGGGAAGCCACTAGGTGGCAGCACAACGTCACATAACAGGATTTTTTATCCAGATGGCTGTGAATCTACTAGTCATTAGGTTACCTGACTCAAGTAATCATTCATAGATCTCCACAGCCAAATGTAGATGTATTGAAGTAGAACAGTGAGACCAGAACCAGTTAGGCTTGTATTTTACCAGTGAGATTCAAAAACACAATTTAAACTTCCTTGACATTACAATAATAAATACCAACCAAGGCCGGTTACCACAACACTGAAAACTGACAGCCACAAGTGGGTTACTATCCTGGCAGAGCTACCATCCGGCTCCCCTATGTAGAGGAATACCGAAAAGCCAATATATACGCCTAAGGAGAAATTGCTCAACGGTGAATGAGTACATGATAAAATCGAGGGAATTACAAAAACGCTTCCTACAAAAGGGATGTCCTAAAAAAGTGCTAGGCCAACGCCCTTACAAGAGACAGAAATTCTCTATTGACCCCTAAAGCACGAGAACAAGATAATGAGATCCATCTAATAGGAACCTACGACGACCGAAATCAGGGGGTGATGAACATACTCTATGATCTTTGGGCAATTTTGAGATCAGATAAAGATCTGCAAGATGTGGTCCCTGAGAGCCCCAGGGTCACATACAGGAGAGGCAGGAACCTTAGAGATCACCTTGTGCGCAGCCACTTTGTGGAGGACAACACGGGCAAAACAACGTGGCTGAGCAGTGACACCACGGGGACTTATAGATGTGGTGACTGCAAAGCCTGCAAATACATCTGTAAAAGCAAGAAATGTATCAGTGCCACAACCAAACTAGAAGACCAAAATCACGAATTCACAAACTGCAAGACGCAAGGAGTAATCTATATGGCAACTCGCCAATGTCCGATGAACTACATCAGCAAAACCAAAAGAGTTCCGGAGACGGATATTGCACCATATCGGTTATGTCAGACGTAGGGAGGACACAACTCTCTCGAGACACATGCTTGAGAAACACACCTTGGACCCGTTTTCTTTATACTTTCAAGCCATCGAAGTAGTACGCCCCCCGAGAGGAGGTAATTGGGACCAACTGCTGCTTCAGAAAGAAAGTAGATGGATCCATAGAATGAAATCCTATAACCCACACTACACAAATGAAACATTGTCCTTCTCATGTTTCATTGACACATAATAACATTTTCACCCCCTATGAAACCTCTTGAACCTCGCTAGACCTAAAACCTCTCTAAAATATAATATGTAGAATCCAGTCCATGTTCTTCATAATGGATATTGGTCCACATAACTATCAAATCAGCGCCTTATAGGACCAAAACTATTAAAGTTATTATACTTTAAAATAACAAAATGACCTCTTGAACAAATTGAACTTTAATAACAATTGGACAAATTTCATCAGAATTTCTTCCTTTGTTTTTATATTATAAAATACTCATCTGAAGACTTAATAATACAGATACATCGGTACAATCAGACACTGATACAATCAGAATAAAAGTCATCCCAATGTCTATTATGGACATATTGATACGATCCAATGAAATGAACTTTGAGGAAAGAGACATCCGCAAGCGTTTGCTGGTGCGGAAGCAGTGACATAGCCAGATGGCATTTGTCACGATGAAAGGAAGTTCTGCATCGATCTAAGTGTAGGTGGGACGAGGTAGCACATGAAACAGGCAGATCTGTCTGTAAACAAAACAAATGACAAACTACGAACAAACACTATTAACAACTCATATCGCAACAAACTCGTAGAGACTACATTATAAGATGCAATGCAATATACCAGTCTCCTTCCCTAGATATAAAAGACATATTAATACTGTGAGATCGCAGTGCAGCCAAGACATCTCTGTGAGAAAAAGATCCTCCTGGAAGAATGAGACGAGTCCCTGCATGATTATATGATCGCAACATGATACGCCTGCAACGCACCCGAGTCACTCGATTGGATGACAGAAGGGGGGGCGCACAAGAGGGGGCACCAACTCTCCTATAAAGTCACGCTGGTTTAGCTGCCAGACGCTGCCGGCAACCCTGCCAATAAGTTTATTACAAAACTATCGTACTATCAAACCAAAAAAGATCATAGACTGAGCCCCTGATGACCATGAGAGTCTCATATAAGAATGATGAAACGCGTAGGGCTGAGCATTTCTATAGAAAGTCCTACAAGAGATGATTAGCCAGGCTACCTCAATATAAAGCTCCTAGATCAGGAGAAACAAGCACCGCACCGGTATATGACTAGAAGATCTGGCCAGGAAAACACTGCTGCCCTTTCCTTACCCCCAGCATAGTGAGCGGGGGTGAGGAGCAAGGGGGAATGGGTGTGTGGAAATAATATAAGGAACAGGGAGGGATGTGTCAGGAGACAGAGTAGGGGGAGAAAAGTTTGTGCGGGCACATAATAGAGACTGGGTAATGTGGGGAAAGGGGTAACATGAAGAGACAGTGTGAGGGCATACCAAAGAGGAGACAGTACATGTACTGATGATGTTGTACTGTACTGATGAGGGTTGTGATGCTGTATTTCTGCATACTGCTGGTAGTTCTATTGATGTCTTTTTGTGCAGTTATTGGTTCTGATCCTGTACACATGGAACAGTCCATAACTTGTAAGATTACATGATACATGGCCATGTTAATAAAGTGTTGTGCTGTCTGAGAAGAGTTACTGTTTTTATTTGTTTTAGGAAAATTAAAGGGTTTGTTCAAGTTTGTGATGAAAGTCTGCAATCACTGACAGCACACCTCTGAATTCTCATCGTGCGCATGTGCACTGCATGCGGTCAGGATTCTCTGGTGCTAGTGGTGAGAGCAGGAAGTCTTGAAACCACAATTATGCGAATTGCATACACATGATCACATGCCGACTAGACATGCGTGGCCTCATTCTATACAAACTACTTGAGTGAGGCTGGTCACGTTTAGTTGGAATGTGGCCAGAAGTATGAAAATCTCATACTTGCACGCACATGACCTTTCAGGATTCTCCTGTACTGGAGGAAAGGTGAAAGTGTGCAGTGCATGCGCTGCGAGTATTCAGAAGTCTGCAGTCACCTAGAGTTCTTCCGACTTTAATCACAAACCTGGACAACCCTTTTAATTATACAATTAAGTACTGTAGCATGCCCAATCCTAAGAGCGTGTAATATACTCAATGTCAGGATTCAGCTCTGCTAGCTGGGTCCAGCAGACACCACATGACCACTCGTATGTGATTTTCATACTTACGGTTATGTGACAACTAGCCTTTAATCCTGCTTCTCTTCATGAAATAGGGGCTGTAGTTTTTGACTGAAATTGAGAGAATTAGGAAGAGCAGCTAGTCACGTGACTGTCAAAAAGCAAATCGTATATGAGCGGTCACATGACTACTATTCAAACTGCATGAGCGGTGTGTGTGGGGGGCACCAAACTGAATTCCTGCTCCGGGTGCCGGAAAACAGATCTGCCTCTGTGCTAAGCTTGCAGATATGGTCAGAAGGTTCTGTAAGACATTGCTCTATAGATCAGATATTCTTCCAGAAACAAACCGCCTGGAAGCCTCCTTGTCAGATTTATGCTTAAGAACTAATTATATTTTACTTTAAATATTTCTAATAAAGAAAATAATCAATACAGTAATTATAATCCATAATATTCCAATATGTTATATTACTTGTGATACGTCTGATATAGTCTAGCTTTATTAAATCATGTTTTGTTTCTGTAAAGGAAATCAAGGCTGAGCCTGCAGATATTGTTAGAAAGTTCTGTACCATGTTATTCTATAGATAAAATGTACTCACAGAAACCAGGCGTCTGGAGGTCTCCTGCAACAGACTTATCCTTCAGAACTAATTGTAATGTTTAATCTGAACATGCATGGAAACTTTGTTACTGTGAGCCAGAACTTTGGTTTAGATACTGCACTCTTCTGTAACAGAGTAGGTCCCTCTCTCATTCATAGGGGTCCTGTATACACAATTTATGTCTCATCTCCATCTCTGAACTGTAACTATTATTCAAAATACATTTTTCTCTCATTCTAATCACCTGTGAATATGGATGTTTTGCTTGGAATACAGATTTCCATGTCATTTCATTATATTGTCTGGGCGTGCGTGGAAACTCCATGCAGGAGAGAAATTTACATTTATATACTTCACCCTTTTGCAAGAAGGCCGACCCACTCCTCATTCCTAGAGGTTTCTGTATAAGTGTTTTTATATCTTAGCCTTATCTATACCTTTTTTAATTGTAAGTTTATTCTAAATTAACCTCCATTTTATTCAATTACCTATGAAGACCTGGTTTGTCCAGAAGTCTGCACCGACTTCTGCTCTCAAGCTCATCCAGTGGCCAGTATCATTATGGTATGGCATCCAGCGGCCAGTATCATTATGGTATGGCATCCATTGGCCAGTATCATTATGGTATGGCATCCATTGGCCAGTATCATTATGGTATGGCATCCAGCGGCCAGTATCATTATGGTATGGCATCCAGCGGCCAGTATCATTATGGTATGGCATCCAGCGGCCAGTATCATTATGGTATGGCATCCAGTGGCCAGTATCATTATGGTATGGCATCCAGTGGCCAGTATCATTATGGTATGGCATCCAGTGGCCAGTATCATTATGGTATGGCATCCAGTGGCCAGTATCATTATGGAATGGCATCCAGCGGCCAGTATCATTATGGTATGGCATCCAACGGCCAGTATCATTATGGTACGGCATCCAGTGGCCAGTATCATTATGGTATGGCATCCAGTAGCCAGTATCATTATTATACACACTATAAGCCTCCCAATTGGCATCAAGATAACAGAACAGTAGTGTTGCGCAGACGTGCTTGGAAAAGGTGTCATCTGAGCATGCTCGGGTGCTAACAGATTATCTTTTGCGTGCTCTAATAATATGTTCACACCGCCGCGGCTCCACACAAACTGGCAAGCCCTGCATGTATTGCGGCGGTCTAACAGCCGTGAGACATGCAGCCGCGGTGACGCAAACATATTTTTCAAGCACGCCGAAGATACTCTTAGCACCCGAGAATACTCGGATAACGCCTTATCGGAGCACGTTAGCTTATCACTACAGAACAGATCTGAACAGTGCTCAGGATTCTCCTCACCTAGCACCCTGCCGAGAATAATAAATGCCTGTAGCCAATTTCCAAAAGTCCCTCCTACATTGCTCACCCTCCACCTCCCTATGCTTTTTCCCTGCTCCCACATTTCAGTGACGAAACACTCAAGAGGCAGTAAAGTAGATATAGCTGCAGTTTTCCTTTTCCAAATATTTTTAAACTTCCATTTTTTAAATGAGGCCCTAATGGTCCTTGAAAGCATACACACACGCTCCCAAGTCAGACTTTGTTGCAGACGGACAAGCCTATTTTTGGTAACAGTCTCTGCTGCCACTGGCCAAGTCCCAACACATCCTTCTGCATCATCAACCCTAACAGACCATGCTGCTACAGGCCCCTCACACTGTGGTCCCAACTGCAACACCCGGTGGCCTAAAAGATGTACCCAGGTCACCGTACGTGAGGTGTGAAAGCGTGTAACTGGCATGTCTCACCGGAGGTCATCACCACAACCCACTAATGGTCCATCCTAACTGACTCTGGGCACTCTGAGGACCTGATGCAAAGTATCTTCTGGATTAACGACCTCTGATGAAGTCTGCAATAATGAAAAATAATAATAATAAAAAAGTAAACGCTGCATTGCACCGAATGACCAGCAGGTGGCAACGAAGTCACAACATTAACTAGCCCCCTATTGTAGAAAACCTAAACACCATCAGGAGGTGCTGAGGCTTCATGAGAACGCGCCACCCCCAAACTTAAAAGGCTTTTCCACTATTCAGACAACTTCTCAATCACTGTTTCCCCTGAGTAAAATAATAACTATTCTACTCTGTGCCATTCCAGCAGTGTCAGCACTGGCTCTCCCGGGGTCCGCGATCCCTGCGGCCAATCAGAGGTGTCTTCACTCTCTCGTACTTTGGAGGAATTGACCGCTGCAGCTGCTCTCCCACTTCCTCCAGATGTCAATGTTGTCTGTAGGAGAGGAAAGTGAAGCCAGCGCTGAATGTCACGCCAAAGATGGCTGCCCTCCTATTATATAAATCTCACTAGAACTCCACCACCAGCCTATCACATTCCTAGTTCCACATCCAACCTCCATATCAAACCCTGTAATAAACCCTTCATTACCTGGTCTTGTCAGGACCTCAATAAACCCAGCCTTTTTGAGGCCTAGTTCTGTACGGCCATTAATAATGCACTGGTGTAAATAATGTGTGTGAGGTAAATGGTGTGGAAAACCGGATTGTAATCAAGCAATGATTTCTTCAATTGGACTGCAATGTCCTGAACCATACGACTTGTACCAGTCATGTGACTTATTGGCCAAAGCTGTGATATCACAGAGGCACATACCAGCATGTGGAAGCATGGCGACATAGCGATGACATCACAATGGCAGGTGCCGGAATGTGGAATCCATGACAGCGATGACATCACAATGGCAGGTGCCGGAATGTGGAATCTATGACATAGCGATGACATCACAGGAGCGCAGGTGAGAGGAGACACACGGGAGCTCACAAACCACAAGGAAGACAAGAAGCATCGATTGGAGAATAGGGACAGGAGAAGCCAAGAAGAACAGAATAACCCGCTTCTTAGCCTTCACTGAGCCATGACAAGACTGAGCGGATGGAAGCGGAGGAGGAGACCCAGGACCCCGTCACATCCACCTGACTGATGAGAAAGGTGAGAAATTATGTAGATTATGTAGCAGCATTACAACTATTCTCGTTACCCATAGCAACCAGTCAGAGCTCAGCTTTTATTAAAGGGGTATTCCCATCTCCAAAATCCTCTCCCAATATGTAGTAGGTGTAATAATAATAATATTAGATATCCATGCTTACAACCACCAGTTATCTAGTGGCTAGTGGTCGTAACCATGGATACCTAAGGTCCTGCAATGCCTGCACATGAGGGAAGAGACACAGCGAAGCAGAAAAACTATTCTACATTTCTAATTGAGGTTTTTTCTAATATTATTATTACACCTACTACATATTGGGATAGGATCTTGGAGATGGGAATACCCTTTTAATCTCTGATTGCTATGGGTAACTAGGAGAGTTTGTTGCTCAGCTTTGATAAGGGATGACAGATTTTACTAGACTAAGTGGATATCATTGGTGCTACCAGTGCAGCTGCACAGGGGGCTAATAGGTTAGGGGGTCACTCACCTTCATTTTGTTGATTCTGTGTATTGCTGTAGCAGTGCTGTGCGCGTATATTGATGCCGTGGGGCAGGGGCGTACATAGAAATCATCGGGGCCCATAGCAGAAGTTTGAGTTGAGGCCTCCCCCTTCAAAAGAAATTAATAAAAAAATTATATTTGTTGGTGTCACAGAAGAGCAGATCTCACAACTTTCCAGCCTTTACATAGTAATTTTCCTCCTGCTGAAGTCCTAGATTCCCCTCTCATTGCCACCATAACGTATGATGCCAACAAAAGTAATAATAATAATAATAATAATAATAATCTTTATTTTTATATAGCGCTAACACATTCCGCAGCGCTTTACATACATTATCGTCGCTGTCCCCATCGGGCTCACAATCTAATTTCCCTATCAGTATGTCTTTGGAGTGTGGGAGGAAACCGGAGAACCCGGAGGAAACCCACGCAAACACAGGGAGAACATACAAACTCCTTGCAGATGTTGTCCTTGGTGGGATTTGAACCCAGGACCCCAGCGCTGCAAGGCTGCAGTGCTAACCGCTGAGCCACCGTGCCCCCCAAACACAGTATGATACCCCCCATGGTGAATTCCTCTACCTTAACCTCCACATGTACAGTAGGGTCATCAAACTATGCCCCCACCTCAACTCCCAAGGCAAAGTAAGGTGACCACAACACAGTAATCCCCCAACTGTGACCCCCACACAGCCCTCCATGTACTGTAATGGGCCTACATACAGTATAATGGCCCCACACTGTACAATAGTCTGCACTAGCCCTCCAAACAGTATGATGGACACCACATAGGTCAGAGTAATATTCAGCTCACCCTTGAAGGATTCCCAGCGGGTTCCATATAACGAAGCACAGGATCCAGACTCCGCCAGATGTAGAAGCAAGGTGCATCCAAATCCAGTACAAAAAGTCTTTATAAGAACGATGGAAACAATGGCATTGTTTGACACACCATTTAGGTGTAGTTGGGGGTTTGGAAGGTGCAGAAAATATATGAGTCTAAGAACATGCAGAGTGTTCGAAACGCGTTCGGTGTTGCACATTTTCTGCACCTTCCAAACCCCCAACTACAGCTAAATGGTGTCACAACAATCCATTTGTTTTTTTACTGGAGCTGGATATTCACTTCAATCCATGCATGATGGACCCCACACAAACCTTAACACTGTATAATTGCTTGCATACTGTATAATGGCCCCGCACATAACCCTTCAAATATTATAATGGCCCCCACATAACCCTTCACATATTATAATGGCCCCATATAGTGTAACACGCCACCATAATCCTCCATACAATAAAATACTCACTATAGTCCTCCACAGAGCATAAGTCACTTCCCCATGGTCCTCCTCACAGTATAATACACTCCCCATGGTCCTCCACACAGTAATATGCACCCGCCCATAGGGTAAAACGCAACCCCACCCCTCCATAGGGTAAAACGCAACCCCCACCCCTCCATAGGGTAAAACGCAACCCCCACCCCTCCATAGGGTAAAACGCAACCCCCACCCCTCCATAGGGTGAAACACAACCCCATCTCCCCATAGGGTGAAACACAACCCCACCCCCCATAAGGTAAAAAACAACCCCACCCCCCATAGGGTAAAAAACAACCCCACCCCCCATAGGGTAAAAAACAACCCACAGTTTTCCAGTATTATGAGCACCACGTACTCACTGATTTTTTTTTAAGAAAAATACAATACTCACCGCTCCTTGTTCCCCCACTGCTTCAGTCTCTGCAGCGCATATACTCACCTCAGCAGCTACACTATCTGACACAGCATGGAGTGCGGTGAAGTGTCGTCATCGTGCCCGCTGTGTCAGATGCAGGAGGGAGGGAGCATTAAATGCTGCCGTTCAGTCAATACCATGGTTAATCACTAACAGGGGCATTTAAGTGTCCTGGTAGCTACTTCACTCATGTACCTCTTCCCATCGCCCCATAGAAGTGGTTGCCGAAGATTTACCATGGCAGTCAGGGGCCTTAAAGAAGGATTCAATCACTGCCATCTTAGTACTCCTATAAAGCTCGGCTTCACAAGAGAATGTCAATTAAACTACATGCATATACTGCAATAATACAAAATTACAAAATATAGTATAAGGGGTTAAATGATCACATAAGTCCACTAAGTTAACTTAAAAATAAAGAA
Source organism: Phyllobates terribilis (assembly GCF_046119375.1). Taxonomy (NCBI): domain Eukaryota; kingdom Metazoa; phylum Chordata; class Amphibia; order Anura; family Dendrobatidae; genus Phyllobates; species Phyllobates terribilis. The sequence continues at coordinate 328,185 of NW_027363947.1, forward strand.
AAAATTGAAAAAGTTTTGAAAAATATGAAAGTTTAAATTATACTTCAACCGTTATGTTAAAATACCCCCCAAAACAAAAAATGAAATGCTCTTCTTCACAAAAAACACAAATCAAAAGCAATGACATTTAATGCAACCCAAAAAGGTATCAAAAACGGGTCAATTCACTTGTATTGAGAGAGGCCGAACACATCCAGTCGGCATGTGATAGAGTGTATGCAAATTGCAATCTTGCGGCGCCAGTACTAGAGAAATTCTGTCCGCTCGCACACTGTGCACTTTAAGGAGCCACAAGTCTGACTGCAGATGGCGCCCCAAACCTGGGCAAACCTTTCAATATACCCCAAAATTGTATCAATAAAAGCTACGCAAAATCACACTGTCACAAAGGTCCATCAACAGAAAAAAAAAATGTAAAGGTCTCAGAATATGGTGACCCAAACCAATTTCTTTAGTGTTGTTACATAGTTGTTTAACCACCGTGGGAGATAAAACACCTTGAATTTGGTATTGCAGTTATCTCAATGACCTGGAGAATTATATTATATTCTAAAAACAAAAGCAATTCCACTATTGTCTTTTAAAGATGTATCTCATTATTTCATCCCAACACAGATTTTGTTTCTCTCCACATTTCAGACATATGATAAATATATAGTTGTATAGTTTGTTTTTATCTTAGTGGTGAAAACATCATTTTGCAACAAAGAGAATAACTCGTTTCCCACTATTTTCTGTGGCCAAATATTTTCCTATTGGTAAAGCAAAATGAGGATTTAGTTTGTGTGAGTGAAGCTCATGTTTTTATTCACAAAAGTTTGGAGAACAAAGAAGATTTTGATTCTTTTTTAAAATCATTATTTGGGTATGTTATATGGTTATTAAAGGGGTAAATACTTGTTATGGTGCTAATATTATGGGTTCAATAATTTAACATTTTTATATGGCGAATTGATTAAATGATACTTCCGCGTCTTAAATTTTTATACTTTTGAAATCTGATCGGGGCCCGCCTCATGCCCGACCAACCGGGAGGGGACCAGGTGATCGGGGCCCGCCTCATGCCCGACCAACCGGGAGGGGACCAGGTGATCGGGGCCCGCCTCATGCCCGACCAACCGGGAGGGGACCAGGTGATCGGGGCCCGCCTCATGCCCGACCAACCGGGAGGGGACCAGGTGATCGGGGCCCGCCTCATGCCCGACCAACCGGGAGGGGACCAGGTGATCGGGGCCCGCCTCATGCCCGACCAACCGGGAGGGGACCAGGTGATCGGGGCCCGCCTCATGCCCGACCAACCGGGAGGGGACCAGGTGATCGGGGCCCGCCTCATGCCCGACCAACCGGGAGGGGACCAGGTGATCGGGGCCCGCCTCATGCCCGACCAACCGGGAGGGGACCAGGTGATCGGGGCCCGCCTCATGCCCGACCAACCGGGAGGGGACCAGGTGATCGGGGCCCGCCTCATGCCCGACCAACCGGGAGGGGACCAGGTGATCGGGGCCCGCCTCATGCCCGACCAACCGGGAGGGGACCAGGTGATCGGGGCCCGCCTCATGCCCGACCAACCGGGAGGGGACCAGGTGATCGGGGCCCGCCTCATGCCCGACCAACCGGGAGGGGACCAGGTGATCGGGGCCCGCCTCATGCCCGACCAACCGGGAGGGGACCAGGTGATCGGGGCCCGCCTCATGCCCGACCAACCGGGAGGGGACCAGGTGATCGGGGCCCGCCTCATGCCCGACCAACCGGGAGGGGACCAGGTGATCGGGGCCCGCCTCATGCCCGACCAACCGGGAGGGGACCAGGTGATCGGGGCCCGCCTCATGCCCGACCAACCGGGAGGGGACCAGGTGATCGGGGCCCGCCTCATGCCCGACCAACCGGGAGGGGACCAGGTGATCGGGGCCCGCCTCATGCCCGACCAACCGGGAGGGGACCAGGTGATCGGGGCCCGCCTCATGCCCGACCAACCGGGAGGGGACCAGGTGATCGGGGCCCGCCTCATGCCCGACCAACCGGGAGGGGACCAGGTGATCGGGGCCCGCCTCATGCCCGACCAACCGGGAGGGGACCAGGTGATCGGGGCCCGCCTCATGCCCGACCAACCGGGAGGGGACCAGGTGATCGGGGCCCGCCTCATGCCCGACCAACCGGGAGGGGACCAGGTGATCGGGGCCCGCCTCATGCCCGACCAACCGGGAGGGGACCAGGTGATCGGGGCCCGCCTCATGCCCGACCAACCGGGAGGGGACCAGGTGATCGGGGCCCGCCTCATGCCCGACCAACCGGGAGGGGACCAGGTGATCGGGGCCCGCCTCATGCCCGACCAACCGGGAGGGGACCAGGTGATCGGGGCCCGCCTCATGCCCGACCAACCGGGAGGGGACCAGGTGATCGGGGCCCGCCTCATGCCCGACCAACCGGGAGGGGACCAGGTGATCGGGGCCCGCCTCATGCCCGACCAACCGGGAGGGGACCAGGTGATCGGGGCCCGCCTCATGCCCGACCAACCGGGAGGGGACCAGGTGATCGGGGCCCGCCTCATGCCCGACCAACCGGGAGGGGACCAGGTGATCGGGGCCCGCCTCATGCCCGACCAACCGGGAGGGGACCAGGTGATCGGGGCCCGCCTCATGCCCGACCAACCGGGAGGGGACCAGGTGATCGGGGCCCGCCTCATGCCCGACCAACCGGGAGGGGACCAGGTGATCGGGGCCCGCCTCATGCCCGACCAACCGGGAGGGGACCAGGTGATCGGGGCCCGCCTCATGCCCGACCAACCGGGAGGGGACCAGGTGATCGGGGCCCGCCTCATGCCCGACCAACCGGGAGGGGACCAGGTGATCGGGGCCCGCCTCATGCCCGACCAACCGGGAGGGGACCAGGTGATCGGGGCCCGCCTCATGCCCGACCAACCGGGAGGGGACCAGGTGATCGGGGCCCGCCTCATGCCCGACCAACCGGGAGGGGACCAGGTGATCGGGGCCCGCCTCATGCCCGACCAACCGGGAGGGGACCAGGTGATCGGGGCCCGCCTCATGCCCGACCAACCGGGAGGGGACCAGGTGATCGGGGCCCGCCTCATGCCCGACCAACCGGGAGGGGACCAGGTGATCGGGGCCCGCCTCATGCCCGACCAACCGGGAGGGGACCAGGTGATCGGGGCCCGCCTCATGCCCGACCAACCGGGAGGGGACCAGGTGATCGGGGCCCGCCTCATGCCCGACCAACCGGGAGGGGACCAGGTGATCGGGGCCCGCCTCATGCCCGACCAACCGGGAGGGGACCAGGTGATCGGGGCCCGCCTCATGCCCGACCAACCGGGAGGGGACCAGGTGATCGGGGCCCGCCTCATGCCCGACCAACCGGGAGGGGACCAGGTGATCGGGGCCCGCCTCATGCCCGACCAACCGGGAGGGGACCAGGTGATCGGGGCCCGCCTCATGCCCGACCAACCGGGAGGGGACCAGGTGATCGGGGCCCGCCTCATGCCCGACCAACCGGGAGGGGACCAGGTGATCGGGGCCCGCCTCATGCCCGACCAACCGGGAGGGGACCAGGTGATCGGGGCCCGCCTCATGCCCGACCAACCGGGAGGGGACCAGGTGATCGGGGCCCGCCTCATGCCCGACCAACCGGGAGGGGACCAGGTGATCGGGGCCCGCCTCATGCCCGACCAACCGGGAGGGGACCAGGTGATCGGGGCCCGCCTCATGCCCGACCAACCGGGAGGGGACCAGGTGATCGGGGCCCGCCTCATGCCCGACCAACCGGGAGGGGACCAGGTGATCGGGGCCCGCCTCATGCCCGACCAACCGGGAGGGGACCAGGTGATCGGGGCCCGCCTCATGCCCGACCAACCGGGAGGGGACCAGGTGATCGGGGCCCGCCTCATGCCCGACCAACCGGGAGGGGACCAGGTGATCGGGGCCCGCCTCATGCCCGACCAACCGGGAGGGGACCAGGTGATCGGGGCCCGCCTCATGCCCGACCAACCGGGAGGGGACCAGGTGATCGGGGCCCGCCTCATGCCCGACCAACCGGGAGGGGACCAGGTGATCGGGGCCCGCCTCATGCCCGACCAACCGGGAGGGGACCAGGTGATCGGGGCCCGCCTCATGCCCGACCAACCGGGAGGGGACCAGGTGATCGGGGCCCGCCTCATGCCCGACCAACCGGGAGGGGACCAGGTGATCGGGGCCCGCCTCATGCCCGACCAACCGGGAGGGGACCAGGTGATCGGGGCCCGCCTCATGCCCGACCAACCGGGAGGGGACCAGGTGATCGGGGCCCGCCTCATGCCCGACCAACCGGGAGGGGACCAGGTGATCGGGGCCCGCCTCATGCCCGACCAACCGGGAGGGGACCAGGTGATCGGGGCCCGCCTCATGCCCGACCAACCGGGAGGGGACCAGGTGATCGGGGCCCGCCTCATGCCCGACCAACCGGGAGGGGACCAGGTGATCGGGGCCCGCCTCATGCCCGACCAACCGGGAGGGGACCAGGTGATCGGGGCCCGCCTCATGCCCGACCAACCGGGAGGGGACCAGGTGATCGGGGCCCGCCTCATGCCCGACCAACCGGGAGGGGACCAGGTGATCGGGGCCCGCCTCATGCCCGACCAACCGGGAGGGGACCAGGTGATCGGGGCCCGCCTCATGCCCGACCAACCGGGAGGGGACCAGGTGATCGCCTGCCCGCCCGACCCCCCCCCCCCCCCGTCTGCCCACCGGGACAGGTGATCGGGGCCCGTCAACACGGTGGCAGCTTCTGAAAGTACTCTTAGTGTGCGGTTTTACAACTACTCCTGGTGCTGGTGGGTGCTTCTAGAACTCCTCCCCCCCCCGGTGGGCGCTTCTAGAACTCCCCCCCCCCCCGGTGGGCGCTTCTAGAACTCCCCCCCCCTCCCCCGTGGGCGCTTCTAGAACTCCCCCCCCCCTCCCCCTTGGGCGCTTCTAGAACTACCCCCCCGGTGGGCGCTTCCAGAACCACAACCCCCCCCCCCCCCCCCCGTGCGCTTCTAGAACTACCCCCAGTGCCGTGAGCGGTTCTAGAACTTCTAGTGTGCAGTTCTAATACTGCTTCTGGTCGGCGCTTTTAGAAATACCCGTGGTGGGCGCTTATATAACTATGCCCGATGCCGGTGGGCGCTTATAGAACTACGCCCGGTGGGCGCTTATAGAAATACTCCAAGTGTACGGTTCTAGAACTACTGCTGGTATGCATTTCTAGATCTACCCCTTGTGCCCGTGGGGCTTCTAGAACTACACCACCCCCCCCCCCCCCGTGGGCTTCTAGAACTACCCGCGGTGCCGTGAGCGCTTCTAGAACTACCCCCAGTGCCGTGAGCGGTTCTAGAACTTCTAGTGTGCGGTTCTAATACTGCTCCTGGTGGGCGCTTTTAGAACTTCCCCTGGTGGGCGGCTCTAGAAGTACTTTTAGTATGCAGTTCTAGAACCATCCCTGGTGCCGGTGGGCGCTTCTAGAACTACCCCTTGTAGGCGGTTCTAGATCTACACCTGGTGCCGGTGGACGGTTCTAGAACTACCCCTGGTGCCGTGAATGTTTCTAGAACTTCTACTAGTGTGCAGTTCTAATACTGCTCCTGGTGGGCGGTTCTAGAACTACCCCCTGATGGGCGCTTCTAGAACTACATCTTGTGGGCGCTTCTAGAACTACCTCTAATGTGCCGTTCTAAAACTACTTCTAATATGCAAAACCTACAAAAGGCAAAAAATATATCTCATACCCTACCATCATTATATATAAATGTAAAGCAAAGTTGCATATGACATATAGGGTACTTAGTACCCTATATGTCATATACAACTTTGCTTTACATTTATATATAATGATGGTAGGGTATGAGATATTTGTCTTTTGTAGGTTTTGCTTCTTTTTGCTAGTGTGAACATGCTCCTATTTCTTGCATGTCTACCATCTTAGACCTCAGTTCACATTGCTTGGTTTTTTGTCTTGTTTGCATTCTGTGCAAATTAAGGGTGTGGCATCCCCCTTGTTGAGCTCGTTAGTATATATGTCGCTTACCATGGGCCTAGGTGGTCTGATATTGGGACCCGGTTCTACTTGTCTACCCTTTTATATGCATTACTTCAACTTTGATATACAGTAAGGTTTTTAATATAGACAGTGTAGGACCGTCCTAATTTAGGGTCACCTTGTCGCTGGTGGGACGGCTTGTATACTTTTTTTGATCAAAAATAGTTCACCAAGTACCCTATATGTCATATGCAACTTTGCTTTACATTTATATATAATGATGGTAGGGTATGAGATATATTTGTCTTTTGTAGGTTTTGCTTCTTTTTGCTAGTGTGAACATGCTCCTATTTCTTGAATGTGTACCATCTTAGACCTCAGTTCACATTGCTTGGTTTCTAATATGCAGTTTTAGAACTACCCCTGGGGGTTCTAGAACTAACCATTGTGAGCGCTTCTAGAAGTACTCTTAGTGTGCAGTTCTATAACTACCCCGGTGCCGTGAGCGGTACTAGAACTACACCTGGTGTCTGTGGGCGGTTCTAGAGCTACACCTGGTGCCGTGAGCAGTTCTAGAACTTTTAGTGTGCGGTTCTAACACTGCTCCTGGTGGGTGCTTTTAGAACTTCCCCTGGTGTCGGTGAGCACTTCTAGAACTACCCCTGGTGGGTGGTTCTGAAACTACCCCTGGTGCCGTGAGTGGTTCTAGAACTTCTACTAGTGTGCAGTTCTAATAATGCTCCTGGTAGGTGGTTCTAGAAGTGCTCTAGTGAGCAGTTCTAGAACTACCCCTGGTGCCAGTGGGCTCTTCTAGAACCACTCCTAGTGTGCAGCTCTAGAGCTACCCCCTGGGGGTGCTTCTAGAACTGCACCTAGTGCCGGTGGGCAGTTCTGAAACTACCCCCGGTGGGCACTTCTAGAAGTACTCTTAGTGTGCAGTTCTAGAACCGCCCACCATGAGCAGTATTAGAACTGCACACTAGTAGAAGTTCTAGAACCACTCACGGCACCAGGGGTAGTTTCAGAACCACCCACCAGGGGTAGTTCTAGAATCGCCCACCGGCACCAGGGGAAGTTCTAAAAGCACCCACCAGGAGCAGTGTTAGAACCCCACACTAAAAGAAGTTCTAGAACTGCTCACGGCACCAGGTGTAGCTCTAGAACCGCCCACAGACACCAGGGGTAGTTCTAGAACCGCCCACCATGAGCAGTATTAGAACTACCCCTGGTGGGCGCTACTAGAAGTACTCCTAGTGTCCAGTTCTAGAACTACCCCCAGTGCCGTGAGTGGTTCTAGAACTTCTAGTGTGCGGTTCTAATACTGCTCCTGGTGGGCGCTTTAAGACCTACCCTTGGTGGGCGGTTCTAGAAGTACTACTAGTGTGCAGTACTAGAACTACCCCTGGTGCCGGTGTGCGCTTCTAGAACTACCCCTGGTGGGCGGTTCTAGAACTACCCCCCTGGTGCCATAATCGGTTCTAGAACTTCTAGTTTGCGGTTCTAATACTGCTCCTGGTGGGCGCTTCTAGAACTACCCCTGGTGGGCAGTCCTAGTACTACCCATTGTGCTGGTGGGCACTTCTAGAACTACCACTGGTGTGCGCTTGTAGAACAACCCTTGGTGTGCAGTTCTAATACTACTCCGATGGGCGGTTCTAGAATTACCCCTGGGAACGGTGGGCGGTTCTAGAACTACACCTGGTGGGCGCTTCTAGAACCACCCCTGGTTGTCATTGTGTGCTTCTAGACCTACATCTGGCGGGCGCTTCTAGACCTACATCTGGCGGGCGCTTCTAGACCTACATCTGGCGGGCGCTTCTAGAACTACTCTTAGTGTGCAGTTCTAGAACTACTCTTAGTGTGCAGTTCTAGAACTACTCCAGTGCCGTGAGCGATACTAGAACTACTCCTGGTGGGCATTTCTAGAACTACACCTGGTCTGTGGGTGGTTATAGAGCTACACCTGGTGGGCGGTTATAGAACTACCCCTGGTGCATGTGAGCGGTTCTAGAGCTACCCCTGGTGGGCGCTTCTAGAACTACCCCTGGTGGGCGCTTCTACAAGTACTCCTAGTGTTCAGTTCTAGAACAACCCCTGGTGCCGTGAGCGGTTCTAGAACTTCTTCTAGTGTGCAGTTCTAATAACGCTCCTGGTGGGCGCTTCTAGAACTACTCCTTGTGTTCGGTTGCAGTTCTAGAACTACCCCTGTTGCCGGTGGATGCTTCTAGTACTACCCATTTTGGGTGCTTCTAGAGCTACTCCTAGTGTGCAGTTCTAGAACTACTCCTGGTGCCAGTGGGCAGCTCTAGAGCTACCCATGGTGGGCGGTTCCAGTACTACCCCTGGGGGGCGGTTCTAGAACTACCCCTGTTGCCGGTGGGCGGTTCTAAAACTACCCCTTGTGGGCGGTTCTATAACTACTCCTGGTAGTTTACATCTATTCTATATTTTTCTATTTTAACTATTGTATGTACATTGGTGTGAGTGCCTGTCTCTACGGTGTCACTCTTACTTAACCGTGTATTATAGGTTTTTTAATTTCCTATTTATGCATAATTTGACAATTTTGTTTGGTTGTTCTTGATTGGTTCTTTGACATTCCTAGTTTGCCTATGGTGTCAATGCACCAAAATGAGTCATCTAGCGTCAATGAACTTTAACCACCTTCACTGCACACGTCAGTGTTGTGCTCTTCTCCCTCGCCGCCCCCCCCCCCCAATAGCTGCAAAGTCCCACCTGTATACTGGGGCCCAAGACCACAAGATCATACTCTGGATCTCTAGCACTCCTGATGTCACGTGCAGGGGCCTCAGGAGCCTCCGAACACCACACTGACATCTGTCTGCTCTCCTCCACAACTGAGCAGCATCAGAAACCCAGCTAACAGACATTGCTGTCACTGCAAACACTCATTGGATTAACTGACACGATGTCAGCGAGTTGCTGAAGATCTGGATACTGCAGCCATGAGATCTGTGGCAGCATTAGGCAGATGGGACACTGCAGCTAATAGAGAGTAAGAGTGCAACAGAGATGGCCCTAAACTGCATTTAAAGGGTGTCAGGAAAACTTAGTCAGACTTTGCAGCCCTCTGGCGCTCCCTTATCCTGCTGGTCAAACACGGTATTGACCGAGGATAAGCAACAGGGAACAGCTGCTCTCATTTATGTCGACTATTGTGGCACGTGATGTGACAGGACGTATATATACCACCAGTTCAGTCTAGGAACATATATATACCTCAATCCCACCACCCTCAACCACCATATCACATAAATACACCGTATGCTGCCACCACCGATCTCTTAACAGGTGGATCGGGTACCCGTTAGGTAACATGAATTAGCAGGTGAGGAACGCATTTGCTCGACATAGGACAAGAAGAACGAAGCTGGTAAATAATAATAATTTACTTCCGAAAGTTGGCAGTGTTTACAAAACAAACAAGATATTATAAAAGACAATTTACATATATGCATAAAACAGTTATTAAAATAAAAGGGGTAAATAATAGCAAAACCTGCACCACGAGGTGATGGTCTCAGATTCTGTGGGGGGGGGGGGGCGGCTCCCCGGAAATTAGGTGATTCCTCCACGCAGCGAGGAGTGCTTGCATCTGATGTCCCTGGGTTGGAATGAGCCAACATGGACGTTCTGGTTTTTAGTTAGTAGGCAAAACACTAGGACACACCCATGTTTACCTCACACGGGGGCTCTGTTTTGTGAACCCACCCAGCTGCACAAGACATAAAAATCCTTCATCTTCCATATCTTGGTATGGGGGGGGGGGGCCCACATCCAAGATGGATACATCATGTTTGCCGTCACCAATATTCACAGAGATTGATATCAAATATGATATTTATATGACGTTCAGAAGCCCAGAAACCATTTCCTAGGTTTCTGGTGGTTTCCCAGTTATGAAAGATACACCATCATAACTGGAAAAAGGTGAGCATCCCAAAAATGTGGTCCATGTGTTTGTGACAGTCATGTGCATTATTAAACTCGACATTAAAAGTTTGTACAGTTACACAATAGGGCTTAGGAGGAAATCCAGTGTAGACCAGTATGCTTGCCCTGGGCTGAGGTTTACGGCGGTTATAAAAATTCCTTGTTTGGGGGAAGCAAGAGTAGAGTTCTATGGAGGTCCCTTCCAAGTGAACAGGGGGCGGAGATATAAGACATCTCTGGCTGTCCTTTCAACATTTTTAAAACTAGGACAAAAAGATGTAGTTAGTTACTTACCGGTAACGGGATTTCTCAGAGCCCATGACGGCACCACGGAGAGAGAGGGGATCCGCCCAACAAGGACAGGAAACCTACAGATAAAAGGGCGGTACCTCTCCCGCATCCGTTGTTTACAGAGCACGAGAGGACCACCAGGTTAGTAACACAAAATTTTACAATTTAAGACCTCACTAGACACACTACGTGGCTACAATAATTAACCAATAAGTGTGCGCACCCACACGTGAAGGGAGGGAATGTACGGGTGCCGTCATTGGCTCTGAGAAATCCTATTACCGGTAAGTAACTACGTCTTTCTCCTTCCCCTATGACGGCACCACGGAGAGAATTGCAGAGAAGTGACTCATTAGGGGGAGGACCACAGCTTCCAGAACCCTTCTCCCGAAAGTCAGGTCTGAAGAAGAGGTTAAGTCTATCCGGTAGTGATTAAAGAAGGTAGAGGGGGAAGACCAGGTTGCCGCTCTACATACCTGCTCTATCGTAGCACAGGCCTTCTCTGCCCAGGAGGCTGCCACCGCTCTTGTTGAGCGGGCCTTCAGTTTCTCCGGGGCAGCTTCTCCACGTGAGGAGTAAGATAATGTAATGGCCTCCCTTATCCATCTGGCCAGCGTGCCCTTAGAAGCTTTCTTCCCCTTACGAGGACCCTGAAAGCAGACCGAGAACTATCCTGCCTACACTCGTGTTGCCTCTAGATACTGGATTAGGCACCTTCTGACGTCTAGTGTATGCAGGACCCTCTCTTTTGTGTTCCTAGGGTTAGGGCAGAAAGAAGGGAGGGTGATTTCCTAGGACCTGTGAAATCTTGATGCCACTTTTGGTAGATAGGGTTATTCTGAAAACTGATCCTGCCTATCCTCCAAGATTTGTGTGAAGGGGGGGCCTGCCAATAGGGCCTGAATATCACTAACCCTACGTGCGGATGTGAGAGCTACCAAGAGTGCTGTTTTTAGGGACGCTTCTGACAGGGGTTCAAAAGGTGCCTCAGTTAGGGCTGAAAGGACCAAGTTCAAATCCCAGGGTGTAGTATTTCGGGATGGGATAGGGCGGGATCTAGCTGATGCCTTATTAAACCTAGATACCCATCTATCCCTGGCTAGGTCAAAATTATAGAGTGCTCCCAGGGCCACAACTTGAACTTTTAAGGTACTTGTGGCCAGGCCCTGCTCCAAACCCCTCTGTAAAAATTACAGGATAGCCGTCAACGGAACCTCCCCACCCAACCTAGGACCTGAGACTGAAAGGAATTTCTTCCAGGTTTTCCCGTATAGTTTGGTGGTGACTGGTTTTCTACTTTGAAGTAGTGTGGTGATCAAATTTGGGGAGAAACCTTTGTCTTTCAGAAGAGCCCTCTCAAATTCCAGGCAGTCAAGTGTAAGCTTGACACCTGAGGATGGAGGACCAGATCCTGAGAAAGAAGGTCCGGGAGAACCAATGGATCGGAGATTGACAACCTCCTCAGCCATGAAAACCATGCTCTCTTTGGCCAAAAGGGGGCTATTAGGATTACCCTCGCTTCCTCTTCTCTGATTTTCCTCAGAACAGCTGGAATCAGAGCGATCGGAGGAAAAGCGCAAGCTAGAGGGTAATTCCAAGGGATCATAAAGGCATCCACGGCTACCGGGTTCCCTTTGGGATCTAGGGAGCAAAAAGAGCGTGTTTTTTTGTTCTGATTGTTGGCAAACAGATCTATGGAGGGACGGCCCCACCTTTGTACAATCTGCCGAAAAACCGCCTGACTTAATTCCCACTCGCCCTGCTTCAACCGAGTCCGACTGCGGTGCGGTTTTCTACCCCTTTTATCTGTAGAGCAGATAGGGATTGCAAGTTCTCCTCGGCTAAGTGAAAGATGACCTCTGTCGTCTGCATTAGGGAATGGGACCGTGTACCCCCCTGGTGGTTCAGGTATGCCACTACTACTCTGTTGTCTGAGAAGACCCTCACGTGATGTCCTTGTAGTGTGTGCATGAACTCCCGGAGTGCCTGCTCTACTGCTAGGAGCTCCTTCATGTTTGAGGACCGTTTCAGGCGTTCTGTCCAGACCCCCTGAGCTACCAGGTTGTTTAGGTGGGTCCCCCAGCCCCCGGGGCTTGCATCTGTGGTCAGGATTTGCGGTGTCGGGATTGTCCAAGGAATCCCCCAGGCCAGATTGTGTATGTTCCCCCACCACTCTAGGGAAAGTGTGGTTTTTACAGATAGCGTTAACCGCCCTTCTAAACGCCCTTTTAGTGCCTTTTCTGCTTCTAGGATTTCCCACTGAAGGGTCCTAGTATGTATTTGAGCCCATTGAACGGCCAGAAAGCACGCCATCAGGGAACCTAGCAGGGACATGGCCTTCCGAAGGGACATAGACAGGTGGGATTTCGCCCGTGATATCAGGTTTAAGATTTTTTGAATTTTCCCTGAGGGGAGACGACACTCCTGAATTTTTGAATCCAGTATGACGCCTAGGTACTCCTGTATCTGGCATGGTTCTGTTTTGGACTTTTCCAGATTCAAAAGCCACCCTAAGCAAGTCAAAGAATCCATGACTTTTTCCAGATGGGATTTGCAGTCTAGGAAGGAGCTGCCTATTATCAGGAAGTCGTCTAGGTATGGGACGACCTGGGTGTTCTGCTCCCTTTAGATGAGCCATCACCTCTGCAACCACTTTGGTTAAGACCCTTGGGGCTATGGCGATGCCGAATGGGAGGGCTCTATATTGGTAGTGCTTGACCACTCCACCCATAAGAACAGCTACCCTGAGGAACTTCTGGTAGTCCTTGTGTATCGGGACGTGATAATAAGCGTCTTTTAAGTCCAGGGCAGCCATGAAACCACCAGGAAACAGCATTTTTATTGAAAATTTTATTGTTTCCATTTTGAAGGGTTCCACCTTCAACAGCTTGTTCAGCTTTTTCAGAATCACAATCGTCCTGTACTGTATGTCCCATCTGTTTTTTTCTCAGGATAGTGGAGAATAGAAGCCCAAGCCTTCCTCCCCACCCAGGACCTCCTGGAGGACTGCTTTCCCTACTAGTCCCCGGATTTTCTGCTCCAAGGCTAGTTGCTCCTCGTTTGAAGATCTTTCAGGGGTTATAATAAAGTTTCTCTGAGGGACTTTAAAGAACTGGAGTTTCAGGCCCGATTGAATTAGGGTCAGAATCCATGAGCTGTTGGACATTAGCTCCCAGGCCGGGAGAAAACTTGATAAGCCCCCCCCCCCCCCACACCCGGGGCAAATCTTCATTGGGGGGCCTTTTTATTATCACTGGAGGGCTTGTTAAATAGGAATCCCTTGGTCTTCCTTCTCCGGTCTTCCCACCTATCCTGCTCTTTAGGGGGTTTCCTACGCATAAATCTTCTACTCCGAAAAGGCTTCCTGTAAGCAGCATTAGACGGGACAGGAAACCGTTTCTTATTATCCCCCGCTTTATCCAGGATGTCATAAAGGGCAGGCCCAAATAGAAACTCGCCCTCACAGTGGGTGGAGCACAATCTGGATTTAGTTTGTAGGTCCCCGGGCCAACATTTGAGCCAGAGGGCTCGTCTAGCCACGTTGGCAAGCCCCGCCACTCTAGCACTTAACCTGACGGAGTCCACCAAGGCGTCTGCCAGGAAGGCCGCTGCCCTTTTCATTATCAGGATGGCTTCAAGGATTGTGTCTCTGGATGTCTCCTGCCTCAGTTGTGATTCTAGCTGGTCCAACCAGACCATTAGGGATCTGGCCGTACACGTGGCAGCTATCGCCGGTTTTAACCCCCCCCAGAGGCTTCCCAGGAACCCTTTAAGAAGGTGTCTGCCTTTTTATCCATGGGGTCTTTCAAGACACCCATGTCTTCAAATGGAAGGAAGTATTTTTTTGAGGCTTTGGCTATAGCGACATCCAGTTTCGGTGCTTTCTCCCAAAAGGAGCATACGGGGTCCTCAAACGGGTACCTTCGTTTAGGGGAAAGGAAGCCCTTCCTCTCAGGTCTTTTCCACTCTTTCATAATCAGCGAATGAACATGTTCATTGAGTGGAAAAGATCTCCTTTTTTGCTGTTCTAGGCCACTAAACATGTCTTGTATGGATTTTTTGGGACGGGGATCTGTTAGACCCATGGTAGACCTGACTGCCTTGATAAGGCTGTTTCCTCAACGGGAAAACAGCTCCGACCTCCTCTAACTGTAGACGAGGAAGAGGAGGAGGAAGAGGTGGAAGTGTCCGAATCCCCGTCATCCTCAGAACTACTAGATGTGGACTCGGGGGGGGGGGGGGGGGGGCCATATGTTTTTAGTTTTCTTTAATCTTTTGCCCTGAAAAGATTTAATAGTGTTTTCAACTTGCGACTTAATTAGGTCTCTAAGATCAGAGGCAAATCTCGGGGTTCCCTCGCATATGGTCTGCTCAATGCAGGAGCTGCAGAGTCTCTTTTCCCAAGTAGTGGGCAAGGCCTCAGTGCATAATGCACAAGTCCTATTTTTTGTTTTTCCTGTACTCTTTTTCCCTACGGGAGACAAAAGAGAGAGAGCAAGGGCCCCTAGTTACAAAGTGGACTTTCACGAAGTTCACTTACCAACCAGACGGAAGAGCAGGTACCGGTTCAGGATGTGGAGCCATCTTTGTAGCCGAAGTCCTCCTGGAAGATGCCGAGGTGGAGTCCTTGCTACGCTGCGACGATCTGCCAGAGCGCCCGCTTCCACTCCGGTCCTGGCCTTCCGGTCCCTTTTGGGTTGGCAGTGGTGGTGGTGACTGAGGATGTAGCTGCTGCTCCTCAGGTAGGTCCTGGTCACTCATTGTTAGTTTTTTTTTTTTTTTTTTTTCTTCACACAGCGTGCCAGAGCCCAGAAGAGCAAATACTGGCGTCCTCTGCTGTGTTTTAAGTGCCTGTAGTGACCTGGCCCCGCCTTGCTCCCCCGCACCTGTGGGGGAAAGCGCTCACCTGCACAGACTGGTTACCCAGTCATGCATTGCAGCGACGCGTCATCCGGGGGAAATTGCGCAGTGAACCCGGAAGCTTAAATGCATGTTGCCGGGCAGCGTGCGTTCTCACCTCTGCAACCAGGGGGGTCTAGCACAGTCCTGGCGGCCTCCTCTTCATCCAGACCCCCCTCCGCAGACCCCAAAGGCCCACTGACCTCAGCAGTGGCGCTTCAGGACACCGCACCAGCCGAGGCAGGGGGACCCCCGCTGCCTGGATCGGACTGGCCGGGCCTGGCATCCCACGACGTCCATCTTCTGGCACCCCGCAGGTATGCCTCCTCCGGACTGTAGGGTCCCGTCAAGGACAGGAAACCAACTGATGCGGGAGAGAGGAACCGCCCTTTTATCTGTAGGTTTCCTGTCCTTGAAGGGCGGATCCCCTCTCTCTCCGTGGTGCCATCATGGGTGAAGGAGAAATACATTTTGCCTGACAAAGGGAATGTCACCAGGTTTATTGCCACCTGATCTGAGCACAGCACAACGTGGGGACAAAGATCCACAATTCCAGCGACATGTTGCTTTCTGGGCTGACTGCTGTAGTTTTGATAAGTGATCCTCCACCAGCAGGAGACTGCCACCAGAGGACTAGTAAAGCTGCTGCCATGTAGTCCAACCCTGTCCCCACAACTGATGAATAGCTCTGTACAGTGTGCATTGGTAGCTTTCTGCCTATCAGTGGTGTGGGTGGGGTTATACAGAGCCCAGCATTCAGAGAATTTGTAGATCTGCAGCAGACACATTTACTCTGAACTGCACCAAGCGATCCATCACTGTAATCAGGGTCTCTGCCCCTAAATCACCCTGCTCTCAGATGGGGCAGCAAAATCCTGGTGACAAATTCACTAACCCCATCCAGCTTCAGGTGCAAGTATTAGAATTGATTCTGATGCTCAAAATTAAATGTAAAGGCCAGTGGCTAATGGCAGGCAATAGGTACAGCAAAGTGTGGAAAAGTTACCTGCAGGATTGTAGGGAACAAACTTCTCAATGTCGGGGTACTGCAGCTCATCTGTCTTATCAGAAGTGCCAGAAACCTAGTGGGGAACAGGAACCAGGTCACAAGCTTCATTTATCCAGGGTTTACCATTAGGTTCTCCATATATGATCTAAAATGGAGTCAGCCAAGTCCTTGTGGCATAGCTGTGGCCTGGCCATACACTGTTTGGCTAGCAGCCATCTCTCCCAACATACAGATGAGCTCTCATGTGTTCTGTGGGGAGGAGGGTAATCTGCTGCCTCTAAGCAATTTGTGCCTAGAGAACAAGGAGCGGGTATTTGAAATGAACATTTGTTAGGTGAGGAGACCCCCATACACATTACACAGCTAGATTAGCCAGATATTAGCCCACTTTAATCCAACAGAAAACAATGGGACTTGTAATTGTGGCGCCCCTGAGGGTTCAGTCGCCACAGAGGTACTGCACCTCACCCAGAGGTGTGGTGTCCCCTTCTCTCAGGTAAGGAGGTAGTGCTGCAGAGAACCCCAACACCCGCATTCAACACCACACTGCTCCAGGCCGGCTGGAGGAACAACATGCATGAGCACAACTGCTGAGCCCTGTCCCTGGCTGGAGTAGGAGGAACCCAGAGGTAGGGGGAACCAGTAGTGGGTGTGGGTGGAGGAAATAGTTTAAGGGAGCACTATAGTAGTAGGTATATAAAGGGGAGCCATTTTAGGGTGGCAGGAGAGTTCGGTAGAGGAGTCAGTGGAGAACAGTCAGGGAGCAGAGTCTCTTTAGGTGCTCTGCTCCTCAAGCAGGGCCCGGTGCTAGAGGCTCAGGAGGGGAGCAGAGGAGTAGGCTCCGATCTAAGGAAGGGGTCCTAGGGGGTACGGGCGAGTGCAGGACAGCACCCGTACGCCCTGCATCTGTCAGAAGACAGAGGGATCGTAGGCCGCAGGAAGGGGACCGGCCCCTGGTCCAGCCGTGTAACTCCAGGTCTCGGCTGGGAAAACCGGAGCTTCTGGCTTGTATAGTAAGTTGCCGAAGCATCATTCTAATCCTCGTGAGGGTCAAGCAGGTCCAGGAACTCCAACGTACAGGAGGGGCTTCAGAGCACCCGAACGGGATTGAGAGTGGGAAAGAGCAGGGCAGGAGTGAGAAAGCTAGACCGTCTTCACGCTGGGTCTAGGAACACAAGAAAGAGGGGTTGTCAGGTGCTCCTAATCTACCTGAGGAAGTGCTGAACCTCTGCCTGGTGAACGCAGTGCGACGTGGGAGGCCGACAACTGTACAGTGCACCAATGGAACTGTCATAAGAACTGTGAGTAAAGACTCGGATGACTGCACCGCACTGCCTCCGTCCATTCTTTATCTGCGCCATCTTTCCCTCCCTGCACTACAACGCCCAGCGCAACTTTCACCGCCCTGGAGCAAGCTCTATCTGTGGAGAGCCACACCATCCCTGCTGCCTTAACACCAGCTCCAGAGGACTGCTCCACAGCGGCGGCTCCCTTTGGCCGCATTTCACAGGTGGCGTCACAAACACTTTCCCCAGATCCCCCAATATCTTCCCCTTTTAACTGACTGCCCTGGGTCACAGACCAGGCCAGCCACGGTGATATCCCCTATACCGGCATCCATAGGCCCGGCTGCCGAGTACCCCACGGCCCAGGGGGCGCATCATAATAGTAGAAAATGCCATGTGATCTTCTTGCCGATGTTTCCTATGGCATTTTAGGATTATGTAGCTACAAAGCCGCACTTAGAATATTGTGCACAGTTCTGGGCTCCGGTGCTCAGGAAAGACATATTGGAGCTAGAGAGGGTACAAAGGAGGGCGACTAAGGTAAAGGGAATGGAGGGACTAGAATACCCAGAGAGGTTGTCAAAATTAGGCCTATTTACATTGGAAAAGAGAAGGCTTAGGGGAGACCTCATAAACATGTATAAATACATCAGGGGGCTGTACAGAGATCTCTCCCATGACCTGTTTATACCAAGGATGGTGACAAAGACGAGGGGGCACACTATGCGTCTGGAGGAAAGGAGGTTCCTGCACCAGCATAGAAGGGGATTCTTTACGGTCAGAGCCGTGAGACTCTGGAACTCTCTGGGAGAGGAAGTGGTGATGTCCAACTCACTTAATGAGTTCAAGAGAGGCCTGGACGCCTTTCTTGAGAACAATAAAATTACATCTTATGCTTAGCGATAGTTAATTAATCCAGGGATTTAATCTAACTGCCAGATTGGTGTCGGGAAGTGAATTTTTCGTCAATGATGTAAATTGGCCTATACCGCATGGTATAGGAATAGCGGAATAGCTGCAGTGCACAAGAAATAGGCTGAACTGGATGGACGCTTGTCTTTTTTCGGCCTTATAAACTATGTAACTATGTAAAGTCTGTACATCAGTACAGGGCAGAACACAAGAGCGGTGTATGATCCGAGCTGCGGTAATACATTATACCTGTATAACAGCTGGCGCAGGCTTTGGCACTTTCCGGTCTCCTTTCAGAGGCTGCCCGTTCTTCTGGGTCATTACTTGCTTGTTGACATTTCCTAGAGCTTTTCTTGATGTTTTCCCACATGATACAGAACTGCGCACTTTGTCCTGGTGGCTTTTGACAAGTGACTTTCCTTTAGGGAAATCTAGATCATGTGAGGATGGTTCCTGAGCCAACCATGTGGAGCATCAATGGGCATGAAAGTGAAAGATTGCCAACACCAAAGCTGCAGAGGCAAAAGTCTTTAAAATACACAAGGAACAGAATTATGCCCACCTGGATGTCAGGTGTACTAGTAATCCCAGCACCCAACCCTCATGCCCAAAAGGACTACATCATTTCTGCACTAAAAGTATTTCACGTGTCAAAACCCCACTGAAGTGGCACTTTAACCCCTTACCAACATGATTTGCAGTTACATCATATGCCAGCTCTGACTTCTTGCCTGGAAGATGATGCCTGTGATATTTAGCCATCATCTGCCTTTAATAGCCACATGTAGAGCAGAGCTCCACCTGTTAGAGATGGACAGCAGCATTAACAGCGAACTGAGAAGGGAGTCATGCCATGTGCCCATCTGTGCCCCTGTAACACGATCGTGGGATGCCATCACTGCCAGGAAGGAGTCTGCTGAAAAGACCCATGCCTGTCATGACAGATCTGTGAATGCTGGCTATATACTGCAGTATTGCTGTACATAACACAAGAAACCAGATGATTGCATGTTCAAGTCCCCTAAGGCTATGTGCCCACGATGCAGAAATGCTCCGGATTTTTCCTGAGCGTTTCTGCATCTCCCCTGGAAGACAAAACGCATGCGGATTGTACATGCGGATAGTACATGCGTTTTTCCTGCCAGGGACATGCGGATGTGAAGCGTTCTTCACATGCATTTCCACATGTGGGTTTTCAAGCGCTTTCCAAGCGATTTTAGCATCACTTAGAAAGTGCTTGTCAACTTCGTCACCGGCATGGATTTATATAGTGTGACCCGAGAGAATGTCAAAAAATAAATCTATACTTACCATCCGATGGCCCCCGGAGTCTTGCTTCACTCAGTGCTGACTGCCGGCAGTTCGCGGTACACTGCGCTGAAGCACCTGCCGACGTCAGCGTTGTGTGACCCGTCACAAGAATATGACGTCAGCGCAGGTCCTTCAGTCCATCGCGATTTGCCGGCATGAGAGGAGGAGCGCAATGGGGGCTGCCAGAAGGTAAGTATCATATTTATTTTTTATTTTATTCTTTTTTTCACAGTTTCTATGGTACCTGGGTCCGGAGGAGAGTCTCCTCTCCTCTACACCTGGGTACCATCCGCACATTGGAACACGTGGATTGCGCATCTACATATACAGTGATGCGTAGTCCATGCGTTCTAATGCAAGTCAATGGCAGCGAAAACGCAGCACTTCCGCAAAATAATTGGTAGTGCTGTTTTTTTTTCCCGCAATGATAATCCGCAGCTGAAATTTCCACAGCATGTGCACAGCACAAGCGGATTATCATTGGGGAAGATGGCAGGCCTTCTACCATGCGTTTTTAAGCGTTTCTGCAGCGTTTTTGCCGCTGCGGAAATGCTTAACCGCTTCCCGACCACCCACTGTACATAAACGTCCACGCTGCCTGGGCTCTGCGCAGCACGGACGTTTAAAAACGGTGGGTGGTCTCGCAGCGCTCTGGACCCCCAGGGTCCTTCAAGAGCGGTGCAGAGCGATATCTGTGACAGGGAACATCATCGGGACCTGATTGGATCAGGTCCCAGTGATGTTAACCCTTTGCTGTCTTCTATATGCCGCGATCTATAGTGATCGCGGCATATAGAAGACAGCAGGAGGAGAGGGGGTGATATACTTACCTCTCCGAAGACCCCTGATACCTTCCAGGACCTTGGGTTGCTATGGCAGCTGGAGGTCACATGACCGCCTCCAGCTCTGCCATATATGGTGTCCTGCCAGGGTCAGCCTGCAGCTGAAGCCTGGCAGGACACACTGACTGTGTGAAGATCTCATGTAATGTAATACATGTCTATTACATTACATGAGATCAGCATCAGAAAAATAAAAATTATTGTCCCATACAGGGACTAAGTAAAAATGTAAAAAAAAAAAAAATGTTTTGAAACTGTTAAAAAAAATAAATAAATAAATAAATTAAAATAAATAAAATATTAAACCGATAAATCAGTATATTTATGCAAAAATAAAAAAAGTACACATATTTGGTATCGCCGCGTCCGAAACAACCTGAGCTATAAAACTGTCACACTAACAACTTCTGTGCACACCGTAATAAAAATAAATAAACGGAGCAAAAAACTATGCTTTTTCCTCATATCGCCAAACAAAAAGTGGAAAAAAATGCGATCAAAAAGCAAAATGGAAATAAAAATGGCACCGCTGAAAAAGTCATCTTGTTCCGCAAAAAAAAAGCTGCCATACAGCTCCATCAGCCGAAAAATAAAAAAGTCATAGCGCTCAGAATAAAGCAATGCAAAAAAAATATTTTTTCTATAAAATTGTCTTATTCTATAAAAGCACCAAAACATAAAAAATATACAGTAAGTGTAGTATCGCTGTAAACGTACTGACCTGAAGAATAACGCTGCCTGATCACTTTTACCACACGCAGAACGGCATAAAAAAAACCTCAAAAAACAATTCCTGAATTGTTGGTTTTTGTTAATTTTACCTCCCAAAAAACGGAATAGAAAGCAATCAAAAAATGTCACGTACCCAAAAATGGTACCAATAAAAATGTCAACTCGTCCCGCAAAAAACAAGCCGTCACATGACTGTCGGCCGAAATATGGAAAAATTATAGCTCTCAAAATATGGTGATGCAAAAACTAGATTTTGCAAAAAAAAAGCATCTTCGTGTGTGACAGCTGTCAATCATAAAAACCCGATATGAATCTGGTATCTCTGTAATCGCACCGACCTGAAGAATAAAGTAATCTCATCACTTATACCGCACGAGGAACGGCGTAAAAAAATAAATAAAACCAATTCTTCACCTGCTACTGATTTGTTTATTATGTCTCCCAAAGATCGCAGTAAGGCTCTGCCCACATTTATCCTGCGTTCTGCGCTGAGCACTTACACCAGAGTTTCCGTGTAAATCTCTGAAATACGTGATTCAGACGGAACCCATGACGGAAGATTCCCTGTAACGAGGCAGATATAGGCCACTGTGGATGCCGTCTGGCCTGGGATCCCACGGTGTCATTTGTTTTAGGCGTGCATAAAAGTGCGGTTGGCCACAGTTTTGTGTACTAATGAAAAAAAGGACACCGCTAAACAGAGGCCAGATGGAGTCCAGAGTAACTCTGCTGCCTCATTATAGTGAATGGATCCCGCAGGGGTTTCATCTGAATTACATCACTTGGAAATTTAGATGGAAACCCCGATGTAAGTGCTCAGCCTAGAGCGCCGGATAAATGTTACGTAAAATGTTCCCAATAAAAGCTTCAACTCAGTCCTCAAAAAAAGCTAGTCC
Organism: Phyllobates terribilis; assembly: GCF_046119375.1. Lineage (NCBI taxonomy): Eukaryota > Metazoa > Chordata > Amphibia > Anura > Dendrobatidae > Phyllobates > Phyllobates terribilis. Next base: position 350,320 of record NW_027363947.1, read on the forward strand.
CCACTCAGGTCCGTCATCTGTTAAAAATATAAGGGACTTCCAAGTTACTGGTAGCAGAAAGGCTCTGGAAAAGCGAAATGGCCCTTGCCCCCCAAAAGAAATTCAGAAAATGTTGTGCTCCCAAATCCAAATGCCTATTCTACAATAATTTGTTCTCCAATTGTCAAATAGCACTCCGTCCCCCCAGATCTCGCCGTATGGCTGAGCGGTACAATACAGCCACATATGGGGTATTGACACTTTTAGAAGAAATTGTGTGACACATTTCGGCACCATTTTTACCCATTGCCCTGTGTGAAAATGTAAAATCTGAGGGTAAAACATTTTTTTTGTGGTAAAAATATAATTATGCTTTTTTCACTGCCCAATGGTATAAATTTAAAAATTGAAAAATACTCACTACTTCCCTAGATGAATTCCTTGAGAGGTGTAGTTTACAAAATGGGGTCACTTGTGGGGGTTTCTGCTGTTTCGGCATGTCAGCGACTCTTCAAATGTGACATGGTGTCTGCTGCCTATCCCAGCCAACATAGCGCTTCTTTCTCTTCCGAACCCTGCCGTACACCAAAGCAGTGGTTTTCCCCCACATATGGGGTATCAGCGTACTCAGGAGAAATTGCACAACAAATTTCATGGTGCAATTTATCCTGTTACCCTTATGATCATACAAAATTAGGGAATGAAAAACATTTTGTGGGAAAATGTGAAAATTTTATTTTTATGGCTCAATATTATAAACTTCTGTGAAGCACTTGGGGGTGCAAGGTGCTCACCACACATCTAGATAAGTTCCCTAAGGGGTCTAGTTTCCAAAATGGTGTCACTTGTGGGGGGTTTCAACTGTTTAGGCACATTAGGGGCCCCCCAAATGCAACATGGCGTCCGTTAATTATTCAAACAAATTTTACATTCAAAAATTCAAATGGCGCTTCTTCCCTTTCGAACCCTGCCGTGCGCCCAAACAGTGGTTTGCCTCCACAAATGGGGTATCAGCGCGCTCAAGAGAAATTGCACAAAAAATTTTGGGGTCCATTTTTTCCGGTCACCCCTGTAAAAATAAAAAAAAATTGGGTCTAAAGTAACATTTTTGTGAAAAAAGTTAAATGTTCATTTTTTTCTTCCACATTCCAAAAATTCCTGTGAAGCACCTGAAGGTTTAATAAAGTTCTTGAATGTGGTTTTGAGCACCTTGAGGGGTGCAGTGTTTAGAATGGTGTCACTTTTGGGTATTTTCTGTCATAAAGACCCCTGAAAGTGACTTCAAATATGATGTGGTCCCTAAAAAAATGTTTTTGTTAATTTTGTTGGAAAAATGAGAAATCGCTGTTCAACTTTTAACCCTTATAGCTCCCTAACAAAAAAAAATTTTGGTTCCAAAATGGTGCTGATGTAAAGTAGACATGTGGGAAATGTTATTTATTAACTATTTTGTGTGACATATCTCTGATTTAAGGGCATAAAAATTCAAAGTTTGAAAATTGCAAAATTTGGGCCAAATTTCCGATTTTTTCACAAATAAACGCAAGTGATATCGAAGAAATTTTACCACTATCATGAAGTACAATATATCACGAAAAAAGAATCTCAGAATCAGGGGAATCCGTTGAAGCGTTCCAGAGTAATTACTTCATAAACTGACAGTGGTCAGAATTGTAAAAATTGGCCCGGTCACGAAAGCAAAAACAGGCTCTGGTGCGAAGTGGTTAAACAACTAATCGTGGGCACACAGCCTAAGGGGACAAAAAGGAAAAAGTTTAATCTCTACATTCAAATCACTCCTGCCCCTCTATGACCCATTTTAAAATAAAACATATGGGCGCTACTTCTGTAAAAGTCCAATCAAAATATAAAAATAATTAACCTGATCAGTGAACGGCATAAAAACAAAAACCCTCATATGGCTGTATGGACAGAAAAATAAAGCTACTGCTCTTAGAAGAATAAGAAAAATGCAGAGACGGGAAATAACATGGTCAAGAAGGGGTTAAATTCTGCCACTTCTATAGAAAATTGAACCCATTTTGCTGACTGCCTTCAATGGCAGCCAAATAAGGCAGAGGGTTAGAGGAATACCGACCTTATATTGTAGACTTCTAGGATGCTTAAAAAGTGGACATTCCCTTTAAGCTACATTGTGCAGACAAAGCCATGGCAGTGTAGAAGGCCGACAAGATCTCAGTGGAAAGGCTGCAGGTTTGCGTCTGCATTAGGCAAGTTATAGAGGTAGAAGTGTTGGGACCTTGTTGCTGTGCAGGTAGAATCTGGAGCCTCGGCAGCGTCCTGCGGAGCCCATACTACAGGGAGGAGGAGCAGCGCCATGTGTAGTAATCTGAGCAGGATAGTCAGTGTTCAGCCAGCACTGATGGAGACTGACACCCCAACTCATTACCCAATACATGACCGGCTTAAAGACCCTCTCCCATCAGAGCTTATCCTCTTACTATATTGTAATCAGATTATACAGCACTGCACTTACAGCTGCTCATTATACCTTTCTACTGGGCTAATTATTCTCTTTTCTCTGCTCTATGTAGAATTAGCTGGGTCCCCTCCTGACCCAGCCGCTCTCATCCCCCTGCCAGGGACTTATGACTCCTACAAGGAAAACTGACCTCCTGTTTCTACATACAGCTTATAAATATTAGCAAAAATGTCCAATCACATTGTAAATATAACGACATCCAAAAATGTGTGCGTCCAATGGACACTCCACACGGACAGTGTAGAGCAGGGGTCTCACTCGGCTGGGTATATGGGCCGCATATGGAAAAAAATAGATTTTGGGGGGCCGCATTCTTTGCAGGTCAAAGTGACATTTTTAGTGATGCCATTTTTTTTGTATACACCGTCTGAACATTTTTGCTGTGTTTATTTTTTTATAGCTTGGGTCGTTACGGATGTGGCGATAATAAATGTGCACTTTTTGTGTTTACTTTAGTTTATATATAAAGCAGCATTTTTAGTGGCAAAATATTTTTTCTTGCTTTATTTTTACAATTTTGTTTCCCTCTTTTGGCCACATAGAGTAATATAGTTTCAGAATTAGCACCATATATAGTAATTCTGTCAAACATCTAGTAATGGGCCCCATCCTGGTGGTCCCCACCTTGCAGTAATGTGCCCCATCCTGGAGGTCCCCACCTTGCAGTAATGTGCCCCATCCTGGTGGTCCCCACCTTGCAGTAATGTGCCCCATCCTGGTGGTCCCCACCTTGCAGTAATGTGCCCCATCCTGGTGGTCCCCACCTTGCAGTAATGTGCCCCATCCTGGTGGTCCCCATCTTGTAGTAATATGCTCCAATTTTGGTGGTCCCCTTCTTGCAGCAATGGGCCCCATCCAGGTCCCCTTCTGGTAGAATTGTCCTCTGCGATTAAGAAAAAAAAATAAAAAAAAGATTCCTCTCACCTGTCCTCCATTCCCTCTGCGTCCTTTGTGCACATGTGGCCCGCGGGCACAGACCCTTTGACGATCCGACCTGGTCCAGGAGGAGCAGCTGACAGCAGCGTTGCATCGACGCGCACATACCAGCTCTCTGCACAGCATTTCCAATGCCAGCCGCCAGCCAATCAGAGGCCAGCAGCTGACATCTGCGCATGGTAGTGACGTCAAGAGGTCTCTGCCTGCGGGCCGAATAAAGGAGCCTCAGGGGCCTCATGCAGCCCTCTGGCCACGTGTTTGAGACCTCTGGTGTAGACGGTTATGTAAAAGAATGGGAAGCCACTAGGTGGCAGCACAACGTCACATAACAGGATTTTTTATCCAGATGGCTGTGAATCTACTAGTCATTAGGTTACCTGACTCAAGTAATCATTCATAGATCTCCACAGCCAAATGTAGATGTATTGAAGTACAACAGTGAGAGCAGAACCAGTTCGGCTTGTATTTTACCAGTGAGATTCAAAGACACAATTTAAACTTCCTTGACATTACAATAATAAATACCAACCAAGGCCGGTTACCACAACACTGAAAACTGACAGCCACAAGTGGGTTACTATCCTGGCAGAGCTACCATCCGGCTCCCCTACATAGAGGAATACCGAAAAGCCAATATATACGCCTAAGGAGAAATTGGTCAACGGTGAATGAGTACATGATAAAATCGAGGGAATTACAAAAACGCTTCCTACAAAAGGGATATCCTAAAAAAGTGCTAGGCCAACGCCCTTACAAGAGACAGAAATTCTCTATTGACCCCTAAAGCACGAGAACAACAAGATAATGAGATCCATCTAATAGGAACCTACGACGACCGAAATCAGGGGGTGATGAACATACGCTATGATCTTTGGGCAATTTTGAGATCAGATAAAGATCTGCAAGATGTGGTCCCTGAGAGCCCCAGGGTCACATACAGGAGAGGCAGGAACCTTAGAGATCACCTTGTGCGCAGCCACTTTGTGGAGGACAACACGGGCAAAACAACGTGGCTGAGCAGTGACACCACGGGGACTTATAGATGTGGTGACTGCAAAGCCTGCAAATACATCTGTAAAAGCAAGAAATGTATCAGTGCCACAACCAAACTAGAAGACCAAAATCACGAATTCACAAACTGCAAGACGCAAGGAGTAATCTATATGGCAACTCGCCAATGTCCGATGAACTACATCAGCAAAACCAAAAGAGTTCCGGAGACGGATATTGCACCATATCGGTTATGTCAGACGTAGGGAGGACACAACTCTCTCAAGACACATGCTTGAGAAACACACCTTGGACCCGTTTTCTTTATACTTTCAAGCCATCGAAGTAGTACGCCCCCCCGAGAGGAGGTAATTGGGACCAACTGCTGCTTCAGAAAGAAAGTAGATGGATCCATAGAATGAAATCCTATAACCCACACTACATAAATGAAACATTGTCCTTCTCATGTTTCATTGACACATAATAACATTTTCACCCCCTATGAAACCTCTTGAACCTCGCTAGACCTAAAACCTCTCTAAAATATAATATGTAGAATCCAGTCCATGTTCTTCATAATGGATATTGGTCCACATAACTATCAAATCAGCGCCATATAGGACCAAAACTATTAAAGTTATTATACTTTAAAATCACAAAATGACCTCTTGAACAAATTGAACTTTGATAACAATTGGACAAATTTCATCAGAATTTCTTCCTTTGTTTTTAGATTATAAAATACTCATCTGAAGACTTAATAATACAGATACATCGATACAATCAGACACACTGATACAATCAGAATAAAAGTCATCCCAATGTCTATTATTATGGACATATTGATACGATCAAATGAAATGAACTTTGAGGAAAGAGACGTCCGCAAGCGTTTGCTGGTGCGGAAGCAGTGACATAGCCAGATGGCATTTGTCACGATGAAAGGAAGTTCTGCATCGATGTAAGTGTAGGTGGGACGAGGTAGCACATGAAACAGGCAGATCTGTCTGTAAACAAAACAAATGACAAACTCCGAACAAACACTATTAACAACTCATATCGCAACAAACTCGTAGAGACGACATTATAAGATGCAATGCAATATACCAGTCTCCTTCCCTAGATATAAAAGACATATTAATACTGTGAGATCGCAGTGCAGCCAAGACATCTCTGTGAGAAAAAGATCCTACTGGAAGAATGAGACGAGTCCCTGCATGATTATATGATCGCAACATAATACGCCTGCAACGCACCCGAGTCACTCGATTGGATGACAGAAGGGGGGGCGCACAAGAGGTGGCACCAACTTTCCTATAAAGTCACGCTGGTTTAGCCGCCAGACGCTGCCGGCAACCCTGCCGATAAGTTTATTACAAAACCATCGTACTATCAAACCAAAAAAGATCATAGACTGTGAGCCCCTGATGACCATGAGAGTCTCATATAAGAATGATGAAACGTGTAGGGCTGAGCATTTCTATAGAAAGTCCTACAAGAGATGATTAGCCAGGCTACCTCAATATAAAGCTCCTAGATCAGGAGAAACAAGCACCGCACCGGTATATGACGGCAGCACTATAAAGCCGTTCTGAAGAGAATAGCACAGGACATGGTAAAATGAAGATTATTAATGCCATTATCAGACTGCAGACTCACAATGAGGAGAAATGAGATGGCGTGATTTCTAATAGCCAGAGGCTAAATTGAAAAGGGAGTTATAAATATAAATAAAGAGATACCCCTAGGAATTGTGACTAATCCCTGGCCTCCCAACAAGACCATATATATAAATGGTTAGCCGGTGAGATAAATTAAAACCATACACAATAGTCCTATGTTTAGGATAATTTTAGGAAATTTGTCACGGATTTTGGACACTTAAAAAAAAATCCTTTTTAAAATATTGAATAAAGGTTATTTTTTATATTTTACTCCCATTGGATTTGACTGAAATACTGCAGAATTATCTTGGAGCATATTTATACTATATAAAACAGTGAGGGGTCAATATTGGTTTAGTAGTTTCCATATTACTCTGGATAGGCTTCTCAGTGTCTGCGGCATGGCAGGCTGGATGGCAGCGTTCTGCTACGATCCAGCCTGCCATCTCAATGTAGCAGAGCTGGAGCCGTCGTGGGAACCATGGAAAGGTAAAGATGAGGTTTGTTAATTATTTTACTTCTATTGCAGGAGACATTGGCTTCAGCTGGAATGGGCGTGATGGTAAGTATGGTTTAATTTAGGATATTAAAGTATTGTGTGCTTATTTCAATTAAAGGATTTTATTCTGGGTGTTGGTGTTTTATTCACTTTCACTATGGGGTTAGTAATGGGCACGTCTTATAGACACCTCCTCATTACTAACCTGGGCTTGATGTCAGCTGGCATTATAAGCTGACATCAACCCCAGCCCTATTACTCCAGTGCCACCGCTACAGGGCAGTGGGAGAGCGAGGCTAAGTGCCAGAATTGGCGTATCCTATGGATGTGTCATTTCTCGGGCGGCTGACGGCTGGTGTTTCTAGCCTGTGAGGCGGACAATATTCATGGCACCCTTCCTGGGCTATTAATATCAACCCCCAGCTGTCTGCCTAGCCTTTGCTAGCTATTAAAATAGGGGGAACCCACGTCATTTTTTTTTGGGTCCCCCATTTTAAGATGGCGGATACACAGGTGCAAAATACTGATGAAACAATCACTCACAACCTACAATTTCATGGAGGGGGTGACTGCCTAGTATTAGAATTGCACAAAGATAGGCTTGTATAGGGTGCTGTTCACACTAGGGTAGTGCACAGTATCCGGCCCTGGGCACGGAGCGGGTCTGGGCCATGGCTGCACCCTATCGACAACATAGGACCCGGCTCCGAGTCCCCCATCCCCCAGGGTAGGGCTTCCAGCGTCACACATCTGCTATCTTTATGTGGGCCTGCTGCATCCTAGTAGTGCATTTGGCTTTGAAGATCAGGCCAGGTAAACACTGCTGCCCTTTCCTTACCCCCAGCATAGTGAGCGGGGGTGAGGAGCAAGGGGGAATGTGTGTGTGGAAATATAAGGAACAGGGGGGTAATGTGTCAGGAGACAGAGTAGGGGGGAGAAAAGTTTGTGCGGGCACATAATAGAGACTGGGTAATGTGGAGAAAGGGTTAACATGAAGAGACAGTGTGAGGGCATACCAAAGAGGAGACAGAACATGTACTGATGGTGGTTCTGGTGATGTTGTACTGTACTGATGAGGGTTGTGATGCTGTATTTCTGCATACTGCTGGTAGTTCTATTGATGTATTTTTGTGCAGCTATTGGTTCTGATCCTGTACACATGGAACAGTCCATAACTTGTAAGATTACATGATACATGGCCATGTTAATAAAGTGTTGTGCTGTCTGAGAAGAGTTACTGTTTTTATTTGTTTTAGGAAAATTAAAGGGTTAGATCAAGTTTGTGATGAAAGTCTGCAATCACTGACAGCATACCTCTGAATTTTCACCGTGTGCATGTGCACTGCATGCGGTCAGGATTCTCTGGTGCTAGTGGTGAGAGCAGGAAGTCTTGAAACCACAATTATGCGAATTGCATACACATGATCACATGCTGACTAGACATGCGTGGCCTCATTCTATACAAATTACTTGAGTGAGGCTGGTCACGTTTAGTTGGAATGTGGCCAGAAGTATGAAAATCTCATACTTGCACGCACATGACCTTTCAGGATTCTCCTGTACTGGAGGAAAGGTGAAAGTGTGCAGTGCATGCGCTGCGAGTATTCAGAAGTCTGCAGTCACCTAGAGTTCTTCCGACTTTAATCACAAACCTGGACAACCCTTTTAATTATACAATTAAGTACTGTAGCATGCCCAATCCTAAGAGCGTGTAATATACTCAATGTCAGGATTCAGCTCTGCTAGCTGGGTCCAGCAGACACCACATGACCACTCGTATGTGATTTTCATACTTACGGTTATGTGACAACTAGCCTTTAATCCTGCTTCTCTTTATGAAATAGGAGCTGTAGTTTTTGACTGAAATTGAGAGAATTAGGAAGAGTAGCTAGTCACGTGACTGTCAAAAAGCAAATCGTATATGAGCGGTCACATGACTACTATTCAAACTGCATGAGCGGTGTGTGTGGGGGGCGCCAAACCGAATTCCTGCTCCGGGTGCCGGAAAACAGATCTGCCTCTGTGCTAAGCTTGCAGATATGGTCAGAAGGTTCTGTAAGACATTGCTCTATAGATCAGATATTCTTCCAGAAAAAAACCGCCTGGAAGCCTCCTTGTCAGATTTATGCTTAAGAACTAATTATATTTTACTTTAAATATTTCTAATAAAGAAAATAATCAATACAGTAATTATAATCCATAATATTCCAATATGTTCTATTACTTGTGATACGTCTGATATAGTCTAGCTTTATTAAATCATGTTTTGTTTCTGTAAAGGAAATCGAGGCTGAGCCTGCAGATATTGTTAGAAAGTTCTGTACCATGTTATTCTATAGATAAAATGTACTCACAGAAACCAGGCGTCTGGAGGTCTCCTGCAACAGACTTATCCTTGAGAACTAAGAATTGTAATGTTTAATCTGAACATGCATGGAAACTTTGTTACTGTGAGCCAGAACTTTGGTTTAGATACTGCACTCTTCTGTAACAGAGTAGGTCCCTCTCTCATTCATAGGGGTCCTGTATACACAATTTATGTCTCATCTCCATCTCTGAACTGTAACTATTATTCAAAATACATTTTTCTCTCATTCTGATCACCTGTGAATATGGATGTTTTGCTTGGAATACAGATTTCCATGTCATTTCATTATATTGTCTGGGCGTGCGTGGAAACTCCATGCAGGAGAGAAATTTACATTTAAATATTTCATCCTTTTGCAAGAAGGCCGACCCACTCCTCATTCATAGAGGTTTCTGTATAAGTGTTTTTATATCTTAGCCTTATCTATACCTTTTTTAATTGTAAGTTTATTCTAAATTAACCTCCATTTTATTCAATTACCTATGAAGACCTGGTTTGTCCAGAAGTCTGCACCGACTTCTGCTCTCAAGCTCATCCAGTGGCCAGTATCATTATGGTATGGCATCCAGCGGCCAGTATCGTTATGGTATGGCATCCAGCGGCCAGTATCGTTATGGTATGGCATCCAGCGGCCAGTATCATTATGGTATGGCATCCAGCGGCCAGTATCATTATGGTATGGCATCCAGCGGCCAGTATCATTATGGTATGGCATCCAGCGGCCAGTATCATTATGGTATGGCATCCAGCGGCCAGTATCATTATGGTATGGCATCCAGTGGCCAGTATCATTATGGTATGGCATCCAGTGGCCAGTATCATTATGGTATGGCATCCAGTGGCCAGTATCATTATGGTATGGCATCCAGTGGCCAGTATCATTATGGTATGGCATCCAGTGGCCAGTATCATTATGGTACGGCATCCAGTGGCCAGTATCATTATGGTACGGCATCCAGTGGCCAGTATCATTATGGTACGGCATCCAGTGGCCAGTATCATTATGGTACGGCATCCAGTGGCCAGTATCATTATGGTACGGCATCCAGTGGCCAGTATCATTATGGTATGGCATCCAGTAGCCAGTATCATTATTATACACACTATAAGCCTCCCAATTGGCATCAAGATAACAGAACAGTAGTGTTGCGCAGACGTGCTTGGATAAGGTGTCATCTGAGCATGCTCGGGTGCTAACAGATTATCTTTTGCGTGCTCTAATAATATGTTCACACCGCCGCGGCTCCACACAAACTGGCAAGCCCTGCATGTATTGCGGCGGTCTAACAGCCGTGAGACATGCAGCCACGGTGACGCAAACATTTTTCAAGCACGCCGAAGATACTCTTAGCACCCGAGAATACTCGGATAACGCCTTATCGGAGCACGTTAGCTTATCACTACAGAACAGATCTGAACAGTGCTCAGGATTCTCCTCACCTAGCACCCTGCCGAGAATAATAAATGCCTGTAGCCAATTTCCAAAAGTCCCTCCTACATTGCTCACCCTCCACCTCCCTATGCTTTTTCCCTGCTCCCACATTTCAGTGACGAAACACTCAAGAGGCAGTAAAGTAGATATAGCTGCAGTTTTCCTTTTCCAAATATTTTTAACTTCCATTTTTTAAATGAGGCCCTAATGGTCCTTGAAAGCATACACACACGCTCCCAAGTCAGACTTTGTTGCAGACGGACAAGCCTATTTTTGGTAACAGTCTCTGCTGCCACTGGCCAAGTCCCAACACATCCTTCCGCATCATCAACCCTAACAGACCATGCTGCTACAGGCCCCTCACACTGTGGTCCCAACTGCAACACCCGGTGGCCTAAAAGATGTACCCAGGTTACCGTACGTGAGGTGTGAAAGCGTGTAACTGGCATGTCTCACCGGAGGTCATCACCACAACCCACTAATCGTCCATCCTAACGGACTCTGGGCATTCTGAGGACCTGATGCAAAGTATCTTCTGGATTAACGACCTCTGATGAAGTCTGCAATAATGAAAAATAATAATAATAAAAAAGTAAACGCTGCATTGCACCGAATGACCAGCAGGTGGCAACGAAGTCACAACATTAACTAGCCCCCTATTGTAGAAAACCTAAACACCATCAGGAGGTGCTGAGGCTTCATGAGAACGCGCCACCCCCAAACTTAAAAGGCTTTTCCACTATTCAGACAACTTCTCAATCACTGTTTCCCCTGAGTAAAATAATAACTATTCTACTCTGTGCCATTCCAGCAGTGTCAGCACTGGCTCTCCCGGGGTCCGCGATCCCTGCGGCCAATCAGAGGTGTCTTCACTCTCTCGTACTTTGGAGGAATTGACCGCTGCAGCTGCTCTCCCACTTCCTCCAGATGTCAATGATGTCTGTAGGAGAGGAAAGTGAAGCCAGCGCTGAATGTCACGCCAAAGATGGCTGCCCTCCTATTATATAAATCTCACTAGAACTCCACCACCAGCCTATCACATTCCTAGTTCCACATCCAACCTCCATATCAAACCCTGTAATAAACCCTTCATTACCTGGTCTTGTCAGGACCTCAATAAACCCAGCCTTTTTGAGGCCTAGTTCTGTACGGCCATTAATAATGCACTGGTGTAAATAATGTGTGTGAGGTAAATTGTGTGGAAAACCGGATTGTAATCAAGCAATGATTTCTTCAATTGGACTGCAATGTCCTGAACCATACGACTTGTACCAGTCATGTGACTTATGCTGCCCCAGGACTACAGCCATATTGGCCAAAGCTGTGATATCACAGAGGCACATACCAGCATGTGGAAGCATGGCGACATAGCGATGACATCACAATGGCAGGTGTCGGAATGTGGATTCTATGACATAGCGATGACATCACAATGGCAGGTGCCGGAATGTGGAATCTATGACATAGCGATGACATCACAATGGCAGGTGCCGGAATGTGGAATCTATGACATAGCGATGACATCACAATGGCAGGCGCCTATATACACAGGAGCGCAGGTGAGAGGAGACACACGGGAGCTCACAAACCACAAGGAAGGCAAGAAGAATCGATTGGAGAACAGGGACAGGAGAAGCCAAGAAGAACAGAATAACCCGCTTCTTAGCCTTCACTGAGCCATGACGAGACTGAGCGGATGGAAGCGGAGGAGGAGACCCAGGACCCCGTCACATCCACCTGACTGATGAGAAAGGTGAGAAATTATGTAGATTATGTAGCAGCATTACAACTATTCTTGTTACCCATAGCAACCAGTCAGAGCTCAGCTTTTATTAAAGGGGTATTCCCATCTCCAAAATCCTCTCCCAATATGTAGTAGGTGTAATAATAATAATATTAGATATCCATGCTTACAACCACCAGTTATCTAGTTGCTAGTGGTCGTAACCATGGATACCCAAGGTCCTGCAATGCCTGCACATGAGGAAAGAGACACAGCGAAGCAGAAAAACTATTCTACATTTCTAATTGAGGTTTTTCTAATATTATTATTACACCTACTACATATTGGGATAGGATCTTGGAGATGGGAATACCCTTTTAATCTCTGATTGCTATGGGTAACTAGGAGAGTTTGTTGCTCAGCTTTGATAAGGGATGACAGATTTTACTAGACTAAGTGGATATCATTGGTGCTACCAGTGCAGCTGCACAGGGGGCTAATAGGTTAGGGGGTCACTCACCTTCATTTTGTTGATTCTGTGTATTGCTGTAGCAGTGCTGTGCGCGTATATTGATGCTGTGGGGCAGGGGCGTACATAGAAATCATCGGGCCCATAGCAGAAGTTTGAGTTGAGGCCTCCCCCTTCAAAAGATATTTTTAAAAAAATTATATTTGTCAGTGTCACAACTTTCCAGCCTTTACATAGTAATTTTCCCCCTGCTGAAGTCCTAGATTCCCCTCTCATTGCCACCATAACGTATGATGCCAACAAAAGTGCCCCCCAAACACAGTATGATACCCCCCATGGTGAATTCCTCTACCTTAGCCTCCACATGTACAGTAGGGTCATCAAACTATGCCCCCCCTCAACTCCCAAGGCAAAGTAAGGTGACCACAACACAGCAATCCCCCAACTGTGACCCCCACACAGCCCTCCATGTAGAGTAATGGGCCTACATACAGTATAATGGCCCCACACTGTATAATAGTCTGCACTAGCCCTCCAAACAGTATGATGGACACCACATAGGTCAGAGTAATATTCAGCTCACCCTTGAAGGATTCCCAGTGGGTTCCATATAACGAAGCACAGCATCCAGACTCCGCCAGATGTAGAAGCAAGGTGCATCCAAATCCAGTACAAAAAAAGTCTTTATAAGAACGATTGAAACAATGGCATTGTTGTGACACACCATTTAGGTGTAGTTGGGGGTTTGGAAGGTGCACAAAATATGAGTCTAAGAACATGCAGAGTGTTTGAAACGCGTTCGGTGTTGCACATTTTCTACACCTTCCAAACCCCCAACTACAGCTAAATGGTGTCACAACAATCCATTTGTTTTTTTACTGGAGCTGGATATTCACTTCAATCCAAGCATGATGGACCCCACACAAACCTTAACACTGTATAATTGCTTGCATACTGTATAATGGCCCCACACAACCCTTCAAATATTATAATGGCCCCCCCACATAACCCTTCACATATTATAATGGCCCCACATAGTATAACACGCCACCATAATCCTCCATACAATAAAATACTCACTATAGTCCTCCACAGAGCATAATTCACTTCCCCATGGTCCTCCTCACAGAATAATACACTCCCCATGGTCCTCCACACAGTAATATGCACCCCCCCATAGGGTGAAACGCAAACCCCCGCCCATAGGGTAAAACGCAGCCCACAGTTTTCCAGTATTATGGGCACCACGTACTCACTGATTTTTTTTTAAGAAAAATACAATACTCACCGCTCCTTGTTCCCCCACTGCTTCAGTCTCTGCAGCGCATATACTCACCTCAGCAGCTACACTATCTGACACAGCATGGAGTGCGATGAAGTGTCGTCATCGTGCCCGCTGTGTCAGATGCAGGAGGGAGGGAGCATTAAATGCTGCCGTTCAGTCAATACCATGGCTAATCACTAACAGAGGCATTTAAGTGTCCTGGTAGCTACTTCACTCATGTACCTCTTCCCATCGCTCCATAGAAGTGATTGCCGAAGATTTACCATGGCAGTCAGGGGCCTTAAAGAAGGATTCAATCACTGCCATCTTAGTACTCCTATAAAGCTCGGCTTCACAAGAGAATGTCAATTAAAATACATGCATATACTGCAATAATACAAAATTACAAAATATAGTATAAGGGGTTAAATGATCACATAAGTCCACTAAGTTAACTTAAAAATAAAGTAAAAATTGAAAAAGTTTTGAAAAATATGAACGTTTAAATTATACTTCAACCGTTATGTTAAAATACCCCCCAAAACATAAAATGAAATGCTCTTCTTCACAAAAAACACAATCAAAAGCAATGACATCTAATGCAACCCAAAAAGGTATCAAAAACGGATCAATTCACTTGTATTGAGAGAGGCCGAACACATCCAGTCGGCACGTGATAGCGTGTATGCAAATTGCAATCTTGCGGCGCCAGTACTAGAGAAATTCTGTCCGCTTGCACACTGTGCACTTTAAGGAGCCACAAGTCTGACTGCAGATGGCGCCCCAAACCTGGGCAAACCTTTTAATATACCCCAAAATTGTATCAATAAAAGCTACGCAAAATCACGCCCTCACAAAGGTCCATCAACAGAAAAAAAAATGTAAAAGGTCTCAGAATATGGTGACCCAAACCAATTTCTTTAGTGTTGTTACATAGTTGTTTAACCACCGTGGGAGATAAAACACCTTGAGTTTGGTATTGCGGTTATCTCAATGACCTGGAGAATTATATTATATTCTAAAAACAAAAGCAATTCCACTATTGTCTTTTAAAGATGTATCTCATTATTTCATCCCAACACAGATTTTGTTTCTCTCCACATTTCAGACCTATGATAAATATATAGTTGTATAGTTTGTTTTTATCTTAGTGGTGAAAACATTTTATTTTGTTTCATTTTGCAACAAAGAAAATAACTCGTTTCCCACTATTTCCTGTGGCCAAATATTTTCCTATTGGTAAAGCAAAATGAGGATTTAGTTTGTGTGAGTGAAGCTCATGTTTTTATTGACAAAAGTTTGGGGAACATAGAAGATTTTGATTCTTTTTTAAAATCATTATTTGGGTATGTTATATGGTTATTAAAGGGGTAAATACTTGTTATGGTGCTAATATTATGGGTTCAATAATTTAACGTTTTATATGGCGATTGGATTAAATGCTACTTCCGCGTTTTAAATTTTTATACCTTTGAAATCAGATCGGGGCCCGTCTGCCCACCAGGGACAGGTGATCGGGGCCCGTCTGCCCACCAGGGACAGGTGATCGGGGCCCGTCTGCCCACCAGGGACAGGTGATCGGGGCCCGTCTGCCCACCAGGGACAGGTGATCGGGGCCCGTCTGCCCACCAGGGACAGGTGATCGGGGCCCGTCTGCCCACCAGGGACAGGTGATCGGGGCCCGTCTGCCCACCAGGGACAGGTGATCGGGGCCCGTCTGCCCACCAGGGACAGGTGATCGGGGCCCGTCTGCCCACCAGGGACAGGTGATCGGGGCCCGTCTGCCCACCAGGGACAGGTGATCGGGGCCCGTCTGCCCACCAGGGACAGGTGATCGGGGCCCGTCTGCCCACCAGGGACAGGTGATCGGGGCCCGTCTGCCCACCAGGGACAGGTGATCGGGGCCCGTCTGCCCACCAGGGACAGGTGATCGGGGCCCGTCTGCCCACCAGGGACAGGTGATCGGGGCCCGTCTGCCCACCAGGGACAGGTGATCGGGGCCCGTCTGCCCACCAGGGACAGGTGATCGGGGCCCGTCTGCCCACCAGGGACAGGTGATCGGGGCCCGTCTGCCCACCAGGGACAGGTGATCGGGGCCCGTCTGCCCACCAGGGACAGGTGATCGGGGCCCGTCTGCCCACCAGGGACAGGTGATCGGGGCCCGTCTGCCCACCAGGGACAGGTGATCGGGGCCCGTCTGCCCACCAGGGACAGGTGATCGGGGCCCGTCTGCCCACCAGGGACAGGTGATCGGGGCCCGTCTGCCCACCAGGGACAGGTGATCGGGGCCCGTCTGCCCACCAGGGACAGGTGATCGGGGCCCGTCTGCCCACCAGGGACAGGTGATCGGGGCCCGTCTGCCCACCAGGGACAGGTGATCGGGGCCCGTCTGCCCACCAGGGACAGGTGATCGGGGCCCGTCTGCCCACCAGGGACAGGTGATCGGGGCCCGTCTGCCCACCAGGGACAGGTGATCGGGGCCCGTCTGCCCACCAGGGACAGGTGATCGGGGCCCGTCTGCCCACCAGGGACAGGTGATCGGGGCCCGTCTGCCCACCAGGGACAGGTGATCGGGGCCCGTCTGCCCACCAGGGACAGGTGATCGGGGCCCGTCTGCCCACCAGGGACAGGTGATCGGGGCCCGTCTGCCCACCAGGGACAGGTGATCGGGGCCCGTCTGCCCACCAGGGACAGGTGATCGGGGCCCGTCTGCCCACCAGGGACAGGTGATCGGGGCCCGTCTGCCCACCAGGGACAGGTGATCGGGGCCCGTCTGCCCACCAGGGACAGGTGATCGGGGCCCGTCTGCCCACCAGGGACAGGTGATCGGGGCCCGTCTGCCCACCAGGGACAGGTGATCGGGGCCCGTCTGCCCACCAGGGACAGGTGATCGGGGCCCGTCTGCCCACCAGGGACAGGTGATCGGGGCCCGTCTGCCCACCAGGGACAGGTGATCGGGGCCCGTCTGCCCACCAGGGACAGGTGATCGGGGCCCGTCTGCCCACCAGGGACAGGTGATCGGGGCCCGTCTGCCCACCAGGGACAGGTGATCGGGGCCCGTCTGCCCACCAGGGACAGGTGATCGGGGCCCGTCTGCCCACCAGGGACAGGTGATCGGGGCCCGTCTGCCCACCAGGGACAGGTGATCGGGGCCCGTCTGCCCACCAGGGACAGGTGATCGGGGCCCGTCTGCCCACCAGGGACAGGTGATCGGGGCCCGTCTGCCCACCAGGGACAGGTGATCGGGGCCCGTCTGCCCACCAGGGACAGGTGATCGGGGCCCGTCTGCCCACCAGGGACAGGTGATCGGGGCCCGTCTGCCCACCAGGGACAGGTGATCGGGGCCCGTCTGCCCACCAGGGACAGGTGATCGGGGCCCGTCTGCCCACCAGGGACAGGTGATCGGGGCCCGTCTGCCCACCAGGGACAGGTGATCGGGGCCCGTCTGCCCACCAGGGACAGGTGATCGGGGCCCGTCTGCCCACCAGGGACAGGTGATCGGGGCCCGTCTGCCCACCAGGGACAGGTGATCGGGGCCCGTCTGCCCACCAGGGACAGGTGATCGGGGCCCGTCTGCCCACCAGGGACAGGTGATCGGGGCCCGTCTGCCCACCAGGGACAGGTGATCGGGGCCCGTCTGCCCACCAGGGACAGGTGATCGGGGCCCGTCTGCCCACCAGGGACAGGTGATCGGGGCCCGTCTGCCCACCAGGGACAGGTGATCGGGGCCCGTCTGCCCACCAGGGACAGGTGATCGGGGCCCGTCTGCCCACCAGGGACAGGTGATCGGGGCCCGTCTGCCCACCAGGGACAGGTGATCGGGGCCCGTCTGCCCACCAGGGACAGGTGATCGGGGCCCGTCTGCCCACCAGGGACAGGTGATCGGGGCCCGTCTGCCCACCAGGGACAGGTGATCGGGGCCCGTCTGCCCACCAGGGACAGGTGATCGGGGCCCGTCTGCCCACCAGGGACAGGTGATCGGGGCCCGTCTGCCCACCAGGGACAGGTGATCGGGGCCCGTCTGCCCACCAGGGACAGGTGATCGGGGCCCGTCTGCCCACCAGGGACAGGTGATCGGGGCCCGTCTGCCCACCAGGGACAGGTGATCGGGGCCCGTCTGCCCACCAGGGACAGGTGATCGGGGCCCGTCTGCCCACCAGGGACAGGTGATCGGGGCCCGTCTGCCCACCAGGGACAGGTGATCGGGGCCCGTCTGCCCACCAGGGACAGGTGATCGGGGCCCGTCTGCCCACCAGGGACAGGTGATCGGGGCCCGTCTGCCCACCAGGGACAGGTGATCGGGGCCCGTCTGCCCACCAGGGACAGGTGATCGGGGCCCGTCTGCCCACCAGGGACAGGTGATCGGGGCCCGTCTGCCCACCAGGGACAGGTGATCGGGGCCCGTCTGCCCACCAGGGACAGGTGATCGGGGCCCGTCTGCCCACCAGGGACAGGTGATCGGGGCCCGTCTGCCCACCAGGGACAGGTGATCGGGGCCCGTCTGCCCACCAGGGACAGGTGATCGGGGCCCGTCTGCCCACCAGGGACAGGTGATCGGGGCCCGTCTGCCCACCAGGGACAGGTGATCGGGGCCCGTCTGCCCACCAGGGACAGGTGATCGGGGCCCGTCTGCCCACCAGGGACAGGTGATCGGGGCCCGTCTGCCCACCAGGGACAGGTGATCGGGGCCCGTCTGCCCACCAGGGACAGGTGATCGGGGCCCGTCTGCCCACCAGGGACAGGTGATCGGGGCCCGTCTGCCCACCAGGGACAGGTGATCGGGGCCCGTCTGCCCACCAGGGACAGGTGATCGGGGCCCGTCTGCCCACCAGGGACAGGTGATCGGGGCCCGTCTGCCCACCAGGGACAGGTGATCGGGGCCCGTCTGCCCACCAGGGACAGGTGATCGGGGCCCGTCTGCCCACCAGGGACAGGTGATCGGGGCCCGTCTGCCCACCAGGGACAGGTGATCGGGGCCCGTCTGCCCACCAGGGACAGGTGATCGGGGCCCGTCTGCCCACCAGGGACAGGTGATCGGGGCCCGTCTGCCCACCAGGGACAGGTGATCGGGGCCCGTCTGCCCACCAGGGACAGGTGATCGGGGCCCGTCTGCCCACCAGGGACAGGTGATCGGGGCCCGTCTGCCCACCAGGGACAGGTGATCGGGGCCCGTCTGCCCACCAGGGACAGGTGATCGGGGCCCGTCTGCCCACCAGGGACAGGTGATCGGGGCCCGTCTGCCCACCAGGGACAGGTGATCGGGGCCCGTCTGCCCACCAGGGACAGGTGATCGGGGCCCGTCTGCCCACCAGGGACAGGTGATCGGGGCCCGTCTGCCCACCAGGGACAGGTGATCGGGGCCCGTCTGCCCACCAGGGACAGGTGATCGGGGCCCGTCTGCCCACCAGGGACAGGTGATCGGGGCCCGTCTGCCCACCAGGGACAGGTGATCGGGGCCCGTCTGCCCACCAGGGACAGGTGATCGGGGCCCGTCTGCCCACCAGGGACAGGTGATCGGGGCCCGTCTGCCCACCAGGGACAGGTGATCGGGGCCCGTCTGCCCACCAGGGACAGGTGATCGGGGCCCGTCTGCCCACCAGGGACAGGTGATCGGGGCCCGTCTGCCCACCAGGGACAGGTGATCGGGGCCCGTCTGCCCACCAGGGACAGGTGATCGGGGCCCGTCTGCCCACCAGGGACAGGTGATCGGGGCCCGTCTGCCCACCAGGGACAGGTGATCGGGGCCCGTCTGCCCACCAGGGACAGGTGATCGGGGCCCGTCTGCCCACCAGGGACAGGTGATCGGGGCCCGTCTGCCCACCAGGGACAGGTGATCGGGGCCCGTCTGCCCACCAGGGACAGGTGATCGGGGCCCGTCTGCCCACCAGGGACAGGTGATCGGGGCCCGTCTGCCCACCAGGGACAGGTGATCGGGGCCCGTCTGCCCACCAGGGACAGGTGATCGGGGCCCGTCTGCCCACCAGGGACAGGTGATCGGGGCCCGTCTGCCCACCAGGGACAGGTGATCGGGGCCCGTCTGCCCACCAGGGACAGGTGATCGGGGCCCGTCTGCCCACCAGGGACAGGTGATCGGGGCCCGTCTGCCCACCAGGGACAGGTGATCGGGGCCCGTCTGCCCACCAGGGACAGGTGATCGGGGCCCGTCTGCCCACCAGGGACAGGTGATCGGGGCCCGTCTGCCCACCAGGGACAGGTGATCGGGGCCCGTCTGCCCACCAGGGACAGGTGATCGGGGCCCGTCTGCCCACCAGGGACAGGTGATCGGGGCCCGTCTGCCCACCAGGGACAGGTGATCGGGGCCCGTCTGCCCACCAGGGACAGGTGATCGGGGCCCGTCTGCCCACCAGGGACAGGTGATCGGGGCCCGTCTGCCCACCAGGGACAGGTGATCGGGGCCCGTCTGCCCACCAGGGACAGGTGATCGGGGCCCGTCTGCCCACCAGGGACAGGTGATCGGGGCCCGTCTGCCCACCAGGGACAGGTGATCGGGGCCCGTCTGCCCACCAGGGACAGGTGATCGGGGCCCGTCTGCCCACCAGGGACAGGTGATCGGGGCCCGTCTGCCCACCAGGGACAGGTGATCGGGGCCCGTCTGCCCACCAGGGACAGGTGATCGGGGCCCGTCTGCCCACCAGGGACAGGTGATCGGGGCCCGTCTGCCCACCAGGGACAGGTGATCGGGGCCCGTCTGCCCACCAGGGACAGGTGATCGGGGCCCGTCTGCCCACCAGGGACAGGTGATCGGGGCCCGTCTGCCCACCAGGGACAGGTGATCGGGGCCCGTCTGCCCACCAGGGACAGGTGATCGGGGCCCGTCTGCCCACCAGGGACAGGTGATCGGGGCCCGTCTGCCCACCAGGGACAGGTGATCGGGGCCCGTCTGCCCACCAGGGACAGGTGATCGGGGCCCGTCTGCCCACCAGGGACAGGTGATCGGGGCCCGTCTGCCCACCAGGGACAGGTGATCGGGGCCCGTCTGCCCACCAGGGACAGGTGATCGGGGCCCGTCTGCCCACCAGGGACAGGTGATCGGGGCCCGTCTGCCCACCAGGGACAGGTGATCGGGGCCCGTCTGCCCACCAGGGACAGGTGATCGGGGCCCGTCTGCCCACCAGGGACAGGTGATCGGGGCCCGTCTGCCCACCAGGGACAGGTGATCGGGGCCCGTCTGCCCACCAGGGACAGGTGATCGGGGCCCGTCTGCCCACCAGGGACAGGTGATCGGGGCCCGTCTGCCCACCAGGGACAGGTGATCGGGGCCCGTCTGCCCACCAGGGACAGGTGATCGGGGCCCGTCTGCCCACCAGGGACAGGTGATCGGGGCCCGTCTGCCCACCAGGGACAGGTGATCGGGGCCCGTCTGCCCACCAGGGACAGGTGATCGGGGCCCGTCTGCCCACCAGGGACAGGTGATCGGGGCCCGTCTGCCCACCAGGGACAGGTGATCGGGGCCCGTCTGCCCACCAGGGACAGGTGATCGGGGCCCGTCTGCCCACCAGGGACAGGTGATCGGGGCCCGTCTGCCCACCAGGGACAGGTGATCGGGGCCCGTCTGCCCACCAGGGACAGGTGATCGGGGCCCGTCTGCCCACCAGGGACAGGTGATCGGGGCCCGTCTGCCCACCAGGGACAGGTGATCGGGGCCCGTCTGCCCACCAGGGACAGGTGATCGGGGCCCGTCTGCCCACCAGGGACAGGTGATCGGGGCCCGTCTGCCCACCAGGGACAGGTGATCGGGGCCCGTCTGCCCACCAGGGACAGGTGATCGGGGCCCGTCTGCCCACCAGGGACAGGTGATCGGGGCCCGTCTGCCCACCAGGGACAGGTGATCGGGGCCCGTCTGCCCACCAGGGACAGGTGATCGGGGCCCGTCTGCCCACCAGGGACAGGTGATCGGGGCCCGTCTGCCCACCAGGGACAGGTGATCGGGGCCCGTCTGCCCACCAGGGACAGGTGATCGGGGCCCGTCTGCCCACCAGGGACAGGTGATCGGGGCCCGTCTGCCCACCAGGGACAGGTGATCGGGGCCCGTCTGCCCACCAGGGACAGGTGATCGGGGCCCGTCT
Organism: Phyllobates terribilis; assembly: GCF_046119375.1. Classification (NCBI taxonomy): domain Eukaryota; kingdom Metazoa; phylum Chordata; class Amphibia; order Anura; family Dendrobatidae; genus Phyllobates; species Phyllobates terribilis. The sequence goes on from NW_027363947.1 coordinate 372,234, forward strand.
GCCCACCAGGGACAGGTGATCGGGGCCCGTCTGCCCACCAGGGACAGGTGATCGGGGCCCGTCTGCCCACCAGGGACAGGTGATCGGGGCCCGTCTGCCCACCAGGGACAGGTGATCGGGGCCCGTCTGCCCACCAGGGACAGGTGATCGGGGCCCGTCTGCCCACCAGGGACAGGTGATCGGGGCCCGTCTGCCCACCAGGGACAGGTGATCGGGGCCCGTCTGCCCACCAGGGACAGGTGATCGGGGCCCGTCTGCCCACCAGGGACAGGTGATCGGGGCCCGTCTGCCCACCAGGGACAGGTGATCGGGGCCCGTCTGCCCACCAGGGACAGGTGATCGGGGCCCGTCTGCCCACCAGGGACAGGTGATCGGGGCCCGTCTGCCCACCAGGGACAGGTGATCGGGGCCCGTCTGCCCACCAGGGACAGGTGATCGGGGCCCGTCTGCCCACCAGGGACAGGTGATCGGGGCCCGTCTGCCCACCAGGGACAGGTGATCGGGGCCCGTCTGCCCACCAGGGACAGGTGATCGGGGCCCGTCTGCCCACCAGGGACAGGTGATCGGGGCCCGTCTGCCCACCAGGGACAGGTGATCGGGGCCCGTCTGCCCACCAGGGACAGGTGATCGGGGCCCGTCTGCCCACCAGGGACAGGTGATCGGGGCCCGTCTGCCCACCAGGGACAGGTGATCGGGGCCCGTCTGCCCACCAGGGACAGGTGATCGGGGCCCGTCTGCCCACCAGGGACAGGTGATCGGGGCCCGTCTGCCCACCAGGGACAGGTGATCGGGGCCCGTCTGCCCACCAGGGACAGGTGATCGGGGCCCGTCTGCCCACCAGGGACAGGTGATCGGGGCCCGTCTGCCCACCAGGGACAGGTGATCGGGGCCCGTCTGCCCACCAGGGACAGGTGATCGGGGCCCGTCTGCCCACCAGGGACAGGTGATCGGGGCCCGTCTGCCCACCAGGGACAGGTGATCGGGGCCCGTCTGCCCACCAGGGACAGGTGATCGGGGCCCGTCTGCCCACCAGGGACAGGTGATCGGGGCCCGTCTGCCCACCAGGGACAGGTGATCGGGGCCCGTCTGCCCACCAGGGACAGGTGATCGGGGCCCGTCTGCCCACCAGGGACAGGTGATCGGGGCCCGTCTGCCCACCAGGGACAGGTGATCGGGGCCCGTCTGCCCACCAGGGACAGGTGATCGGGGCCCGTCTGCCCACCAGGGACAGGTGATCGGGGCCCGTCTGCCCACCAGGGACAGGTGATCGGGGCCCGTCTGCCCACCAGGGACAGGTGATCGGGGCCCGTCTGCCCACCAGGGACAGGTGATCGGGGCCCGTCTGCCCACCAGGGACAGGTGATCGGGGCCCGTCTGCCCACCAGGGACAGGTGATCGGGGCCCGTCTGCCCACCAGGGACAGGTGATCGGGGCCCGTCTGCCCACCAGGGACAGGTGATCGGGGCCCGTCTGCCCACCAGGGACAGGTGATCG